>NC_091863.1:55170223-55508198 GCF_037783145.1 Equus przewalskii
AGAGTAGTGCCTCTTCGTTATTCCACTTCACCCTCTCATTGTTGTCTTCCCTCACATATACGCATTTTAAAATAGTAAGCCCAATTCATTACCTCTTAACTTGCGGAAGATGCACATGAGTGATTGTCCTTACTCATTACTACTCTTAAGCTCATTGTTATTAAAGAGTGTTTGCGTAAGTTTAACTTGTCATAATATGGTTCTGGTTGTATAGAAACACAGCAGTAATCACACTTTACTTCCAACTCTAAATGGTGCTGCAGTAGTCCCCGCTTATCTGCAGGGGATACGTTCCAAGACCCCTGGTGGGTGCCTGGAACTGCAGATAGTACTGAACCCTATATATACTATGCTTTTTCCTATACTAAGCTTTTATCACACAGAGTGGCCATAACTTTTGCAGTTTGAGGTGCAACAGCAAAATTAGCACAAATTTCTTTTTCATCGTCCCAATTTCACAGATAGAAGATTTCTTCTTACTGTAGATCTCTTAGCAACCTCAGCCTACGATTTTTTTCTTTCCTTATTAAGTCGAGAACTTTCACATTTTCACTTAAAGGAGGCACCATAAGGCTTCTCTTTGGCATATCTGAATTGCCAGCATCACTACTCTTGCACTTTGGGGCCACTGTTAAGTAAAATAAGGGTTACTTGAACACAAACTCTGTGATACCGTGACAGTTGATCTGATAACCAAGATGGCTACTAAGTGACTAATGAGCGGATAGTGTACACACTGTGGATCCGCTGGACAAAGGGATGATCCATGTCCCAGGTGGGAGGGAGCGGGACAGCAGGAGATTTCATCACGCTACTCAGAATGGCATACAATTTAAAACTTATGAATTGTTTATTTCTGGAGTTTTCCTTTTAGTATTTTCAGACTACGATTGACCATGAGTAACTGAAACTGCAGAAAACGAAACTGCGGATAAGTGGGGACTACTGTCCTCAATGTATTTTCACTTAACAATTTCCACCTAGCTTATATTGCATCATACATTCAGCTTATCACTTTAGCCAAAACTGCTCACTTTCCAGTTTCCCACATGGCCTTTTATTCCCTGATTTTCACTTCTCTAGTTTCAAAACTAGTTTATCTGCTCAGTAAAGCTTTGATTTGTTTTGCCTCTCTTTCTCCAAAACCCTCTTCTTAATTAGCCTTGCTTGTTTGTTTTAAAAAAAAATAAAAAGTAACACGTGGATTTTTTGTTGGTGAAAGTAACATGTTCATTGTGAAAAATTGGAAAATATAAAGAAGAAATAAGTTACTTAAAATCAAGTCCACCACTCAGAAAGAACCAACCGCTGTGAACATTTTGGTGTTTCTTTCAAATCTGTGAGATTTGTGTGTGTGTATGCGTGCATTTATAGATGCACTTTTAAAGTGAAATTGGTCAGTATGATTTTGTCTTGTTTTCACTTCACATTATGAACATTTCATTTCATTAAAGAGTCTGAAAAACATGATTTTTTAATAGTTACATCATAATTCTGCCCTTAGCCGGCTTTTTAGAGAACTCTTTCCTCCTTCTCCAGCATGTTCTTTATTAGTCCCTCCTGCCCTCCTGTCACTGAACAGTCCATTTGCTAAATCCTTACTCTCTTTAGGAGAGGGAAGAGGGAAGGGATCTATAATTTATTGACTACCAGGCATTGAGTAAGGAGCTTACACATATCTCTTAATTCTCCCAACAACCTTGTGAGGTGGACATTATCATCCATGTTTTACAGTTGAGGAAACCAAGGCTTAGAGAGACTAAGTAATTTGTTAAAGTTACTCAACTAGCAAGTGGTGGAGCTAGGACTCAAACCCAGGGCAGTTTACTCCAAAGCCCATGGTTTTTCACCACACCATTTTGCCTCATAGCATCCTCTGATGAGTTCATAAGCTGTTAAGCCATTCCATGCTCTTGTTGGAATTGAAATTCTTTTATTCCATTTCCTATTAGATGTCTCTAAACCAAATAATCAAAATAGCACTGCTGTGAAGCCCTGGGCCTAAACACAATAAGACAAGGCTTAGAAGAGTTAGGTTATTGACCAGAAAAGCTGTTAGGACGTAGAGTTGTCCCATAGCTTTGATACTTTTCTGCTTCAGGCTTCTGATCATATGCATCAGATGCCTCTCTGCTAGAATAAACAACATTTATAAGATACTGAAAAACCTGTCCGTAAAGCTGTGTCAAACTGTGTTTTCTCTTTAAATGGATTGCTCTGCATGACCTTTTTCTGCAGTGAATGCGCTAAAAGGGAGTTCTCTGTATTTCTTACTCCCTTTCCTAAATAGAAGCTAAGTTATGTGATTTGTGCCACAGCCTCCTGATTTGTATGATACCAACACATCCCTCAGTATGTCTCGAGATGCCTCTGTATTTCAAGATGAGAGCAATATGTCTGTCCTGGATATTCCCACTGCCACTCCAGAAAAGCAGGTGGCACAGGTAGGAGGGTTTGTTTTCTCTTTGTGAGATTGGTGGCATGCTTTGAGGTGGGAAGTGGGGAAGTGGTGGTGTGATATAGGACATGTGTCAAGGATAATTGGACCCCGTGGCCCTGGGAATGAAGGCTTAGAAATATGATTTCAAGGTGGGATGGTGACAGGTCACATGACTGGCATTGTCTTGTGTCTGTCCCCATGGGCAGAGTCAGGCTCAGCAGAACTTCAGGGAAGGCACAGTGTGCAAAGTGTATGAGGCCATCAGAGCAACCTGACAGGTGACTAGAAAGACCAACTGCATTCAGAGACAGAGTTCAAAAAAATTGCCCTGCTGCTTTGCTGTATGTATGTTAGACTCTAAATTAAAATTATTTATAAAATAAAAGTTTTTAATTAGCCTTTTTTAGAGGTATCAGAAGGTACTCCTGATTTGAAGCCAGAAATCCTATCAGCTGACCTCAGTCGGGGTTCCACTGGAAAGTGCAAAACTCAGGAGGGTTTTTCTATCCTAAAGAGTCGAACACAAGCTAAGGAAAGCTTGGGTTAGAAAGGAAGAGTCTCCTTGTGATGCTACAGGAAGAGTAGACCAAGGACCTTCCTGTTCTTTGTTTTTTCCCCTACCCATGATTTCCAAAGAATGAATGGGGAAAAATGCACATGCTTTGAGCTGTGTAAACAGCGCCCACCAGCTGTGGAGTTGGCTGGGCTATCAGGGAGGAGCATCCGTCCTGGGTAAGAGCCTTTGGTTAACTCCTCCTACAGGCACGTCCCTCAATGATGTGCTATTTGTGTTCCTTACTCAGATGCGGCAGGGCCGAGGTAGGCTGGGCGAGGAAGACTCTGATGTAGATATTGAAGGGTATGATGATGAGGAGGAGGATGGGAAACCTAAGACTCCAGCCCCAGTGAGTATGCTTACAGAAAGCTTATGGTTACATTATACCCTTATGTGATAGGAGCCCGAGCAGTACAGGGCAGACCAAATCCCAAGGCAATATCAGAGGGCCTCCATAGTGAGGCCCAATCTGACTTTAATCATTAAACCAGCAAAATGACTCTATCTACCAAAATTACTTAACTTCTTGTGAGGCAGCAAGTGGGGGGCTAGTGGTGGCTTCTGATCTCTTACTTGATCTACTGATGGGATTTTGACCCCAACTGGTCTTATTTAGGAAGGTGAAGATGCAGATGGTGATCTTGCAGACGAAGAGGAAGGAACTGTGCAACAGCCTCAAGCAAGTGTCCTGTATGAGGATTTGCTTATGTCTGAAGGAGAAGATGATGAGGAAGATGCTGGGAGTGATGAAGAAGGAGATAATCCTTTCTCTGGTAAGCCTTGCTTCTTTGCTTCTGTTCCTATGTAACTCACCATAGCACCCTCAGGACTAGATAGGAAGCTCTTGGCTGTGTATGCTGTTACCAGAAGCTCCTGTTTTATTGGAGTCCCATTAACCAACCTCAGAGTACTGAGCACTCACTCATAGGATGATCAAATTCAGTAGCCTTAGAGGAAGTGAAGAAATAGAACACAGGAGGTGCAAAAGATAACAGTGGAAAAGGTAATGCCCAGGTAGCAGCTGTGATTTGAATACTTGAGAAAGATGAGAAAGAAGTATTATATGTGGCAATAGGAAAGGAAAATTAACAAAAAAGATCCTCCTTTGGGATGTTCTGTAGATTGATGGCAGTGACAGGGAAAAAGTACAGGAGGAGATGATAGGAAAAAAAGCAAATAGATTGGACTGAGATGGAAAAAGGAAGTAGTTATTGTATTCAGTTTCCATACTACAGCTCTCACCAGTGTTGACCCAAGGCACCCCTCTGAGGTGAGGAGTCCAGGCAAGGTGCCTGTGTAGATGTGTGAGAGTAACTAGCTTTGGAAGACCCAGCCGAAGATGTTAACTCTGTCAAGCTTATCACAGGATTTGTCTCTTTTCACAGCTATCCAGCTGAGTGAAAGCGGAAGTGACTCTGATGTGGGATCTGGTGGGATAAGACCCAAACAGCCCCGCATGCTTCAGGAGAACACAAGGATGGGCATGGAAAATGAAGAAAGCATGATGTCCTATGAGGGAGACGGTGGGGAGGCTTCTCATGGTTTGGAGGATAGCAACATCAGGTAATCGGCAGCAACATGCTACAGGGCTGTGGCATCAGTGCCCAGCTATGATGTCAGAGGGCCCAGCATCAGATTACTTTCATCCATCAAACATTTCCTGAGCACCTACTAGGGCCAGGCACTGTGCTAGGCCCTTGGGGGTACAGAGGAGCAAGACATATCCTGCCTTTGAGGAGCTCACAGTCTAGTGGAAGAGACTGATACAAATAAAGTCATTACAAATACAGTGTGATAAGTGCTATAGCATAAGTTAAGTACAAAGTGCCAAGTCACCACTGAGGAGGGAGTGTCTCTCACTCTGCTTGGAGTAATCAGGGAAAGTTTCACAGACAAGGGAACATTTGAACTGGGCCTTACAGGATGAATAGGAGTCTACTAAGTGTATAAGTGGCAGCAGGTGAGGAGATCCTTAGAGATGGAATAATATGTTCAAAGGCACACAAATATAACAAAGTATGTTCCAGAGCAAAGGGGGCTTGTTGGGAGTTGTGGCTCCAGAAGTAGCAAGGGATTATATTGTATAGGACCTTAAATGGCATGTGAAAACATTTGGATTTCGGGTAATGGGAATCATCACTTTTAAGGAAAAGGAAGTAACATCAGATTTGCATGTTAAATAATTCTAGGGCAATGATAAGGGTCTCAACTGAGACCTGTTAGGACTGGGGGAAAAGGAAGGGACATACTCAAGAGCTATTTAGACAGTAGATCAATTGGATTTAGGGGGTAAGGAGATCAGATACATAATGAGTGGGAACACCAGGATAGAAAAGAAGAAGAACAGGTGTTAGATGGAATAGGAAAGGAGGAAAAAAAAACGAATTTGTCTTTGGACATGTTGGATTTAAGGTACATATGTTACATCTAGCCAAAGGTATCCAGTAAGCAGTTAGACTCTTTATTTATTCATTCAGCAAATATTTATCACAAGTACAAAAGCAACTAAGGTATGGTCCCTTCCTTCAAGGAGTTCAGTCTAGTGGAAACCTAAAACAGGTATACAGATGATCATGAAAAGTGCTGTGATGGGCAGGCACTAGATTTTTCTGGGAGTTGGGTAGGAGTGGGGTAGGGGAGCTGGTTAGAGAAGGAAACTGAGCTGAGTCATAATAGGAATTAGCTAGATGAAGAAGAAGGCAAAGGCACTCGAGAGAGCAGGAACAATGTGTATGAAATCACAGAGGCATGAAACGCTTCTCGAGAATGCAAGTTCAGTGTGGCTGGAGCTTTTGATCCGTGATCCATGTGATAGAGACAATTTAAAGAGGTAGGTAAGGACCAAATCATGAAGGGCCTGAAAGTTTGGGCAGACATTGAATGAGAGTAGTGTGATCAGATTGACAGTTTGGAAAGGTTGTCCTGTGCCCCAAAAGAAAAATGGGCAAAAGACATGAGTTAACAATTCACAAAAGAAATGCAAATGGCCAATAAATATATGGAAAAATAACTTCCCTAAGAATCAAACAAATGCCATTTTTTACCTATAAGATCAACACAGATGAAAATGAGTGATAATGCCCAGTGTTCGAAAAGGTGATTCTCAAACAACTGGTGGTAATGTAAATTGATAAAATGGGGTGGGTGAGAGAGGTATAGCAACTTATTATCATAAATCGAAAACTTAAAAATGTGCATTCCCCTTGGCCCCAAAATTCCATGTCTAGGAAATTATTCTATGGGAAAAATAAAACACCTTCATCAAGATGTTTGTACAAGGATGTTTATCACAGCATTGTTTCTAATAGTGGGAAAATCGGAGATAGTTTAAATGTCCTAGTGAGAGACTGTTAAATAAATCATGTTACAGCCGTACAATGGAATACCATGCAGCTATTAAAATGATGCTATAGATGTATGTTTATTGACATGGAAAGTTGTTATAATCATTAGTGAAAAAAGCAGATTCCTGAAAGAGTATGTAGAGTATTCCAATTTTGTAAATAAAAAATGTTTAAGCATCTAAGTGAAGTGCATAGAAAAAAATTTGGAAGGTCATATATCAAGATTATCTCTGGGTGGTGGAGTTATTGGTGATTTTTTTCTTTTTTTCTGATGTATACTTTTTTTTTTACCAGTGAACGTGCATTACTTGTGTGATTTTTTTTAAAGTAAAATTAAGAATAAACAAACAAACAAAAAATAAAGAGCACTCTGGCAGAAGTGTGAAGAATTAATTGGAGGAGAGCAAGACTGGAGGCATGAAGACTGATTTCGGTGGTGCAGGCCTGAGATAACAAAGGACTGAGCCAAGGCAGGCAGAGTAGGGATGGAAAGGAAGGGAGAGAGACAAGATATATTGAAGAGGATCTTCAGGACTGTTGACTAATTGGCTGTGTAGACGAGTGATGCTGTAAGTGGTAGCTGAAACCATGAGGCTGTCAGAGCATTTATGGTCTGTGTGTTGTTCAGGTATAGGAGAGTTTCTTTTCATTCAGGTTCTTGTGTATATGAAGTTGGCAAGTTGACGTTTTCGAACAGGATCATTTTTCTCTCAGGGATGTGTAGAACAGTCCAGAACCAGTCATTAGTGTCCAGGGGAGGTGAGATGGGCTGATCCCTTGGTGGTACCGAGAACGGGACTGGTCAGCTAGAGGATGGTGCCCGAGCTTGAGAGATGACATATTTCTCTTCTCAGTTATGGGAGCTATGAGGAGCCTGATCCCAAGTCGAACACCCAAGACACAAGCTTCAGCAGCATCGGTGGGTATGAGGTATCAGAGGAGGAAGAAGATGAGGAGGAGGAAGAGCAGCGCTCTGGGCCGAGCGTACTAAGCCAGGTCCACCTGTCAGAGGACGAGGAGGACAGTGAGGATTTCCACTCGATTGGTGGGGACAGTGACTTGGACTCTGATGAATGAGGCTTCCTTTGGGCCTGCTTGGTCAGCCTTCCCTGTTCTCCAGCCTAGGTGGTTCACCTTTCCCCAATTTGTTTATATTTGTACAGTGTCTGATCTTTAAGTCACCAGATTAATTAACACCTTAGCCTTTAAAAAATAGCAAGTAAATGACAAATCGCCTCTCCTGATCTTCCTGGGGCAGTGTCACCCTTTGATTTAAAACCAAGCAACCCCCTTCCCCCTACCACTAACAAAAAGAGCAGTCTCCTCCTTCTCCAGTACCTTCCTTTAACTCTATTTATTGCTCTTAGTATCATTTTTCCCTGGGGCAGGAGGAGAAATTATGAAAGGACTAATAACTTTATGTCCTCTTGATGTATTAGAAATTTTCCAAGCATGGTATCATCTCAGTTTTCTAATTTGCAGGCTGGAACAGGTGACAGCCCCCATGCTGGGACAGAGAATTGAGTTCTGGTGGACTCTGTGCCATGCTAAAAACAAACGTATTGGACAAACTGCCCGTTATTTATTATTTATTTAATTATACAATGCCTTGTTCCTAAATGGATTTGAGGCAAATGACTATAAATCTTTGAAACAGCCTATATATCAGAAATGATATGTTGCCATGTAAATGTGTTCTGTCCCTGCCCCCCAGGGGAAATGGTAGGAAAATGGTAAGTTCCTTAGGGCAAAGACTGTGTCTTCCGTTTCTTTTCATGCTTAGGATATGGTTCTGTGCGTAATAGGTACTCGAGAAATGTTCCTAGAATCATAAAATCCTCAACAGATTTGTTATTGAGCATCTGCTCCATGATAAGCACTCTATCAAATCCTTGGGATGCAAAGGTAAATGAGACACATTACTTTTACCCAAAGAGCTCACCATCAAGTTGGGGGAGGGGAAGTGGAATTCAAAACATGTTAATGAATTATTACAGTACTGTGAGATAAGTGCAATTAAGAAGCTAGAAATAAAGTATAGGGGGAAATAGAGGAGTGATCATGTCTGAAAAAGTCAGGAAAGTCTTCCTAGAGGTAATTTTTAAGCTGATTGTTGAAGAATTAGTAGGAGCTTGCCAGATGGAAAAGTCCAGGCAGAGTATAACATGAAGCGAAAGGCCAAAGTCTAGCAATGGCAGAGTGTGTTCCTAGTTTGTTTGTTTGTTTGTTTGTACCTGCCTTGTTCCAGAAAGGATTTAAGGTGGTTTATGTTCCAGTCCTTTAATGCTGGAATGACTAGAGATGAGACTGAAAGATGGGCAGGAGGCATATTATCAAGAGCTCTGAGTTTGATGCTAATGAATGTGTGTTTCGTATTACGGGAAATGAGGAGCTCTGGTGGGGTGGTAGAATCTGATTTGTGTTTTAGAAATTTTCTGTATATTGAGTGAAGAAAGAAATTGAAGAATCATATGTAACAGACAAGTGTGATCCCATTTTTGTAAAAGACGAAACTGTGTGTGTATATTTATACATGTTTATATATACTTGTATATGCAAAGGAGAAGGTGTAAGAGGATATACGCTAAACTGTTCCCAGTGACAACCTCCGGGGATTGGGATTGGAGGGGAGGGGGCTGTATGGCTATATGTATACTGGGTGGGTTATTGTGCTTTTATTTCTGTATTGTTTGAATTTTTTTACATGTATTATTTTTGTAATAAAAACTTTTTTAAAAATCCCAGCAGTAGTGTGGAGAATGGTTTGTTTGGAGGGGAGCAAATCTAGTTCAAGTAAGGGGGTAAAGGAGCCCAAACTAGGGCTATGGCATTAAGATGGGGAGGAAGGAGATGAATTTGAGTGATCTTTAGGGCGTAGAATCAACGGGACTTGATGACCAGTTGGCCTTTGGGGGTGGAGAAGGAGGAACAGAAAGTGGCTTCCAGAATTTTGTTTTGGGAGATTGAGTGTACATGGTACTCATTCATTCATTCAACATTTATCAAGCCACCTATTTTTATCAAGCAGTCTGTCTGCTAGATGCTGATACAGAAGTAAGATAAGAGTTTCTGATTGCAGGGAACTTAAGGTCGAGAATGGGAGATAGACATGTAAACAAATAAGTTCAATAAAAAATCATTGCAGTAAATATCTACAAGGTTCTGTGGTGAGAGGAGGGAATTACCAACTCTGCTTATGGAGTACGGATGGAAAGGCTTCACAGAGGAGACCTTTCAGATAGATCATGAAGAGTAGGGGGTAGTTTGCCAGACAGTCACGGGGAGGCAAGGGGAGGAGAGCATTCTAGGCAGAGGAAACAGAATGCTTAGAAACATGAAACTACTTGGTCTGTTCATGGAACAAGTAGTTCTGGATGGGCAGAATATAGAAAACTTAGGTATTATAGGGATTACAAGGCTCAGTATCAAATGCTCATTTTAGAGAGATGTCTGGCGAAATGTGAAAATGGATGGACTGGGGAGGGGGTGATGCCAGATGAGAGATGATGGAAACTTAAACTGACTGAGGCATTGGCAGTAGGGATGGAAGGAGAATTACATCTTGGTGACTGATTGGATAGTGGAAGGTGAGAAAAAGAGTGGAACCTAGGTTTCTGACTTAGGTGACTGGGTAAATGGAGATGCCATTCATTGAACAGGTTGACAGTGGAAGGTAGGAGAAATAGCTAAGTTCTGTTGGAAGCATGTTAAGTTTAAAATATGATAGGTAGAAAGCTGAGGATTTGTACAACCATGGGAGTAGGTGAGATCACCCAGGAAGCAGGGGTAGAGTCAGAAGAACATGGAGGACAGATTCCTGGTGAAGAACAATATTTAGGGGTGGTCAGAAATAGAAGGAAAACCTGAAGAGTGATATTTCTCAAACCAAGTAAGGAGTTTTAAGGGGGGGCCGGGGGAGAGACAACGTATATACCATATAGAGGTAACGTAAAATGAAGCCTGAGCAAGAGCCTTGGGTTTGGTAACTAGGAGGTCGCTGGTGACCTTAGCTGGCAAAAGCAGTTTTAGAGGAGTGAGATTGAAAGCTAACCATCAACAGGGTGAGGAACAGAAGATGAGGAAGTGACAATAGAGATCATAGACTACTCAAGAAGTTGGGCTGTGAGGAACGAAAGAAGGAGAGTCTGAAGATGGAAGACAGTAAGAGTGCTTATATAGGCTTAGGGGAGAAAGCAGTAGAGAAGGAGGAGTTGGAAAAAAGCGAGGAATAGTTGTTAGAAAGACCTCTGTCTTTCCAGGAGGGAATGTTCGTTAGCATTGCTCACATTCC
Source organism: Equus przewalskii (assembly GCF_037783145.1). Taxonomy (NCBI): domain Eukaryota; kingdom Metazoa; phylum Chordata; class Mammalia; order Perissodactyla; family Equidae; genus Equus; species Equus przewalskii. The sequence goes on from NC_091863.1 coordinate 55,180,855, forward strand.
TTCCTGGAGAAGAAGAGATCTTTTCCCCTGAGATAGAGAAAAGGATGAATGTAGTTGCAGATCGGCATGTAGATAAGGGAGGGAGGCAGTCGGAGGAGTTCACACTTCATAGCTTCCGTTTCCTCAGTGAAATCGGTAAGATCGTCCTTGTGAGAAAAGTGAAAATGAGATAGGAGCTTGAATAACAGTGTTGAACTCCTGAGGGAGATAAAAGAAAAACTGGAAACCAGTAGCAATGTCCATCAGTAGCAGAGAGAGGGTGAATTATGGTACAGTGAAAGAAATACGCAACTGTTAAGAATGAGGAAAATCGGTGTGTGCTAAAATGGAAGATATTCTTGAAAAACAAGTCAGAATAGTAGGCAGTGTTTGATTTTGTTTGAGGAGGAGATGCAGGGGATATAAATCCGTGTTGCATACTCACAGAAAAGATTTGGCAAGATGCACTTCGAACCGTTAACACCTCTAGGAGTGAGATAGAGTAGGGGAGGGCTCATTCTTTTCACTGTAAACCATTCTATTAATGTTTAAGTGTTTGTTTTCTTTTCTTTTTAATGGTCACTGAGGGAACTGGGAGCTGCAGCTGACTAGGGATCCATAAAAGGATTGCTGGGTGTTGAATATATAAATGAGGTTAAAGACTGTTAATTTGAAATGGTACCAATTTATTGTGTGATTTTTCTCCAAACATACTTAGCAACACAGTTGTCAGGATGTAGAAGCAGAAAAGGTCAAGCAGTTTGGGGTGAAGACCTGGATTTGAGAGAGAGATTGGTGGATCTCCTTTCAATAACCATTTCTTGACTACTGTGCACCAAGCACTGTGCTGGGTGCTGTGAATACAGTGTTGGAGATGGACAAGTCCACACCAGAGTGTGATAAATGAAATGATAAAAACAATGTCTTATGAAGGTTCAGAGGAGAACATGTAACCCCAAATCTGGAACTAGGGGAGACAGCTCTTCCAGAGATGACTAGTATGAGTGAGCCAGGCAAAGAAGGCTTTGGGAGTAGGGAATGGGCATCATGCCAGGCAGAGAAAACAGCTTGTGCAAAGAGCATGTGACTGTAAATAGGGATGATTAGAGCATGGTGTACACTAAGGGGCTGGCAAGAGCTGAAACTAGAATTAGCCAGAGTCCAGATCATGAAGAGCTTTGTATGCTTTGCTAAAGAATTTGGACTTAATCCTAAAGGCAATTGGGATCTATTGAAGGACTTAGATTACTTTAGCAGCAGTTTCGAATATGGATTGTAGAACAGGACTGGACATGGTTATGGGAGTCATTTAGGCAAGATATGAGTCAGTTGTAAGGCAAGAACACTGAGCAGAAATTTGAGAGAAATTAGGAAGTAGAATCTACAAGTGACTGATTAAATGTGGGGGATATTTCAGTCAATTAGTCAATAAATATTGATTGAACCTAATGGGTGCCAGGCGTTATTCTAGGTACTCTGAATACAGCAGTGAACAAAACATCACCCTGTCCCTCAAAGAGCTTAGAATTTGGTGGGAGAAGCAGATAATAAACCAGTCAATAAGAGTGAGAAGTAGAGATTCTTGGGAAGATGGTGGTGTAGGAGGACTCTGAACTCATCCTCCCATGGGCACAACAAATTTATAACTATCCTTGGCATGTTTACCCCTGAGAGAGAACTGGAAACTGGATAAAAAGAACCCCCACAACAAGGGACAGTGCCGACTGAGGTGGAAGAGGCAGAAATTCCTTTCTGGAGAGGAAAAAGCCACATCCTAGCCACAGCGCTTCACAGCCAGGAGCAATCTTAAGGTATGAAGCTTTCCCTGGAGATGTGGGGGATCTGAGCAGGAGATCTTTGCCACAATAAGCAGCTTTGGAATTCAGCATGACCAAGACGACTGTCATAATATCTGACTTTATTGGCTATTAACAACAATAGGGAATACACCCAGAAAAAGCTATGGAACCTAAGAGAAAGAAAACCCTGCTCTTAAAGGGCCCACAGGCAAATTCACCCTTTTCAGAAAGCAACCTAAAATCACCAGAAAGAAATGTTCATACTCCTTTGGTGAAAAGAGACTCACCTGATAGGCTCTGGGCACATCTCAGCAAGGCAGGAGATGGCTGAGACCACCTCCCCAGGGACTGAGACATTGGTGGCAGCCATCCTTGTGACCTAGTGCAGGCATGCTGGCACAGATGCTGGCAGATGCCATTAGAAGTCTTCCCTTGGCCTGTTAGTGCAGGGGTCTGCCCCACCCACTAGAGCACCAATTTAATCCAGCTCAGCCAGGGCAAGCAGCCCAGCCTAGGGACTGGCCACACCCAACAGCCAGCCCTCAGGCAACTTGTGGGCCTGCATAGGCAGGGTGTGTGTTGAGGGGCAGGCCTGCATTGGCAGAGTGGGTGGGGCCTCTGCAGCAGGGCCAGTGGGCTTCAGTGAGTTGGGGCATGCGCACAGGGCAGGACTGCATTCATGGAGTGTGTGGGCATGCAGATGGTGGGGCTTGTCAGCTGCAGCAGACTTGTGCTTCTCAAACAGTCACATAGGGGGTCAGCCACATCTTCCAATGCCTGAAAAAATTGGGTGCTCCCATGCCTGGGCCAGCCCCACTCAGCTACAATCCTGAGAAAGCTAACAACAGCCTTGTAGGCCAGAGGCCTACAGCTAGGCCTGAGCCTAGCAACCAGCCACACTGGAGGTCTACTCACTTAAAAGAAAAATTGCAGCAGGAATAGGCTATTAGAGCTTGCAGCCAACTGTGCTGGGGCTCTCCAATGCCTAATAAAGTGACTGAAGGGACCATAGCAACCGTACACAGCTGAGCATTATAACCAGCTAACCAGGAGGACAGCCTAGCCTCCCTGTGCACCTGCAGCAAGAGCAGCCCTGACACAACAGAAGGACATACATAGCCCACACGGGACACTCCTGGAACATTTGGAACTGATGACGGGAGGGAGGCACACTGCTGGACCTCATAGGCATCTCTTACATAAGGCCACCTCTCCCAGATCAGGAGATGTAATTGATCTACCTAATACATAGATATAAACACAGAAAGAGGCAAAATGAGGAGACAAAGGAATATGTTCCAAATAAGGGAACAGGACAAATCCTCAGAAAAAGAACTAAATGAAACAGAGATAAACAATCTACCTGATAAAGAGTACAAGCTAATAGTCATAAGCATGCTCACTGATCTTGGGAGAAGAATGGATGAATTCAGTGAGAACGTTGGCAAAGAATTGGAAAATATGAAAAAAAAAAAAAGTCAGAACTGAAGAATACAATAATGGAAATGAAAAATTCACTAGAGGGAATCAATATCGGAGTAGATGATACAGAAGAACAGATCAGTAAGCTGAATGGAAGACTAGAGGAAATCACCCACACTGAACAGAAAACAAGAAAAAAGAATTTAAAAGAATGAGGACAGTCTAGGGGACCTCTGGGACAACATTGAGCACACTAACATCTGTATTATAGGTAGTCCAGAAAGAGAAGAGAGAGACAAGGGGGCATAGAATCTATTCAAAAAAATAATAGCTGAAATCTTTCCTAACCTAAGGAAGTTAACAGATAACCAGGTACAGGAAGCACAGAGAGCACAAAACAAGATGAACCCAAAGAGGCCCACACCAAGACACATTATAATGAAAATGTCAAGAATTAAACACAAAGAGAGAATCCTAAAAGCTGCAAGAGAAAGGCAGCAAGTTACATACAAAGGAAACTCCATAAGGCTATCAGCTGACTTCTCAGCAGAAACCTTATAGGCTAGATGGGAGTAGCACAATATATTTAAAGTGCTGAAAGGAAAACACCTACAGCCAAAAATACTCTACCCAGCAAGGTTATCATTCACAATGGAAGGAAAGATAAAGAGTTTTCCAGACAAGCAAAAACTAAATGAGTTTATCTCCAAGAAACCAGCCTTACCAGAAATGCTAAAGGAACTTATTTAAGTGAAAAACAAAAGACCACGAATAGGAATAACAAAATTATCAAAAAAAAAAAAAAAACCCACAAAATAATAAAATCACTGGTAAAGGCAGATATACTGTAAAGGTAGCATATCAACCACCTATGAAGGTAATATGAAGGTCAAAAGACAAAAGTACTAAAATTATCTATTTCCATGATAAGACAGTAATGGATACACATGCACAAAAAAGAGGTTACATATGATATCAAAAACATAGAATGTGAGAGAAGGGGAGTAAAAGTGTAGAGCTTCTAGCAAGAGGTCAAACTTAAGAGACCATCAACTGAATATAGATTACTATGTATGTAGGTTATTATATATGAACCTCATGGTAATCACAAACCAGAAACCTATAATAAATACACAAAAAATTAAGAGAAAGGAGCCCAAATGTAATACTAAAGAAAGCCATCAAACCACAAGGGAAGAGAGCAAGAGAGGAAGAAAGGAACAGCGATGAACTAGTAAAACACCTAGAAAAAAAGTAACAAAATAGCAATAAGTACTACTTATCAATAGCTACTTTAAATGTCAATGAACTAAAAGGCATAGGGGTGGCCGATTGGATAAAAAAACAAGACCCATATATATGCTGCATACAAGAGACACACGTCAGACTTGGAAACTGGAAAAAGAAGAACAAAGTCCAAAATCAGTCAAAGGTAGGAAATAATAAAAATCAAAGCAGAAATAAAAGAAATATAGACTAAAAAAGAAAAAATTGCTGAAACGTGGAGCTGGTTCTTTGAAAAGATAAAACAAAATTGACAAACCTTTAGCTAGAATTACCAAGGAAAAAAGAGAAAAAGCTCAAATAAATAAAATCAGAAACAATAGAGAAATTACAACAGACACCTCAGAAATAGGAAAGGTTATAAGAAAATACTATGAAAAGCTATACACCAACAAATTGGATAATCTGGAAGACATGGATAAATTCTTAGAATCATACAACCTTCCAAACTGAATCAAGAAGAAATAGAGAATTTGAATAGACCAATCACCAGTAAAGAGATAGAAACGGTAATCGAAACCTCCCAAAAAATAAAAGTCTAAGACCAGATGGCTTCCCTGGTGAATTATACCATTCAAAGAATACTTAGTACCTATCCTCAAACTCTTCCAGAAAATTGAAGAGGAGGGGAAACTTCCTAACTCATTCTCTGACCCTAACATTACCCTGATACCAAAACCAGACAAAGACAACACAAAAAAAGAAAATTACAGGCCAATATCACTGATGAACATCAATGGAAAAATCCTCAACAAAATACTAGCAAATCAAATACAATGATACATTGAAATGATCATACACCATGATGAAGTGGGATTTATTCCAGGGATGCAGGGCTGGTTCAACAGCTGCAAATCAATCAACATGATACAGCACATTAAAAAAATTAAGAATAAAAATCACATGATCATCTCAATAGATGCAGAGAAAGCATTTGACAAGATACAGCATCCATTTATAATAAGAACTCTCACTAAAATGGGTATAGCAGGAAAATACCTCAGCATAATAAAGGGCATATATGACGAACCTGCAGCTAATATCATACTCAATGGAGAAAAACTGAAAGCTATCCCTCTAAGAACAGGAACCAGACAAGGATGCTCACTTTCATCACTCTCATTTAACATGGTATTGGGAGTCCTAGCCAGAGCAATTAGGCAAGAAAAAGAAATAAAAGGGATCCAAATTGGAAAGGAAGAGGTGAAACTGTCACTATTGCAGATGACATGATTTTATATGTAGAAAACCCTAAAGAATCCACCAAAAAAACTTTTAGAAGTAATCAGTGAATACAGTAAAGTTGCAGGATACAAAATCAACATAAAAAACTTGTTGCAATTCTAACAATGAAGTAGCAGAAAGAGAAATTAAGAATACAATCTCATTTACAATCGCAAGAAAAAGAATAAAATACCTAGGAATAAATTTAACCAAAGAAGTGAAAGACCTGTACACTAAAAACTATAAAACATTATTGAAAGAAATTGAAGAAGGCACAAAGAAATGGAAAGATATTTCATGCTCTTGGAATGGAAGAATTAATGTAGTTAAAATGTCCATACTTCTAAAGCAATCTACAGATTCAATGCAATCCCTATCAAAGTTCCAAGGACATGTTTCACAGAAATAGAACAAAGGATCCTAAAACTTATATGGAACAACAAAAGATGCCAAATAGCAAAAGGAACCCTGAGAAAAAAGAACAAAGCTGGAGGTATCACACTCCCTGATTTCAAAATATACTGCAAATCTATAGTAATCAAAACAGCATGATACTGGCACAAAAACAGACACACAGATCAATGGAACAGGATTGACAGCCCAGAAATAAACCCACACATCTATGGACAGCTAATTTTCGACAAGGGAGCCAAGAACATACAATGGAGAAAGGAAAGTCAAAAAATGGTGTTGGGACAACTGGACAGCCACATGCAAAAGAATGAAAGTAGACCATTATCTTACACCATTTGCAGAAATTAACTCGAAACGGATTAAAGACTTGAATGTAAGACCTGAAACCATAAAAATTCTAGAAGAAAACATAGGCAGTACGCTCTTCAACATTAGTCTTATCAGCATATTTTTTTCAATTATTTTATTGAGGTTATTATGGTTTATAACATTGTGAAATTTCAAGTGTACATTTCTGTTTATCAGTTTCTGTATAGGCTGCATCGTGCTCACCACCAGTAGTCTAAGTTTTATCCATCACCATGTATATGTGCCCCTTTACCCCTTTGCCCACTCCCCAACACCCCCTTCCCCTTCAGTAACCACTAATCTTTATCCTTTTGTTTGTTTATCTTCCACATGTGAGTGAAATCATGCAGTGTTTGTCTTTCTCTGCCTGGCTTATTTCGCTTAACATTATACCCTCAAGTTCCATCCATGTTGTTGCAAATGGGATGATGTTGTCTTTTTTATGGCTGAGTAGTATTCCATTGTATATATATATATACACGACATCTTCTTTATCCATTCATCAGTTGATGGGAACTTACGTTGCTTCCAGGCCTTGGCTATTGTGAATAATGCTGCAGTGAACATAGGGGTGCATAAGTCTCTTTGAATTGTTCATTTGAAGTTCTTTGGATAAATATCCAGTAGTGGGATAGCTGGATTGCATGGTATTTTGATTTTTAATTTTTAAAGAAATCTCCATACTGTTTTCCATAGTGGCTGCATCAGTTTACATTCCCACCAGCAGTGCATGAGGGTTCCCTTTTCTCCACATCCTCTCCAACATCTGTTATTTTTTGTCTTGGTAATTATAGCCAATCTGACAGGTGTAAGATGACAGCTCATTATAGTTTTGATCTGCATTTCCCTAATAATTAGAGATATTAAACATCTTTTCATGTGTCTGTTTGCCATCTGTATATCTTCTTTGGAAAAACAGCTATTCATATCCTCTGCCCATGTTTTGATCCAGTTGTTTGTTTTTTGTTGTTGAGTTGTATGAGTTCTTTATATATTCTGGAGATTAGCCCATTGTCGAATATGATTTGAAAATATTTTCTGCCAGTTGATGGGTTGTCTTTTCATTTTGTTCATGGTTTCCTTTGCCTTGAAGAAGCTCTTTACTCTGGTGTAGTCCCATTTGTTTATTTTTTCTTTTATTTCCCATGCCTGGGTAGACATGGTATTCAAAAAGATGCTGCTAAGACCAATGTCAAAGAGTGTACTGCCTATATTTTCTTCTAGGATTTTTATGGTTTCAGGTCTTACATTCAAATCTTTAATCCATTTTGAGTTAATTTTTGTGTAGGGTACAAGATAATGGTACTTTCATTCTTTTGCATACAGCTGTCCAATTTTCTCAACACCATTTATTGAAGAGACTCTCCTTTCTCCTTTTTATGTTCTTGGCTCCTTTGTCGAAGATTAGCTGTCCACAGACGTGTGGTTTTATTTCTAGGCTGTCAATCCTGTTACATTGATCTGTGTGTCTGTTTTTGTGCCAGTACCATGTTGTTTTGATTACTATAGCTTTGCAGTATATTTTGAAATCAGGGATTATGATGCCTCCAACTTTGTTCTTTTTTCTCAGGATTGCTTTAGCTGTTTGGGGTCTTTCATTGTTCCATAAAAATTTTAGGATTCTTTGTTCTATTTCCGTGCAGAATGTCACTGGGACTCTGATTGGGGTTTCATTAAATCTGTAGATTGATTTAGGTAATATGGACATTGTAACTATGTTTATTCTTCCAATCTGTGGGCGTGGAATATCTTTCCATTTCTTTGTCATCTTCGATTTCTTGCAATAATGTCATAATTTTCAGTGTATAGGCCTTTCACCTGCTTGGTTAAATTTATCCCTAGATATTTTATTCTTTTTGTTGCAATTGTAAATTGGATTGTATTCTTGAGTTCTCTTTCTGCTAGTTCGTTACTAGTGTATCAAAATGCAATTGAGTTTTATAAGTTGATTTTGTACCCTGCCACTTTGTTGTAGTTGTTGATTATTTCTAATAGTTTTCTGATGAATTCTTTAGGGTTTTCTATATATAAAATTGTGTCATCTGCAAACAGCAAGAGTTTCACTTCTTCCTTGCCAATTTGGATACCTTTTATTTCTTTTTCTTGCCTAATTGCTCTGACCAAACCTCCAGTACTATGTTGATTAATAGTAGTGAGAGTGGGCACCCTTGTCTTGTTCCTGTTCTCAGAGGGATGGCTATCTGTTTTTCCCGATTGAGTGTGATGTTGGCTGTGGGTTTGTCATATATGGCCTTTATTATGTTGAAGTACTTTCCTTCTATCCCCATTTTATTGAGAGTTTTTATCATAAATGGATGTTGGATCTTGTCAAATGCTTTCTCTGCATCTATTGAGATGATCATGTGGTTTTTATTCCTCGTTTTGTTAATGTGGTATCACATTGATTGATTTGCAGATGTTGAACCATCCCTGCGCCCATGGTATAAATCCCACTTGATCATGGTGTATGATCCTTTCTGTATTGCTGTATTCAGTTTGCCAATATTTTGTTGAGGATTTTTGCATCTATGTTCATCAATGATATTGGCCTGTAGTTTTCCTTCTTTGTTTTGTCCTTGTCTGGCTTTGGGATCAAGGTGATGTTGGCCTCATAGAATGAGTTAGGAAGCATTCTGTCTTCTTGAATTTTTTGGAATAGTTTGAGAAGGATAGGTATTAAATCTTCTTTGAATGTTTGGTAGAATTCTCCAGAGAAGCCATCTGGTCCTGGACTTTTGTTCTGGGGGAGGTTTTTGATTACTGTTTCAATCTCTTTACTGAAGATTGGTTTATTCAGATTCTCTATTTCTTCTTGATTCAGTTTCAGGAGGTTGTATGAGTCTAAGAATTTATCTGTTATCTTCTAGGTTATCCAATATAGTCTTTCATAGTATTCTCTTATAATCCTTTCTATGTCTCTGGTATCTGTTGTAATTTCTGCTCTTTCATTTCTAATGTTATTTATTTGAGCCTTCTCTCTTTTTCTTAGTGAGTCTGGCTAAGGGTGTGTCGATTTTGTTTGTCTTCTCAAAGAAATAGCTCTTAGTGTCATTCATCCTTTCTACTGTTTTTTTTCAGTCTCTGTTTCATTTATTTCTGCTTTAGTTTTTATTATTTCCCTCCTCCTACCTACTTTGGGCTTCATTTGTTCTTCTTTTTCTAGTTCTGTTAGGTGTAGTTTAATATTACTTTTTGATATTTTTCTTATTTGTTGAGGTGGGCCTTTATTGCTATGAATTTTGCTCTTAGAAACTCTTTTGGTGCATCCCATAAGAGTTGGTATGATGTATTTTCATTTTCATTTGTCTCCAGGTAGTTTTTGATTTCTCCTTTGATTTCTTCATTGATCCAATGGTTATTCCATAGCATGTCATTTAGTGTCCACATATTTGTGACTTTCCCAGCTTTTTTCTTGTAGTGGATTTCTAGTCTCATAGCTTTATGATTGGAAAAGATGCTTGATATGATTTCAATCTTCTTAAATTTATTGAGGCTTGCCTTGTTTTCTAGCATATGGTCTATCTTTGAGAATATTCCATGTTCACTGGAGAAGAATGTGTATTATGCTGTTTTTGGATGGAATGTTTTATATATATCTGTTAAGTCCATCTGGTCTAGTTTTTCGTTTAATTCCACTATTTCCTTGTTGACTTTCTGTCTGGATGATCTATCCACTGATGAAAGTGGGGTGTTGAGGTCCCCTACTATTGTTGTGTCGCTGTTAATTTCTCTCTTTAGGTCTGTTAATAGTTGCTTTATGTATTTGGGTGCTCCTGTGTTAGGTGCATATATATTTATAAGTGTTATGTCTTCTTGGTGGAATCTCCCTTTTATCGTTATATACTCCCCCCCTTTGTCTCTCATTGCCTTTTTTATCTTGAAGTCTGCTTTGTCTGATATAAGTATGGCAACACTTTCTTTCTCTTGCTTGCTATTTGCTTGGAGTATCATCTTCCAGCCCTTCACTCTGAGCCTGTGTTTGTCTTTAGAGCTGAGATGTGTTTCCTGGAGGCAGCATATTGTTGCCTCTTGTTTTTTAATCCATCCAGCCACTCTGTGTCTTTCGATTGAAGAATTCAATCCATTGAATTTAGTGTGATTATTGATATATGATGGCTTCATACTGCCATTTTATCTCTTGTTTTCCTGTTGTTCTATATTTCCATGGTTTCCCTTCCCTTGTATTTCTGACTGCCATTTCAGTTTGGTGCTTTACTGTGATGGTTTTCTCTATTTTCTCTTTATGTATGATTTGTGTCTCTGCTCTGATTTTTTGTTTAGTGGTTGCCGTGAGGTTTGTATAAAAGATCTCATAGATGAGATAGTCCATTTTCTGATAGCCTCTTATCTCCATTAGCCTAAGCAGGTTCCATCCTTTTCCTCTTCCTTATCAAAGTTATTGTTGTTACAAGTTATCATGTTTTGTGTTGCAAATTTGTGATTAAAATGAATTGTTTATAGGGGCTGGCCCCGTGGCTGAGTGGTTAAGTTCGCGCGCTCCGCTGCAGGCGGCCCAGTGTTTCGTTAGTTCGAATCCTGGGCGCGGACATGGCACTGCTCATCAGACCACACTGAGGCAGCGTCCCACATGCCACAACTAGAAGAACCCACAATGAAGAATACACAACTATGTACCGGGGGGCTTTGGGGAGAAAAAGGAAAAAATAAAATCTTTTAAAAAAAAAAATGAAGTGTTTATAGTTATTTTTGATGCTTTCCTTCCTTTTGACTTTTATGTTATAATTAGTGTTTGCTGACCTGTCCTGATAGAGTGCTTCAATTTTCTGATTTTGTCTGTCTATTTATCTCCTTTCTCACGGCTTTGTAAACCTTTGCCTTTTTGTTTCAGGTATGAGGGCATCCTTGATCATTTCTTGTAAGGGAAGTCTAGTTGCAATGAACTCCCTCAGCTTTTGTTTATCTGGAAAAGCTCTTATTTCTCTGTCACATCTGAAGGATAGTTTTGTTGGATAGAGTATTCTTGGCTGGAATTTTTTGTCTTATAGTATTTTGAATATATCATTCAAATCTCTCCTAGCTTGTTAGGTTTCTGCTGAGAAATCTGCTGAAAGCCTGCTAGGGTCTCCTTGTAGATTATTCTCTTCTGCCTTGCTGCCCTTAATATTTTTTCTTTGTTGTTGACTTTTGCTGGTTTTACTATTATGTACCTTTGAGAAGATCTTTTTGCATCGATGTAATTAGGAGTTCTGTTTGCTTCATATACTTGTAAGTCCAGTTTCTTCCTCAGGTTTGGGAAGTTCTCAGCTATTCTTTCTTTCAACATGTTCTCTGTTCCTTTCTCCCTCTGGAATACCTATAATTCTTATGTTGCATTTCATAATTGAGTTGGCTATTTCTTGAAGAATTTCTTCATTTTTTTAAGTCTTAGTTCTCTCTCCTCCTCCACCTGAAGTATTTCTCTATTTCTGTATTCTAAATCACTAATTCTGTCCTCCGTAATGTCAAAGCTCTGTTTTTTTAAAGTTTCTAGATTGTTTTCTTATCTCATTCATTGTGTTCTTCATCTCCAGAATTTCTGTTTGGTTTTTCTTTAGAGTTTCAATCTCTTTGGTGAAGAATTCCTTCTGCTCATTAGTTTTATTCCTGCATTCACTGAACTGTCTTTCCAAGTTTTCTTGTAACTTGTTGAGTTTCTTTATGACAACCAATTTGAATTCTCTGTCATTTAGATTGTAAATTTCTGTGAGTTCAGGATTAGTTTCTTGAGGCTTGTCATTTTTCTTCTATTCTAGAGTATTAGCATAGTTCTTGTTTGATGAAGTGATCCTTACCAGTGCATAGTGGTACTATCAGGTCGCAGGTTCCACCTGCCACTACTGAGGGGGAGCTGGAACTGTGTTTTCTGAACCTCCCGCATCTGCTGAAAGTTGTGCCAATAGGGCTTGTCTGTGTTTGCCCCCTGGCCGCATCTGCTTGGTGGGTCACACAGACATGCGCAGGTACTCAGGTGCAGAACCACTGCCTTGTCTTGGTACTGGCTGAGCTGGTGCACTTGGTGGTGGTGGGCTACTTTCTTTCATGCCCACAGGCCAGCTCTCTGCTCACAGATTGTTCACCTGAGCTGCTGTGCTTGATTGGGGTGCCCACACGGTGGCTGAGCTGCACCACTTGGTGTGGAGCATTCCCCTGGCTGGGCTGAAACTCTGAAAGCAAAAGTGTTTGCACACAGGCCTGCCTGCTCCCCCACCTCCTCTTACAGTTGCACACTGGCTGCTACATGGGGACCCGTGAGCTAGATCTCTGCCACTTGGGAGGGGGAGGGGATCTGCTCACTGCCTTCTGCTGCTTCCTGGGGGTCCAGTAACCCCACCTTCAAATGTATGGCTATGTGGATCTCTCAGATATCCTATTGTGCTTTGTAGGGAATCCTCTATTGATTAATGAATGTCTGTTTGGTTGTAACTTAGGTGGGGAAAGACTAAGGGAACAGTTCACTCTGCCATGATGCTGACATCACTCAGCATATTTTCAAGCACCATGTCTGACCAGGGAAGGGGAACAATAGAAAAAGTAAACAAATGGGACTACATAAAACTAAAAAGCTTCTGCACAGCAAAGGAAACCATCAACAAAATGAAAAGGCAACCTAACAATTGAGAGAAGATATTTGCAAACCATATATCTGATAAGGGGTTACTATCCAAAATATATAAAGAACTCACACATCTCAACAACAAAAAAACAAACAACCCAATTTTTTAAATGAGCAAAATATCTGAATAGACATTTTTCCAAAGAAGACATACAGTTGACCAGCAGGCACATGAAAAGATGTTCATCATCACTAATTAGTAGGGAAATGCAAATCAAAACTACAATGAGATATCACCTCATGCCTGTGAGAATGGCTCTGATTAACAAGGCAAGAAATAATAAGTGTTGGAGAGGATGTGGAGAGAAGGGAACTCTCATACACTGCTGGTGGGAATGCAAACTCACGCAGCCAACTCTGGAAAACAGTATGGAGATTCCTCAAAAAATTAATAGAACTAGCACATGATCCAGCTATTCCACTGCTGGATATTTATCCAAAGAACATGAAAACATGAATGTGTAAAGATGCATGCACCTCTATATTCATCATATTATTATTCACAATAGCCAAGACTTGGAAACAACCTAATTGCCCATCAAGGGATGAATGGATAAAAAAGATGTGGCATATATACACAATGGAGTACTACTCAGCCATAAAAAATGATGAAATCTTGCCATTTGCAACAACTTGGATGGACCTTGAGTGTATTATGCTCAGCAAAATAGTCAGAGGGAGAAAGTCAAATACTGTATGACCTCACTCATAAATAGAAGAGAAAAACAACAGCAATAACAAACAAACATATAGATACAGAGATTAGATTGGTGGTTACCAGAGGGAAAGGGGGAAAGGAGGAGGGCAAAGGGATGATTGGGCACATGTGTATGGTGATGGATTGTAATTGGTCTTTGAGTGATTAACATGATGTAATCTACACGGAAATAGAAATATAATGATGTACACCTGAAATTTATATAATGTTAGAAACCAATGTTATCTCAATTTAAAAAAAAGAGTTAAAAGTACTAAGAAGAAAAAGCAAAGTGATGTGAGAGGGTATGAGGTGATGGTGCTAATTTAATGGTCAAGGAAGACCTTGCTGAGTAGCTGTCATTGACATACAAATATGCATGTATTTGATAAAATTAAATCATTTTTTAAAAGTTTGGAAAGGTAAGCAATGAAGTAACCATGAAGGATACTTCAAAAGACTAGTCAGGGAAGTATGAGGAAACCAGGGTACACTGTTTTTAGGGAAGCCAAAGGAGGGAGATTTCACAGGATAGAATGGTCAGCAACATCCAGTCCTTGCAGAAATGTCAGTCACATAAGAACTGAAATTTGTCATGTGGACTTGGCAGTTGGTGAGCCTCCTGAAAACAGTTTCTTTGGAATAGTGGGTGTAGAAACCAGATGGCAAGTGTGTTGAAGAATTGAATTGAATGTGAGGAAGTAGAAATGGAGCTTAATTTGATTAAATAATAGCTATCATTCGCTGCGCCTGCCTCTGTGTAGAGATCTTCTTACCTGGCCTCATTTAATCCTGAACCATCTATGAGATAGGTATTATTATTCCCATTTTACAAATAAGAAGACTTGTTCAGGGGCACAAAGCATAGAGGGCTTATCCTTGGACTGGAAAAGGACCACTTTTAAATTAAGACCAGAAAGATCGGATATATATAAGCAGTAGGAAGGGGGCAAACCATGCCTCTGGTCACTGTAGCCCCTAATGCGGAGTTTTGCCTTTATACTAAAAATAATGGGAAACTTTTCTTTTCTTTTCTTTTTGCTGAGGAAGATTTGCCCTGAGCTAACATCCATTGCCAATTTTCCCCTATTTTGTAAATGGGATGCCACCACAGCATGGTTTGATGAGCACTGTGTAGGTCCACACCCAGGATCCAAACCTGTGAGCTTGAACCCCTGAAGTAGAGTGCACTGAACTTAACCACTATGCCACAAGGCTGGCCCCAGCAGGAAATTTTTCAGTGGGAGTGGGGTAGAACCTGAGGACGTAACCTCAGCTTTGTGTTTGTAAAACATCAGTTCCATATCAGTGTAAAAATGGCCAATTTTTTCCTATTGATAGTTTAAGCTTCTTTTGCAATTCCAGGGTCTTAGGTGTTAGAGTACAATATTTACCTAAATATAATAATCTATCTTGTTTCCCCCCAGCTTTGAAGATAAACACTGGTGTGCTTGTCAAAAAACACTGATTTCTAGGCCTCAGTTCAGCCCTCTTGAGTCAAAATGTCTGGGGAAGAAGACCAGTGGTCTGTATATTTTACAGGTGGCCCAAGTGATTCTTATCTGAGAAGTTTGGGAAACTGATCCAGCAACATTCTCAAATTAATGCTATCCTCTGTTTCAGCTGTTCGTAAACTAATATACATCAAAATGGGAGTAGGGCTTGCTCACTGTAAATTTAAATTCCTGGGCTTGGAATGTGCATTTTTAATATGCACTCTTGTAATTCTGATGCAGATAGTCCTTAAAATAGTAATAGCAACAATATTAATAATAATCCTTTGGTAAACACAAATGCTTTAGAAGAAATATACAATCACAAGTTTTTAATTATCAGGTATATAATATTGCGAATTTATCCCTTGCTTTTTGGTTCATAATAATTTAGTAGTCAAGGTTTTTAAAATAATAAGTTACTCTTAATATTAGCTTTCTCCCCTATTATTTACAAATATCATGCATAAACTGGAACAATTTAAATTACATATAAATTACAAATTTTACAAGTTGGTTTAAATAGCTATAAGACTTTCAAAATCATTTCTTATAAATTTTGCCTGTATAGGTTTGGATTTTCCACATTTTGGGAACTTGGAATCCAGTGTTTTCAAGCAACTCCATGTTACAGCTTTTTAACTTTTAAAAATGTCCAGTCATCCTGATTTATAATAAAACAAAAATGTGCACTTATATCCTGTGTTTGTGACTCTCTCACATATATATAGTACAATTAGACCTTCTAGTATAAGACCTCCTATCAACCAAAAATTTGACTCAGTTATCTACAATATATGTAAGGAGGAGTCAAATAACAGAGTAAGCAGAATTAAATTCCATTTTAGTAGGTGAAGGGTATGTCATATCAATGATCACAAAATTATTCACTCTTCCTGTGTTTCCTTCTTTTGAAATCAGCAATACTTTAAGGGGAAGAAAAGGCTATATTGGAAAACTGGGAGCAAATAAATGCTCAAAACTAGACAAGTAGTTAAATACTTAGGAAAGAAAAAGAATTTATAAATGAGAAATTAAGATTGCTAGTCTGCCAGATTGTATTTTGCTTCAATTTCCCCAAGTGTCAGTACATCAGAAGAAACTATATCAGTAGTAAATGTATGTAGAAGCTATTTATTTTAGACAACTCACTTCCTAAATTTCTTGATCCTAAATTTTGACATTCTGCCTATCTTTTAAAATAATATGAGCATAATGCTGGGCATATATTATGACCATGAAAGCAAGAGTTTAAACCAGTCTTCTTATTTGTTTCTTTCTACCCCTTTACTCTGGGGGCGTAAGATAAGCTTTCATTAGTAAACACAGGTTCTAGATTCTCAAGGGGAGGATAGCTCTTAGATATGTGGTGGTGGGGAAGCTCATCAGAGTCTGAGAGGAGGATTTTTTTTAGCCTCCTAAGTGATAGGGAGGCCTGCTCCCCCTCTTTCTCAATCCCTGATTTAGACAATTTGGTGGTTTCTCTAATACTGCAAAAATTCTTAGTCTCAATACTTAAATTCAAAACCAATTAATTCCTTATCAGTAAGGAATTTTCAGCCTTTTACCTTTGTCCTGCTCTGTCAAAAACAGCTCTCAGTCTATCAGAGATTAAAATAATGGATCTTAAACCACATGGAAAATTTTGAAAATATAGTGAAAGCTGTGAACTCTCGCTCCAGAAAAAATTTAAATACACATGAGGTTTATATATAATATCAGATGTTTCTTGGACTCCTCATTAAGAAAATAATTTTAAAAGAGGGGTAGCCTGTGGTTTAAAGTAATTTTCTAAGAGTGTCTAAATCTCAAAACAATAGAGCATAATTTAAGTACTCCTAAATCTTAAGGAAAAATCATAAGCAAGTTACAGGCTGGATTGCCAATTTATAATAGAAAGGTTAAGGCAACACATTTTCATTCTCTTGAGGTAAATTTACAAGTCATTCCACTTCCTCCAACCTTCTAAATGCCAGCTGTAACTCCAGATTCCAGTAGAATCTCTTTGTGGACTTTGAGGGGAAAAAACAACATTTCAACAGAAATCCACATTTCAGATCCAAGTGTCTTAGAAACAGTGTCCTGTGGTGGCTTAAATACAGGCTTGAGTGTCGTACTGTGGCTTCCACAACTTCCTAGCTATGTGACCTTGAGCAATTAACCAAGGTTCGGTTTCCTCAGCTACCTTACAGGGCAGTAGTGAGAATTACAAGGGATCATGCCTATGAAGTGCTCAGCACCATGCCTGGCCCGCGGTACACACCCAGTAAACGTTAGTTCTGGTTGTTGTCTGTTCTGAATAAACAATAGTTCATACACTTAGACCAATTTAAGTTATTCTAACTCCTTAAAGTGAAATCTTAATCTTAATGTTAAATTCCAAACACCAGTTAGTCTTATTGTGTTCCAGACTAAGTAGAAATCCTCAAGAGAGGAGAGTTTGTCAGAATCACCTGAGAGACTTTTTCAAACCCCCATTCCCTGTTAATCTTCTTCCCCACGTTCAGATTGGCTTGCCCTATCACTCAGAGTTGTATTATCCCCTGGGCTGAAAATCAGTGCCTTCGTGAGCCACTGTTACGGGTGAAAATGGGTCAAGGTAGGGGAAAAGCTTCAGAACCAAGTATTGACTCCATCCCCCGTTCTGGCACGGCCAGAAAACAGAATTTTTCAATTTACTTGACTCTCCTTTATTTAAAATAAACTCCTCTTTATGACACAGTCGAATAAAAGTAAAACACAAATGTTTGAGGCCTCTAGACCTAAGCTCCAAGGGCTATAATACCGCCAGGCTGTATTGCAGATTTGAAAAAGGCGTGAAGAATTTGTTCACAACTAACTTTTGTAATTTAGAAATTATTTTAGCTTTTCTTCCAAGTTTCTTGATGTGTTTCCAAAATTCAAGTTTACAATAAAAATTGGGGTTTTAAAAAGTTTACTTCTCATTTCATTTTCTCTTGTGATTTCTTTTTTACTTTAGAATAAAATTGTAAGTTACCAGATTTAACTCTCAGATCACCAAGTAAGTATGGCTTCTCCTAACTTTGAGCAGTAAATATCAGACTAGGCAGAATTTGTTTACCAGAAAATGTAATATAAATTCTTAAAAAGATAAGACAAAGAAATTTCTTACAATTAAACCAGAAGTTGTTCCCTTTTAACTCCATCCTAGCATGACGATTTTTTAAAAGCATTATTTAGAAATAAGGCATTACATTAGTAATACATCCATTCAATTAATACACATTTTACATCCCAGTTTAGTCAATTGACTTCTAGTTTCAAGGGCTCCTCATTTTATAACATATAAATTCTAGATTTTTCCGTGCAAACCTCTAATTATTAAAATTTCCAGCACTTAAACTGCTTTCATTGTCAGTGGGAGCTGGGTTAAGAGGACTGCCTGGGGCTCTCCCTCGGTGTCAGGACTTGCCATAGACGGTGCTCTCAGTACATGGGTGCAAGGGGCTAGGCTGCCCTGGGCCCTCCCCCAGGACTCATTACAAAATAATAACTCAATTTCCATGATCTCTTCTGTTCTCCAACGTATGCCATCCCATGCATTTTGCCAGGGACGTATTTACTTGCCCAGTCTGTAATATGCTGCTTCAGAGCCTAGAGGCAGCTCAGGGACGCACATGTGCATGATTTACAAAATAATTAAACTAGATGACTTCTGACATTTTCTCTTTTTTTTTTTAAGATTTTTTTTCCTCCGTTTTCTCCCCAAAGCCCCCGGTACACAGTTGTATATTCTTCGTTGTGGGTTCTTCTAGTTGTGGCATGTGGGGACGCCGCCTCAGCGTGGTTTGATGAGCAGTGCCATGTCCGCGCCCAGGATTCGAACCAACGAAACACTGGGCCGCCTGCAGTGGAGCGCGCGAACTTAACCACTCAGCCATGGGGCCAGCCCCTGACATTGTTTTCTAATTAAGATAATATGTCATAGTGCCTAAGAACATGGCTTTGAAGTCAAACTTCTGTGCTCAAACTCTGGCTCTTTAGGCAAGTCCCCTGGGCCTTAGTTTCCTCATCTGTAAATGTGGGATAGTTAAGATCATCGTAAAGATTAAATGAAATAACATATTGTGAAGTATGTTAACTATTATTTTATTATTACAAGAATAATGATGAGCAGAAGGTAGGTGGAGCTTCCCTTGTTCTAATTGCACAGCTCATCAGTTCCTCAATCACAATCTACCGGTGTTGCAGCTCAAGTAGAAAAGCAAGGCACGCTGGGCCAACAGGGAGTGCAAACTGTTGGGAGGTGGTTCGTCCACTAGGGGGAGACCAGCCGACCGCCCAGTTAGGTGACCCCTGGTAGCATTCCTCCCAGCCCGTGGTCTCAGTCTCATTAATCAGAAGTGGTGTCCAAACCTTAAATAAAATTGATATATAAACATTTACTAATTTATTAATCAGCAGTGAGAACTGTAACAAATAGGCAAGTACTCCTATTTGCTCATTAGTACATTCTCTGCCAGTTGACAAATCTACACGAAGATGACGTTGTAAACAGAAGGTTGCTCAGTGAGGAGAAAATCAGAACCAGGATAGTAAGTTGGATTTTGCTTTTAACTTTTACTATGGAAAATTTCAAACATACTTAACAGTAGAAAGAAAAGTAGAGTATAATGAACCCTCCCGCACCCCTCCCCTAGCTTTAACAATTATCAACAGTTTCCCATCTTCTTTCATCCATCCTTCCTCCCTTTCTTAGAGGGGTGAATAGTATTTTAAAACAAGTCCAAGACATCATATTTTGCCGGGAAATTCTTTGGTATGTATCTTATGAATAAACGCTCAAAAAATAAATAACTCCTTTACCTTTACCACACATCAAAAAAATAATCCCCTGATACTATCTAATACCCAATCTATGTTCACATTTCCCCATTGTTTCAAAAAAGTGTATTTATACATTTGGCTTTCGAAGCCAGGATCCAAACATTGTATTTGGTTCTTATGTCTTTTAAGTCCTTTCTGATCTTTAATAGTTCCACCTCTCTCAGTTTTAAAAAATGGCATAATTATTTTTTGAGGAAATCAGGTCACTTTGACTTTCTCACAGTATGGCTGATTATGTCCCCAATATTCTTCTATCCCCTGTATACCCTATAAACAGGCAGTTAGACAAGGAGGCTTGATTAGATTCAAGTTCAAAATGTTCTTATTTGTGAGGGAGAAAGAGGAACAAGATGGTTTGTAAGTGATGGCATGTGCTTCCTGTGGCATCACGTCAAGAGGCACATGATGGTGCAGCCACTATGGAGAGCAGAATGGAGTCTCAAAAAATTAAAAATAGAAATACCGTACAATCCAGCTCTCCCACTACTGGGTATTTACCCAAAGAACTTGAAATCAATGATCCAGGGAGATTTATGCACCCCTATGTTCACTGCAGCACAATTCACAATAGCCAGGATGTGCAAACAACCCAAGTGCCCTTCTACAGATGATTGGATAAAGAAGATGTGGTGTATATATATACAGTGGAATACTACTCAGTCATGAAAAAGGACAAAATTGTCCCATTTGCAACAACATGGATGGGCCTGGAGGGTGTGATGTTAAGCGAAATAAGCCAGAGACAGAAAGACAAACACTGCATGATTTCACTCATGTGGAAGAGAAACAAATACATGGATAAAGAGATCAGATTAGTGGTTACCAGAGGGGAAGGGGTTGGGAGTGGGTGAAAGGGACAAAGGGCCACATATGTATGGTGATAGATAAAAATTAGATTACTGGGGGTGAGCACGATGAAGTGTATTCAGGAACTGATAAACAATAATGTACACCCGAAATTACACAGTGTTATAAACCAATATAATCCCAATAAAATTACTTAAAAGAAAAGAAAATGAATAAGAAGCCCACAAACTGGGAGAGAGTATTTGCAAAACTGTATCTGACAAACGACAAGTAAACAAAATATATATTAAAAAAAAAGACGTGATACCTGGTTGTTACATTGGTCGATTTTAATGGCTGGTATCATCAAGCTGTGGTAACCTCAGGTACCCAGCTTCACTATAGGGATGGATTTGATACCAGGATGTCCCCCTAGACAGTGCTGGTGACAGTTGAATTTGGCCCCCACTCTGGACTCTTCTATCTGATGACTTGCAGACTATCCTTATTCAGTTAGTACATCATTTCATCGGATAGAGCTCAGTGTAATTGCTGAAACAGAAGCGTCTTACCTGCTGGGATAATCCATTCTGTGCTTATCCCAAATCAACCTAATTGAACTTGGAGTATTAAAAATTTCAGATTCCTTCCACAGATAGTTTATTTTAGACCCAATTACATTTTTTCCTTCATTGTTTTTTAAATTATGAAATAGTTCATGTGTATAAAAGAATATAATGGATATACTAGATATAAAGAATAATAAAACCATTAAATGTGTACTTACCACCTAACTTAAGAAATTACATTTTTTTCTTCAATAGTTTTATTTTGAAATAATTTTGGATTTACAGGAGAGCTCCAAATATAGTACAGAAATTTCACGTATACACTTACCTGCTTCCCCCTAATGTTGACGTCTCACCCTGGTACATTTATCAAAACTAAGAAATTAGCATTGGTACAGTTCTATTATCCAAACTACAGACTTTATTCAAATTTTACTACTTTTTTCACTTATGTCCTTTTTCTGTTCCAGGATCCAATCCAGGTTACCACATTGTGTTTAGTCATTATGTCTCTTTAGTCTCCTCTGATCTATGAAAGTTTCTCGGTCTTTCCTTGTCTTTCACGACCTTGATGCTTTGGAAGAGTTCTGGTTGGGTGTTTTGTAGAAGGCCCCTCAATTTGAGTTTGTCTGATACTTTTGGCTTAGACTGGTGTTACGCGTTTCGGGGAAGAATCCGGCGGAGGTGAAGTGCCTTTCTCATCGCATCATATCAGGTGGTACACACAACATCAACACGACTCCTTACTGGTGATGTTAACCTTCAGCACTTGGTTAAGGAGCTGTCCGCCGGATTTCTCCACTATAAAATTGCTATTTTTCCTTTTCCATATCCTGTTCTTTGGAAGCGAGTCACTGAATCTAGTCTGCACTCAAGGTGAGGGGAAATGAAGTTCCACCTCCTAGAGGGAGGCGTAGCAAAGGGGTTGTGGACGTAGGTTAAAACCACCAGACTAATTAAAAATTTTTGATAGACCTCTCACATTTTGACTCCTCCTCATTTCATTATCATTACCAATATTGCCTGCACCAGCCATCAGCCTCTTCGTATTTCTTCATCCGTGAGGTTATTATTAACTTGCCATTGCCTTCTTGAAAGCTGTAGGTATTTGTACAGCAGTTTCCCAGGCTCGTCTGATGATCATGATCGCCTGGGGTACTTGTGTAACTGTAGGTCTCCAAGCCCCTCCTCCACAGTGTGATTCAGTTTGTCTGGGGTGTGGACCTGGAAGTAAGCCTTAAAGCGTCCCGGTGATTCTTATTATGAGAATAAATTTGAGAAACACTGGCTTATAGCATTTCTCTATTCTCCCTATTTTCCAATAGCTAAACATAGACACAAAACTTACTATTCTATAGTTTATGTTTATAGTTTCCTTGTTTCCTTTTTTGAAGTTCAGGAAATTTGGACTTCCCCATCTTCCACAAACTAAGGATATTTGAAAGTAAACTAAAAGACATATTTCCAGGCGGGAAAGGGCAGGTGGTCTCCCGACTCTTTCCCTCGAGTTTTGGTCTCTTCCTCTCCTTTTCCCTTTAGAGTTGAAGCCTTTATTGCTTTCCTGAAAAGGCCAGAAGTTTTTCCTCAGGAGTTTATCTCTGCTTATTTGTTCTAAATTTTGGGGGTTTTGGTAAGGATGCCATTCATTTCTGTTATCCTGCTTCCATAATAATAATTTCGGTAGCTACGATTTATTGACCATGTGATATGCCAGATATCATGCTTTATATATTAAGTTGAAATTAGGTTTCAAAAATGAAAAGCATTTTTGTAGGTCAAAATGACTGACTGTTGGCAATTTCGTATGGTTCAACCTAATATATTATCTTCTTTAATCCTCGCAATAACCCTGAGTGTAGGTGGTAGTACTCCCATTTTAACAGATGAGAAAACTGAAGGTCAGAATAGTTAGGTGACTTTCCTAAAGTCACATATTTATAAATGGTAGAGCCAGGATTTGGATACAGGGCTATCTGCTCCTAAAACCCATGTTTTTAAACACAATACTGCTTTAAAGAGAATGTTATGACAAGGCTGTGATAAAGCGGGCACTAACACTGTGTGGGAGTGTAACTTAGGACAACTTTGCTGAAAGCTATTTGACACTGTGCATCAAGAGCCTCCAGAATTCTCATACCTTTGCATCTAGTCACTCGATTTCTAAAGAATTATCCTAAGGGAATAAGCAGAGATGAACAGGAAGATTTGTGTAAAATATGCTCATCAAAGCATTATATTTTAATATTAAAAATTGGAAACAATGAGTGTTTAATAATAAGGGATTAAACTAAGGTACAGCCACAGATGGACATGGGCCATGGGAAAATGCTCATGATACAATGTCAAGTGAGACAAGCAGTATACCCAATTCAGTGTTATCACATTTTAAAAAAATAAGCATAGAAAAAATCTGGAAGGACATACAGGAAAATTATAACAGTGGTTATATCTGTACGGTGAGATGAAGCATGGTTTTCATTTTATTTTAAAAAATTTTCTATAGAGAATTTTCTATAACAAACATTACTTGCATCATTAAAATATTGAAAATAAAATTTGGTAAAAGAAAAAAGTCACCTATGGGGGCCAGCCTGGTGGTGCAGTGGTTAAGTTCTCGTGCTCAGCTTTGGTGGCCCAGGGTCAGCTGGTTCGGATCCTGGGTGCAGACATGGCACCGCTTATCAAGCCATGCTGTGGCAGGTGTCCCACATATAAAGTAGAGGAAAATGGGCACGATGTTAGCTCAGGGCTAATCTTCCTCAAAAAAAAAGTCGGGCCGGCCCAGTGGCCAAGTGGTTAACTTCGCGCACTCCACTTCGGCAGCCCAGGGTTTTGCCAGTTCAGATCCTGGGCGCAGACATGGCGCTGCTCATCAAGCCATGCTAAGGTGGCGTCCCGCATAGCACAACCAGAGGCACTCACAACTAGAATATACAACTATGTGCTGGGGGGACTTTGGGAAGAAGAAGAAGGGAAAAAAAAAGATTGGCACCAGATGTTAACTCAGGTGCCAATCTTTAAAAAAAAAAATGTCACCTGTGATCCCACTGCTCTAACACAATAACCGTTTTCATTTTTGCATATCACCTCTCGGTCTTTGTTCCCACAATTGCACAATTTTACCTGATAGCAGCCATGGTGTACAAAGTATGTTGTTTTGGAACTTTTAAAAATTACTATTGTGCAAGTATTATTGTTCATGTAGAAAATTAAACAATATAAATAAGCAAAAAAGGAGATATAAACCTGTAATCTCACCACCAGAGAAAATCACTATTAACTTGTTTTGTGCATAGTTAGCTCCCGGGCTTTTTCTTACCTGCTTGTGTACCTATAATGTATATCAAAATTAGATCACACTTGTACATACCATTTTTTTTATTAAGCTTTTTAAACTTTATATTGTAAACCCTTTTCCATGTTTCTAAATAGTTTATAAAATGGTCACTTTTTTTTTTCTGAGGAAGATTTGCCCTACGCTAACATCTGTTGCCAATCTTCCTCTTTTTGCCTGAGGAAGATTTGCCCTGAGCCAACATCTGTACCAATCTTCCTCTATTTTGTACGTAGGTCACCACCACAGCATGGCTGCTGACAAATTGTGTAGTTCCACGCCCGGGAACCAAACCTGGGCCACTGAAGCAGAACATGCTGAACTTCACCACTAGGCCACGGTACTGGCCCTTAAAAGCATCACTTTTAATGGCTGCATAATAGTTTATTGAGTTAACTTATCCTTACTTACTTAACCATTTCCCTATTATTGTGTTATTAGACTGTCTCCGAGATTTCTCAATTTTAGATGATACAACAATTAACATTTCATGCGTATAGCTTTTACTTCTATTGGATTGTTTCTCTAGCATCAGTTCCTGAGTGTGAAGTTATTAGGCCAACAGTCAAAAACAATTATTTCAAATTGCTCTCTGTGTAATACACAGTTCAAAAATCAGAAGAGCTCATAATGAATAGCAAGTTCCCTGCCCCACCCCTTCCCTTTTCCTCTCCACTCACTTTCCCCAGAGGCAGCCACTTCTGTCTGTTACAAAGATACTTATGGGCTTTGCTATGCAATGTCATATTGCTCTCCCAAAGTTTGTGCCTGTTTATCTTGCCAGCAGTCCTTTGTGAACATACTAACTTCACTACAACTTTGTCAACTTTAAATGTTCTTTAAAAGTTGTTTTTGCCTATTTTCATTCGTTCGGTAAACATTCTAGCACCTACTGCATGAGACAACTAAAGGCTACAAAGAAGAATGAGATACAGAATCCGCCCTCAGGTGTCACAGGTAGCCAGATCGACAGAAGCAGCAGAAACCTAGGAGTGCAGTGTGATCAGCGTGTAAAAGGAAGCGGGAAGGATGAGAGGAAAAAGTAATCAACTTGGCAGGTTCCAGGCAGGTGGTGAGGGTGAGGAGAAGCTTTATAAGGCAAAAGACCTTTGAGGGGAATCTGGATGGATGTTGGGGGGTTGGCAGGTGAGGTGAGTGAGGACGCTCCAGGCAGATAGCACATATCCAAAAGCCATAGTGATGCCTCAACACGGACTGTTTGGAGAACTGCAAGTAGTCCAGTGCACTTAGAGCGTGGGGTATGTGCGGAGGGAAAATGAGGCTAAGGGGAAGGTGGGGAAGGCAGAGCAATCAGGAGACAGGTCCCTAAAGGGTTTGTGGACCATGGTGAGGAGTTTGGACTTCATCTTGCCAGACAAAGAATTTTAAACAAATGAAGGATGTGATTAGATTTGGTTTGGTTTTAGAGAGACTAAGTCTGGCTTCAATGTAGTGAAAGTATTAGAGAAGAGGCCAGGCTTGAGGAAAGGGCACCTGTTACAAGGCTATTGCATTAGTTCAGGCGAGAAGTGATGAGGGCTTCGGCTACAGCAATGGTACTTGGATTGGAGAGATGGGACAGATTTAGGAGATGTCCGGGAGGTGGACTCAACCACGCTTGGCGACTAATTGTTATCGGAGGCAAGAAATAAGGCATATAGGATTCGGTCATCCGGTTAGTAAATATTTATAGTGTGCCCACCATGTGCCAGGCACTGTTCTAAGCTCTGGGGATATAGCAGTGAAAAACGTGGGTATAAATCTTTGTTCTCTTGGAGTTTATATCCTCGTGGAAAAGAGACAGACAGTAAACAAGTAAACACAAACTATGTTATAAATAAAATAAGGCGATATATTAGTAATTGTGGCTGGGTTGGGATGGGAGTGGTCCTACTTTAGAAAGGACAGACAGGGAAGGTCTACAAAGAGGAGGTGACATTTTAGCTAAGGCCTGAAGATGAGAAAGAGCCAGCCTTGCATTGAACCAGAAGAAGGTCATTCTAGGCAGAGGGAATAGCAAGAACGGAGGCTCTGAGGCAGAAAAGAGATTGGTTTATTGCAGGAACTGAATTGTTGCTAGAATAGCTCAGAGTGTAATGACCAAAGGAGAGAGTGGAATTCTTTCAGGTTTTTGTCTTGGGCAACTAGATATGGGGGTGGGGATAATAGAGGAATAACTTAAAAGAAGGAATAGGCTTTGGGTTGGGGAAGATAATGAGTCAAGTGTCATATCTGGTGAGATGTCTGTGAGACACCCGAGTCGAGATGTTCAGTAGGTGGTTGGAAATAGGGGAGCTTAGGAGAGAGGTTGTGTTGTTGTGTCGTTAGCCTGTGGATGGCAGATAAAGTTAAGGACATGAGGTCAGGGCCAAGGGCAGAACTCTGTGGAAAAGGCCCAACATTTAATGGGTGGGCAAAGGTAGGGGAATCAGCAAGGTGATTGCAAAACAACAGTCAGAAAATGTGTAATTCAGAAACTAGAAGGGGAAGAGGATGTGAGGAATGAAGGAATAATCAGTATTTAAAATGCAACAGAGAAGTCAAGTAAGAACTCAAAAGTATCCATTGAATTTGGCAATTAGGACAGTGGAGTGGTAGGGTAAGAAACAGATCTGCACTGACTTGAAGAATTATTGGACAAACAGAATTATTGGACAAGCAGAAGATGTAATTTTAAAAATATATATACCACTTAAAAATAATGAGATACCTAGGAATAAATTTTTTTTATTGAGTTATTGGTAGGTTACAATCTTGTGAAATTTCAGTTGTACATTAATGTTTGTCAGTCATGTTGTAGGTGCACCACTTCACCCTTTGTGCCCAACCCCCACCCAACCTTTCCCCTGGTGAGATACCTAGGAATAAATTTTAATAAAAGATTTTTAAGACCTTTATGAAGAAAATAATGAAATTTTATTGAAAGATATTAAAGACCTAAAGAATGGAGAGATATTCCAGATTCATGAATAGGAAGATTCAATATTGTAAACCTGTAAAGATGTCCTAAATTGATCTATGGATTCCAATGTATTTCCATCAAAATTCCAATAGGGTTTTTCATAGAACTTGACAAAACAAGTCTAAACTTGATATGGAAGAGGAGTGGACCAAAAATAGCCAAGAAGACAAACAAGGTGAGAGACTTGGAGCTTCCCCTTTCAGATATCAAGACTTATATTATAAAGCAGTAATTGAGAGAGGTTAGACTTGGCACAAGAGTAGGCAGATGTGACAATGGAACAGAACAGAGAGCCTAGAACATAGAAGTGGCGTTGCAGATGGCGGGGGAAAGGATGGGCTATTCAATGAACAGTGCCGTTACAGTTAGTTATCCAGATAGGAAAAAAATAGAATGAGATTGCTACCTCCTACCTCGCACAAAAATCAATTCTGGATGGATTAAGGACTTAATGTACAGTGCAAAAGTTTTTAACTTTTTAGAAGAAAATATAAGAGAATATTTCTATAACCTCGGTATAGGGAAAGATTTCTTAGACAAAACATATAAATCACAAACCATTATTGTATGTATGTATGTAAGTTTGACGTATTTGACTATGTTAAAAACCAAACTTCTGGGGCTGGCCTGATGGCGCAGCGGTTAAATGCGCACGTTCCGCTTTGGCGGCCTGGGGTTCGCCAGTTCAGATCCCCGGTTTGGACCTACGCACCACTCATCAAGCCATGCTGTGGAAGGTGTCCCACACATAAAGTAGAGGAAGATGGGCACGGATGTTAGCTCAGGGCCAGTCTTCCTCAGTAAAAAGAGGAGGATTGGCAGCAGATGTTAGCTCAGGGCTAATCTTCCTAAAAAAACAAACCAACCACCCAAAAAAACAAAAGCCAAACTTCTGTTCATCAAAAGACATCATTTCAAAAGGCTACACGGTCTGGCAAAAGATATTTGCAATTCATATAACTGACAAAGGATAACTATCCTAAATATATATATATATATTTAAAACTACCATATATCAATAAGAAAAAGGCAAGCCACCCAAAAGACAGGCTTTTCACAGAAGAGGAAATAGGAATAACCAATAAACATTGTTACCGAAGCCGAAGTGGGTTCCCTCCTGGCGAGTTAAATCAGACTCTCCACCAAAAGTAATTGGCTCACAAAGTAAGGTATATTTGTAGCAAATAGGAGACCATGAGGAATCATTTCCAGAGTTGTGGCATCCCCGAACAAAGGGAAGCAGGGACATTTATTTCGGATAGTGAATGAATATACAAAAGGGAGAGGTGGGGATTCTCTTGTGCAGGCTCAGTGGGAAAACATGCTTCCACGTACGCTGCAGGTTACAGTAATAAGGCCTAAGCTCCTTCTGGAGAGATCTGGGCATTAAAAATAAGACAAAGGTCATAGGCGTAGCTCTCATGGTGAGGCTTGATCTGGTTCAGGGTGGTTGGTGATTGCATCTCCTTAACATAACAAAAGGGAAAAGAACAATTTGGAAAAACAGTTAAACTATCCAAACCCACCCTTGAGTTCCCTGGGGCAACTCAGTGAGAAGATGAGCTACCACACCGATAATCAGAGAAACGCAGAGTAGACCGCGGTGAGATTCGTCTTAGCCCATCAGACTGACAGATATGACAAAGTCTGATAATCCCAGTGTTGTCAAGGAGGTTGTGCATTGGAAATCCTGCTCTGAGAAGTGTAAATTGGTACAATCACTTTTGATACATTTTTGACATTTAGTAAATCTGAACATGGTTATACTGTATGACTCAGCAATTCTATCCCTAGCTATATACACTAGAAAAATTCCTGCACAAATGTACCAGAAGATATGTACAAGCATTCAAGAGTGTTCATATCAGCATTGATCTTAATAGCAAAAAGCTGGAAACAGCTCAAATGTCCTTCAGCAGGACGTTTGACTTAATAAATTGTGGTATAATCATAAAACGATGTTAAAGAGAAAACCACAAGCCCAAAATGGCATCACTCGTGCTACAGTCTGTAACAACAAACCTAGATTTAATATCTAACCTAATTGTAATTTCAACCTCTCCCAGAAATGTAAGTCTTAATCAACCAGTCTGGAATTTTCCGGTCAGCACCAATGAGGTAATCTGTCACATAGGCCTTCTCCATCCCTCAGAGGAAGAAGAGGCAAGCTACAAGATAAAACCCTTGCCTTCCTTCCCTCTAAAAAAGATGTCCTGGTCTAAAAATAATCCTTTCTTTTCTTTTGCTAGTAGCTCCCTTGCCCCACCCTTCTTCCTGTAAAAACCTTCCATTTTGTACAACCCCTTCTAGCTCCCTTCTACTTGCTAGGTGGGGTGCTGCCTGATTCATAAATCGTTTAATAAAGCCAATTAGATCTTCAAATTTACTCAGTTGAATTTTGTTGTTCAATGCTGGGAAACTACACATTGGTGAAAATGGATACCTAGAGCTCCAAATATCAACATGGATGAATCCCACACACATAATGTAGAGAGAGCAAGTTCAGGAAATTTCACACGGTATGATTCTATGTATGTTAAGTTCAAAAACACAGGTGAGAAAGCAATAACGAAAAGCAAAATTCCTGATAGCACTTCTATGTTGTAGAGAAGGAAAGGAACGCAATTCAGAAGGGTGTACAGATGGCTTCAGAGGCTTTGGTAACATTCTGTTTCTCAAGTTGATTGATTTATGGTACATAGATGTTCATTTTATTATTCTTTAAATAACACACAGACATATGTGATTCTATTATTCTTTATATATTTATGATTTAGAGAATTAAATCATAAGAGTATGTATGTATATACTTTTTTGTATTTGTGATACATTTCATAAAAGTTTTTAAGCCAAAAAAAAAATAATTGAAAGGTGAGGAAGGTAGGCTGTGAAGGGAAGGAGAATAATAGTAATAACTAGAGGGAGAAAAGGGGTCATCAGAAGATTTAAACAGATTTATGAGATAGGAACATGTTTGTAGGATTCATTCATTCATTCAACAAACATTTATTTAATACCAACCATGTCCCTGATACTATGCTGGGCCCTGTTCTACAGAGACATATTTATTCAATTATGTGGTTTTTCACTGTTCTAAGAGCTAGAAATAATTAATTCATTCATTCGTTCAACAAATATTTATTGAGTGAGTGAATACTATGTGCCAGGCAGTGATCTAAGTGCTGGGAATGCAGCCTGAAGCAGAATAAAATCCCTCCTTTCATGGGGGGAGAGAAACAATAAATAAACATGTGTAAGGTGGTGATCAGCACTGTGAAGAAAACTAAAGTAAGGTCAGGGTATAGAGAGGGCCTGTGGGAGGGGAGTTGCTATTTTAGCCAGAACGTTCAGGGAAGGCCTTTCTGAGAGGGTGACATTTCAGCAGAGAACTTAAAGAAGTGAGGGGATAAATCATGTGGCTATCTGGGAGGGATCATTCTAGGCAGAAAGAACAGCAGGTCCAAGGACTCTGAGACAGCAGAGGTGCTTGGTGTGTTGAGGAACAGCAAGGAGGCCATCATGTCTGGTGCACCATAAACAAGGGGAGAGTGGTAGAAGATGAGGTCATAGAGGTTTCTAGGGCCAGATTATGTAATTCCTTGTGGCATGGAAAGCCTTTAAAAGGTTTTAAGCATGGAGTGACATTGATGTGGGCTCGGTGAGTTGAGGAGTCAAAAGAAAGATTTCTTGGACTCTCAAGGTCTGGCAGTAGTGCTCTTTTATTCAAAGAATAGTATGGAATAGCATGGGGACAGGAGCCATGGGCAGTAAGAGCTGCAAACATGGGTTGAGGGTAGGGCTAAATTTAAGGCATAGGTATGTGAGTTATCTCTTTACAAGACAAAGGAAAGATTACGTAAAAAAAAAAGTCATTAAAATGTTATCAGTGCAGGTGGGGTCTGGTTATTGGGTGGTCCTATAAATTTAGATAAGAATCAGATCAAATTAAGTCAGGATGTCCTATGCTTCCCAGAGGATGATATAGATGGGTATGTAGGGCAGGTCACCTTGGGCTTCTCTCCCTGAGGCAGGCTTTGTCTTCATCACAGCCAATGAAATTTTATCCCGTCCAAGTTGCCAAACTGTAGGGGAGGAAGACATTTCCTCTACCTTCTCTGGGTTCTGCTGGCTGGAGAACAAATTAAATTCACACGAGACAGAATAACAGGAGAAAATTAAACAAAGCTTTTTAACATGTATACATGGGAGAGGCTCAGGCAACCTGAGCAACTCACCAAAATGGCTGAAGCCACCACCTTAAATATCATCTTCAACTAAAGACAAAGGAGGATGTTGGGGGTTGGAGGAGTCAGTTATGGGAGGTTACCAGACAAATACAGTAAACAAGAGTATTATTATGCAGATTTAAGTCCTTGCCTTCCGCATTGTTGAGAATTTCTAGAGATAAGGCCATCCCACCTTCTTCCTGGTTCAGAGAGGGAGACACCCTCACAGATGGAGATTTCCTTTACAAATGTAAATGTCTCTTAAGAAAGGGTAGGTAAATTCTACTTTTCAGAGTTTCTTTCCTGTCTGCAGTTTTTAAAAGTAACCAGTCCAAAATAATCCTCATCAACATGATTTTATTTATGTTTTAAAAAGGATCACTTAGGCTTTGTGGTAAATACTAGGGAGCAGTAGTGGAAGCAGGGAGACTAGTTAGTAGGCTATTGTAGTAATCAGGCAAGAAACAGTGGTGGCTTGAATGAGGTTGGTAGTAATGGAGATGAGGAGAAGTGGTTAGAGTCAAGATATATTCTGAAGGTAAAGCCAACATAATTTGCTGGTGGATTGGATGTGAGGCATGACACAAAGAGAGGAGTCAGGAATGACTCCCAGGCCTGAGAGACTGGAAGGCTGGAGATGCTATTTAATGAAATGGAGAACATTGAGGGAAAAGAAGGTTTGGAGGGGAAAATAAAGAGTTCCGTTTTGACATATTAAATGGAGGTGCCATTTAGACATCCAAGTGGAGATGTTGAATAAGTAATTGGCTATGTGAGTCTGGAGTTGAGGGGAGTAGTTGGGGCTATAGATATGAAATTGGGAATCATCATCATGTAGATGGTGTTGAAAGCCATGGAATTAGGTGAGATCACCCAAGAACTGAGTGCAAAGAAGAGAAGTTAAAGGACTGAGTCCTGGGGTACTCCAACCATTATAGAGACCAAGAAGATACAGAGAACTCATTAAAGGAGGCTGAGAAGGAACAGACTGCGAAATAAGAAGAAAATCAGGGGATGGAAGTACATTCCCAGAGGCCAAGTAAAAAGAATTTCAAAAAGGCGGTCATAATCGACTATATAAAATGCTGCTGAGAGGTCCAGTAGGATGATGCCTGAGAACTCAGGGAAAATCGATTTGGCAAAATGAAGGCAATTGTGTTATTGACAAGAACAGTTTCAGTGGGGCTGTGTAGTGAAAGCCCAGGTAAAGCTGGTTTAAGAGAGAATGAGAGGTGAGAAGTGGAGACAGTGAGTAGAGACACTTGAGGAGCCTTACTATTAAGGGGGCAGAGACAGGAGACAGTATCTCAAGGGGGATGTGAGGGTCTAGAGATTGTATGTGCACGTGCACGTGCGCGTGTGTGTTAGATGGGAGATATACTTTAGATGCCGACATTTAAGACAAAATTCTTATGTTCAAGTAGTCCTCCGCCTAGGAAATGGAGAGAGATGAGTAAATAAAATCTACAACCTAATAGGTTAATCTAGTGAAATGGATAAAATAGATCCTGGGGTAGCAGAGAGGGATCACCCAACACTGCCTGGGAAAGTTAGAAAGACTTCGAACAGCAGGTAACATTGAACTGATATTCGAAAGAGAAAAAGAAAAAGGGGAGGCATTCCAGAGAAGACCGCATATCCATAGGCATGAATGCCTAAGCACATAACTTATCGTGGATTTGCAGGTGATTTGGAATACGGGAGATAATGATGGAAAATGCATCTGGAAAGGAGAGAAGAGCCAAATCTTCATGGACACCATATGCCATTCCATGAAGAATGGACTCTATCCTGAAATTGATGGGTTTTAAGTAGGAAAGTGACATGATGACACTTGTGTGACTATAAATAACAGAAAACTTGATTTAAACAAAATAATTTTGTTATTCCCATGTAAGAAGTGCAGGGATAGGGAGTTGCTGATACTGGTTCAGTGGCTTAGCAATGTCATCGAGAATTCAATCTTGGGGCCACCTGGGTGGGCCAGCAGCTAAGTTCGCACTTTCTGATTCAGTGGCCCAGGGTTCGCCGGTTTGGATCCTGGGTGCACACCTATGCACCACTTGTCAAGCCATGCTGTGGCAGGCGTTCCACACATAAAGCAGAGGAAGATGGGTATGGATGTTAGCTCAGGGCTAGTCTTCCTCAGCAAAAAGAGGAGGATTGGCAGCAGACGCTAGCTCAGCGCTAATCTTCCTCAAAAAAAATAAAAAGAATTCAATCTCTATCTTTATGTTCAACCCTCCTTAGCATGTTGGCTTTCTGTGCTCATGCTTGTTGCCTATGGTCACAGGATGGCTGCTTCAGCTCCAGTAATCATATTCATGTTTGGGGAAGGAAAAAGGAAGAAAGTAGTGACAGCAGTTATGGCTGTCCCTTATGTCATGAAAGCAGAAGCTTTCTTCCATTATCAACATACTTCCCTTTATCTCCTGGCCAATACTGGATTAAATGGCAACTTGCAGCTTGAGGAAGGCTGCATGGGTGTGACTCTGACAAGAGGAAACAGATTTAGACCCAGTGTGATTCATTGACTCTGGCTGGGCATATTTGTTTCCTGCAATATCTGAGTTCCCTTAGCAAATAAGTCAGGGAAATCAGTTAGTTAGAAAATTGTTGTAGGGGCCGGCCCTGTGGCCGAGTGGTTAAGTTCGCACACTGCGCTGCGGCGGCCCAGGATTCGGATCCTGGGCGTGGACATGGCACCGCTCGTCAGGTCACGTTGAGGCGGCGTCCCACACGCCACAACTAGAAGGACCCACAACTAAGATATACAACTATGTATGGGGGGGTTTGGGGAGATAAAGCAGGGGAAAAAAAAGAAAATTGCTGTAATAATTCAGAAGAGAAACAATGAATGAAGATAAAAGACAAAGGGAACAGTTTTGCTACATCTTTAGGAATATTGGTAACCAAATGAAGAAGGGGAATGAGGAGAAAGGAGAAAAAGACCAGTATCTATGTCTTAGGAGACGATTCTGCCATTAACCAAGACAGGAAACTCCAAGAGCAAGAGAGATTTGTTGGGTGTGGTAGAGGGATATAATAAGGTATTTTTCTTTTACTTTACGAAATGAAAGTTTGTTTTACTTAGTTTTAACACATTTTATTATAATTTTTTTGTAATAGATAACACATTTTATCAAAAAGGAGGTCCTACTATACATACTATTCTGCAACTTTCTTTTTACACTTAATATATTATAAACATCTCTCTCTCTCCACACACACACCCCTCATTCTCTTTTCTTCTCCCCAAAGCCCCAGTACATCGCTGTATATTCTAGTTGTCAGTCCTTCTACTTCTCCTATGTGAGCCACCACAGTGTGGCTACTGACAGACAAGTGATGTGGTTCCGCACCCAGGAACCGAACCCTGGCTTCCGAAGCAGAGTGCGCCCGACTTTAACCATGAGGCCATCAGGGCTGGCTCACCTCATTCTTTTCTTTTCTTTTCTTTTCTTTTCTTTTCTTTTCTTTTCTTTTTTGAGGAAGATTAGCCCTGAGCTAACATCTGCTGCCAATCCTCCTCTTTTTGCTGAGGAAGACTGGCCCTGAGCTAACATCCGTACCCATCTTCCTCTACTTTATATGTGGGACGCCTGCCACAGCATGGCTTGCCAAGCGGTGCCATGTCGGCACCCAGGATCCAAACCAGCGAAGTCCGGGCCCCCAAAGCAGAACATGTGCACTTAACTGCTGTGCCACCAGGCCAGCCCCCTCTTTGTGTTCTTATGGCTGGACTAATAATAAAATTGACACAGGACCAGATTAAAAACCCAGTTGAATACATATATACTAGAGATCATAGAGAAATAATGTTTGGAGAGTGAACAAAGTAGGCAGTATATATATCTTTTGCACAAAGAAAGAATAAATTTGTGAGGAATGACAGGACAAAGAAACTTAGGTTTGGGGTGCATAATAAGAGAGGAATTTAAACAAAGTTTAGGCTTGAGGTAGTAAATTTGCAAGGTTTGCTTACACAGGCTTCTTGGCCTGGAGTCCCCTCACTCTGGTGATGAGGATGCAAGGAGAGCACCTTTCACATGGGGGATTTATTTCCTGCTCTCAGCAGTACAGAGAGAGGAGGATCACAATGCCTTTTTTTTTTCCTGAGGAAGATTCACTCTGAGCTAACATCTGTTGCCAATCTCTCTCTTTTTTTTTTTTTTTGCTTAAGGAAGATTGGCCCTGAGCTAACATCTGTGCCAATCTTCCTCTATTTTGTATATGGGTCGCCACCACAGCATGGCTGACAAGTGGTGTAGGTCCATGCCTGGGATCCAAACCTGCAAACCTGGACTGCTGAAGCAGAGCATGCCGAACTTAACCACCAGACCATGGGGCTAGCCCCCAAAATGCCTTTTTCTTTTCCTTTGGCTACTTCTCAAGTAACTTTAATTCAAAATAATCAATATGCCATTGCAGGATATTTTGGGGTGGCCTGCCCTGGGCGCCAACAGTTACTATGATAGACAGTTGGCTTCCAATGGTCCCCACCTCCTGGTGTTCATTCCTTTGTATAACCCCCTCCTCCTGAATGTGGGCCGGACCTAGTGACCTAACAAATAGAATACAGCAAAGGTGATGGGATGTTGCTTCCAAGACTGAGTTACAAAAGACCATGACTTCCATCTTGCTGGCATTCTCTTGTTTGCTCACTCTGAGGAAACCATCTGCCATGTTGTGAGCTGCCCTGTGGAGAGGCCAAAATGGCAAGTAACTGAGACCTTCAGTCCAGCAGTCCACAAGGAGGTGAATCCTGCTAACAACCACAGAGTGAACGTGAGAGCAGATCTTGCTCCAGTTGAACCTTGAGTTGATTGCAGTCCTGGCGGATACTTTGCAGCCTTGTGAGAGACTCTGAGCTGTGAAACTTAGGGAAGCGGTGCCCAGTTTCCTGACCCATAGAAGAGTGAGATAATATGTGTACGGTTTTGTTTTAACTTTTTATTTTGAGAAAATTGTAGATTCACAGTTGTTAAAAAATTAATACAGAGATCCCAATACCCTTCACCCAGTTGCCCCCAATGGTAACAACTGACCTAACTGCAGTACACTCTACAACCAGGATTTGACATGGATGCAATCCACAGACCTTATTCAGATTTCATCAGCTTTACATACTCTCATTTGTGGCAGGGAGGTGGGAGGTGGCCTGGTGGTGCAGCGGTTAAGTATGCACATCCCACTTTGGCAGCCCGGGGTTTGCCGGTTCGGATCCTGGGTGCGGACATGGCACCGCTTGGCAAGCCATGCTGTGGTAGGCGTCCCATATATAAAGTAGAGGAAGATGGGCACAGATGTTAGCTCAGGGCCAGTCTTCCTCAGCAAAAAGAGGAGGATTGGCAGCAGATGTTAGCTCAGGGCTAATCTTCCTCAAAAAAAAAAAAATGTGTATGTTTGTGTTTAGTTCTATGCAATTTTATCACGTATGTAGATTTGTGTAACCACTGCCACTGTCAAAATACAGAGCAGTTCCATCACAGGATGGCTTGTACTACCCTTTCATAGCTACTGAGCATAGAATTCTAGGTTGGCAGGGTTTTTTTTTCTTTCAGTACCTGTACTTTAAAGATGTTGCTCCCTGACTTCTGGTTTGCACTGTTTCTGACAAGAAATCTGTTGTCGTTCTTATCTTTATTCCTCTGAACATAACATATCTTTTTTCTCTGGCTACTTTTAAGATTTTCTCTTTATCGGGCTGGCCTGGTGGTGCAACAAGCAGTTAAGTGCGCACGTTCCGCTTCTCAGCGGCCCGGGGTTTGCCAGTTGGGATCCCAGGTGCAGACATGGCACCGGTTGGCAAGCCATGCTGTGGTAGGCGTTCCACATATAAAGTAGAAGAAGATGGGCTCGGATGTTAGCTCAGGGCCAGTCTTCCTCAGCAAAAAGAGGAGGATTGGCAGATGTTAGCTCAGGGCTAGTCTTCCTCAAAAAAAAAAAAGAAAAGATTTTCTCTTTATCAATGGTTGTAAGCAATGTGATTAAGATGTACTATGGTGTGTGTGTGTGTGTGTTTAATTGTGGTAAATATACATACATAAAATTTGCCATTTTAACCCTTTTTAAGTGTACAATTCACTGGCATTACTTACATTCAAAATGTTGTGCAACCATCATCACTATCTATTTCTAATACCGTTTATTACCCCAAACAGAAACTCTGTACCCATTAAGCAATAACTACTCATTCCCTATACCTCCACATCCTAGTAACTCCCATTCTACTTTTTGTCTTCATGAATTTGACTACTCTAAGTACCTCATATGAGTGGAATCATACAGTATTTGTCCATTTGTGACTGGCTTGTTTCACTTAGCATAATGTCTTCAAGTTTCATCCATATTGTAGCATGTATCAGACTTTCATTCTTTTTTATGTATAAAAACATTTTATGTATATGCTACATATCATTTACCCATTCATCTGTTGATGGACACTTGCTTTGTTTCTACCTTTTGACTATGTGAATAACGCTGCTGTGATTTTCATGTACAAGTATCTATTTGGGTCTCTGTTTTCAATTCATTTGGGTGTATACCTAGGTGTGGCATTGCTGGATCATATAATAATTCTGTGTTTAACTTTTTGAGGAACTGCTAAACTGTTTTCCAGAGCAGCTGCCTCCTTTTACATTCCCACCAGCAATGCACGAGTGTTCTAATTTCTCTACATTCTCACCATCTGTTATTTTCCATTTTTTGTTTTGTTTTGTTTGTTTATTTGTTTTATAATAGCCTTCCTAATGGATGTGACGTGGTATCTCATTGTGGTGTAGATTTACATTTCTCTCATTGGTAACGATGTTGAGCATCATTTCATGTGCTTTTAGCCATTTCTATATCTTCTTTGGAGAAATGTCTATTCAAGTCCTCTACTCATTTTGAATTTCCTTTGTTATTGTTGAATGGTGGGAGTTCTTTATATATTCTGGATATTAATCCTTTTTCAGGTCTATGATTTGCAAATATTTTCTCCCATTCTGTGGGTTGTCTTTTCACTCTCTTGATAGTGTCCTTTGATGCACAAAAGTTTTTAATTTTTATGAAGTCCAATTTATCTATTTTTCTTTTGTTATCTGTGCTTTTGGTGTCATATCCAAGAAATCATTGCCAAAGCCAATATCATGAAGATTTTCCCCTGTTTTCCTTTAAGAGTTTTACAGTTTTAGCTCTTACATTTAGGTCTTTGATCCATTTTGAGTTAGTTTTTGTATATGGTGTAATGTAAGGGTCTAACTTCATCATTTTGCATGTGGGTATCCAGTGATTCCAACACCATTTCTTAAAGAGACTGTCCTTTTGCAATGAATGGTCTTGGCATCCTTGTCAAAAGTCAACTGACCATATCTGCGAGGGTTTATTTCTGGACTCTCTATTCTGTTCCATTGGTCTATGTCTGTCCTTATGCCAATACCATGCTGTTCTGATTACTGGAGCTTTGTAGTAAATTTTGAAATCAGGAAGGGTGAGACCTCCAGCTTCATTCTTCTTTTTCAAGATTGCTTTGGCTCTTTGGGGTCCCTTGAAATTCCAAATGAATTTTAGGGTGGATTTTTCTATTTCTGTAAAATGTCATTTTGATAGAGTTGGCATTTTGATAGAGATTAAATTGAATCTATAGATGCTTTGGGGAGTATTGTCATCTTAATAATATTAAGTCTTCTAATCCATGAACATAAGATGTTTTTCCGTTTATTTAGGTCTTCTTGAATTTCTTCCAGCAATGTTTTGTAGTGTTCAGTGTACAAGTCTCGCTCCTCCTTGGTTAAGTCTATTCCTAAGTAATTTATTCTTTTTGATGCTATTGTCAATGAAATTATTTTCTTTATTTCCTTTTCAGATTGGTCATTGTTAGTGTATAGAAATACAACTAATTTTCATGTGTTGATTTTGTATCCTGCAACTTTGCTGAACTTATTTATTAGACTTTTATTATTTAGTTTATTAGAACTTGTTTACTAGATGTTTTGGAGTGGATTCTTTAGGGTTTTCTATGTATGAAATCATGTTATCTGTGAATGGAGATATTTGTATTTCTTCCTTTCCACTTAGAATACTGTTGACTTCTTCTTCTTGTGTAATTGGTTTGGCTAGAACTTCAAATACTATGTTAATACAATTGATGAGAGTGGACGTCCTTGCCTTGTTCCTGATATTAGGGGAAAAGCTTTTAGTCTTTCACCATTGAGTGTGATGTTAGTGGTGGGTTTTTCATATATTGCCTTTATCGTGTTGAGGAAATTCCCTTCTATTTCTAGATTTTTCCTTTCATTCTGTTACTGCAGTGTTTTACATTGATTGATTTTCATATGTTGAACCACTCTTTCATTCCTGAGATAAATCTCACTTAGTCACGGTGTACGACCTTTTTAATATGCTGCTGTATTTGGTTTGCTAGTATTTTGTTGAGTTTTCTGCATTTATATTCATAAGGGATATTAGTCTATTTTTCTTGTAATGTCTTTGTCTGGCTTTGGTATCAGAGTAATGCTGGCTTTGTAGATTGAGTTAGGAAGCATTCCCTACTCTTCAATTTTTGGGAGAGTTTGAGAAAGGTTGGTCTTAATTCTTTTTCTTTGGTGAGCTAACATCTGTGCCAGTCTTCATCTATTTTATATGTGGGATGCCACCACAGCATGGCTTAATGAGTAGTGTGTAGGTCCATGCCTGGGATCTGAACCCAGGAACCCTGGAGCACATGAACTTAAACACTATGCCACTGGGACAGCCCCCTGTTAATTATTCTTTAAATGTTTGGTAGAATTCACCAGTGAAGCCATATGGCCCTGGACTTCTCTTTTTTTTTTTTTTTTTTTTTAAAGATTGGCACCTGAGCTAACAACTATTGCCAATCTTCTTCTTCTTTTTTTTTTTTTTGCTTTTTCTCCCCAAATCCCCCCAGTACATAGCTGTGTATTTTAGTTGTAGGCCCTTCTAGTTGTGGCATGTGGGATGCCACCTCAATGTGGCCTGATGAGTGGTGCCATGTCCACGCCCAGGATCCGAACCGATGAAACCCTGGACTGCCGAAGTGGAGCTCGTGAACTTAACCACTCGGCCACAGGGCCGGCCCCTGGACTTCTCTTTGTTGGCAAGTTTTTGATTACTGATTCAATCTCCTTACTTGTTTAGTCAGATTTTCTATTTTATGTTGACCCAGTTTTGGTAGTTTCTGTGTTTCTAGGAATTTGTCTATTTCATCCAATTTGTTGACATACAGTTGTTCATAATAGTCTCTTATAATCCTTTTTATTTCTGTAAAGTCTGTAGTGATGTCCCTCCTTTCATTTCTGATTTTAGTAATTTGAATCTTCTCTTTTTTCCAGTCAGTCTAGCTAAGGGTTTGTCAATTTTTCTTGATCTTTTCAAAAAACCAACTTTTGGTTTCATTGAATCTCTGTATTATTTTTCTGTTCTCTGTTTTATTGATCTCTTCTCTGATCTTTGTTATTTCCTTCCTTCTACTATCTTTGGGTTTAGTTTGTGCTTCTTTGTAATGTAGTTTTCTTCATGCTTCTTGTGCTTGGAGTGGAGTTCATTGGGATTCTTGGATCTGTGGGTTTATAGTTTTCATGAAATTTAGAAACTTTTGGGCCATTATTTTATCAAACGTTTTTTCTGTTCACCTTCAGGGACTCCAGTTACATGTATAGAAGGCTGCTTGGAGTTGCCCCACAGCACACTGATGCTCCATTCATTTTTCTAGTCTTTTTTTTTTTCTCTCATTCAGTTTCTATTATTATGTCTTCAAGTTCACTAATCTTTTTCTTCTGCAGTATCTAATCTGATGTTAATCCCATCTAGTGTATTTTCATTTTAAACAATATTTTTTCATTTCCAGAAGTTTGATTTGTACTTTTTCATATCTTTTACATCTATAAACCTGCTCAACTTTTTCTCTACCATCTTGAACATATGGAATATAGTTACAATAACTTTTATTTTCCTTGCCTAATAACTTTATCACCTGTATCATTTCTGAGTCTGTTTCTATTGATTGATTTTTCTTCTCATTATGGATCATATTTTCCTGCTTCTTTGCATGCCTTTTAACTTTTTATTAGATGCCAGATAGTGTGAATTTTACCTTGTTGAGTGCTGGATATTTTTGTACTGCCATAAATGTGCTAAAGCTTTGTTCTAGGAAGGTAAGTTATTTGGAAACAATTTGATCTTTTTGAGCCTTGCTTTTGTTTTTTATTGAGTTAATGATAGGTCACAATCTTGTGAAATTTCAGTTGTACATTGTTGTCTGTCAGTCATGTTGTAGGTGCAACCCTTCACCCCTTGTGCCCACCCCCACCCCACCTTTCCCCTGGTAGCCACTAATCTGTTCTCTTTGTCTACATTTTTAAATTCCTCGTATGAGTGGAGTCATACAGAGATTGTCCTTCTCTATCTGGTTTATTTCACTTAACATAATTCTTGAGGCTTGCTTTTAAGTTTTTTTTTTAAGAAAAAAACTGGAATCAAAACAGTGTTTTAGTCTTGGGATAATTTTGCTCCACTACTGAGGCAAACCCTTCTCAGTATTCTACCCAGTGTCTTGTGAATTATGAAGTTTTCCCACTCGGGCTGGTGGGAATACAAACTATCTGGTCTCTGTGTGAGTTTTGAGTATTTTTCCTTCTAATCCTCTCAGGTT
Source organism: Equus przewalskii (assembly GCF_037783145.1). Classification (NCBI taxonomy): domain Eukaryota; kingdom Metazoa; phylum Chordata; class Mammalia; order Perissodactyla; family Equidae; genus Equus; species Equus przewalskii. Next base: position 55,223,507 of record NC_091863.1, read on the forward strand.
GTTCTTTCTCCAGCTTTAGGTGGTTTCTTTACATGGATTCACTAACTGGTACTCAGCTGAAGACTCAAGGGGGATCCTCTGCAGATCTCCAGAGCTTTCTCTCTGTACACCCCTCTTCTCTCCAGTGCTCTGTCCTGTAAACTTTAGCTTCCTTGGCCTCCCCGGACTCCCAACTCTATCTTTTCAACTCAGAGAGACTGCTAGGCTCTGCCTGGGTTCTACCTCTCTGCACTGTGGCCTAGAAGCTCTCTGCAGACAGTACACTAAAGCAATCGTAAGACTCATCTCACTTGTTTCTCCTCTTTCTGTGATCGTTATCATGTGCTGCCTGATGTCCAGTCTGAAAACTGTTGTTTCATATAGTTTGTCCATTTGTTGTTGTTGTTTCAGGCATGAAGGTAAATTATTCAGTCTTAGCCACAAGTGGAAGTCCCCTCTGGGTTTTTGTGAAACTGGAGTTTAAGATTTCAGAAGTCATATTTTTTCTGGGCAATGAAGAAGTCCAGGATATGGCTCTGAGAGTGGAAGCTGAAATGGGGTGGAGAACAGAGTTCCTGCACTGAAGGCAGAATAGGAAATGAAAGGTTAGATTATTAAATGAATCATTCATATGGATGCTGAACAGGCAAACTAGGTGGAGGTGGAACTGACATTACAGACAGAGAGATGAGGATGAAAAAGGGCCTGGAGAAGTAAATTAACAGTGGCTGTGGAAAACTGTAAAGTATTTCTTATAGCTGGAATATAAAGTACCTAAGAAGGCACATCAGGAAATAAAGTAGACTGGTGACTGTATTCGAAAGATGCTATCATACGAAGGAATTTGGATATTTTCTTGAAGGCCATTGAGAAAGTCAAGAAATTGGGAAGGCGGGGAGTCGGATGGTCATCCAGATTAATTCTGGAGTCTTCTAGCTGATGACAGGACATGGGGTAGAAAGGAAAACTGAAAGCTAGATTCAAAAATTATTACTGAATAAGGAGGCTGGGAGGATGGTTTTAAGGTTGTATAGATGTTATAAAGCCAGATGCCATGAGACTCAAAAGAACAGAAATTGTTTATCCATGAGAGATGGACTTGGCAACAGGGAGCAAAGAGAAAGCTTCATTTATTCCCCCCTCCCTCCTCGTCTTTGTGGTAGACAGAGCGTGAAAAAAGAAGCAATGCCCTTCTGGAGAGGTCTGCAGGAAGGCAGGAGCCTCAGGAGAGAGGCCCAGTTCAGTTGAGGCAAGGGCTGGAAGGGAAAGTTTAGCGAAGAAAGCCAGGGTGTAGGGTAGTTTGTTTCTCATGAAACAGGAGGTACAGAGGGGAGAGAGGAAAGGGTTCTGTGAAAAGCAAGCAGTGGGCTAAACAGATTGGGGGGTGTATGTGAAGGAAACAGAGCACCTGCAGCTCTGGTATTGGTTTGCACCTCCTTTCTAGTCTTGTGAAGGTGGCAACACCTCCACTATTGTCATTTTTTAAAATGCCTTTCTTAATGTGCTCCATTACAACCAATTTTAGTTTCACTGGAACATATTTCTAACGCTTACTTGGCTCTCTGTTTAAAATCCATATGATCAGATTGGCATGTCTCCAAGTAAATGCTCACTCTAGCCCTTATAAAATGTGCTCTCTCTACAACTAAAACCCTGCCATTCTAATATGTTAAGTCATGGTCCAAAAGGCCAAATTGTTTTCTCTGACACTGTCAAATAGCTGTGCATTCACCACTGCTCATGTCCTCCCTGCTCTTCTCAAACCTCTGCTTTCGGTTGGGTGAAGGGATGGAAATGCCCCTGACGCTCCCAAGGTCTCCAGATTTTGCCCAGGCATCATTCTGTAGAAGGGCTTTGCAGCTGACTTGTGGAAGTGCTATTCAACCCTGGGTGAGGCACCAGGGGCAGACAGAGGCCAGAAAGTTTGATCGATGCTATGACGTCCTCCCGATTTACAGTCTGGGAAGACGGCGCCTCATCGCCTTTCAACAGTACTTTAGATCCCGGATTTAATTTTTGCATACATAATGTATAGTACAAAAATGAAAATCTATGAAAAAGTACATGGTAAAGAGTAAGTTTCCCTACCTCTCTATCCCCCAATTCACTTTCCCTCCCTAGAGGCAGCCACAGTTATCAGTTTCTTGCATATTCTTTCGGAAATATTCTATACATTTATCAACGTGCATCATATATTCCTTTTAAAAAAACACAAATTGTGACATTATATGCCCACTGTTTTGCACCTTGCCTTTTCACTTAACAGTATGTCCTGGAGATCTTTCCAGGTCAGTCTGTATAGAGCTGCTCATTGTTTTGGTGGCTGCATAATATTACACTGCTGGCTGCACCACAGTTTATCTAACCAGTTTCCTGCTGGTGGACTTTTAGGTTACTTCTCATTTTTGGCTCTTGCAAACAATGTTTCAGTGAACATTTTTGTATATGTGTCACTTCAAATATTTATTTATAGAATATATGTAGAATACATATATAGACTGTATATATAATAAATAAATATAGAATACATCCCTCGAAGTGGAATTTCTAGATCAAAGACTATGGCACTATCATTTTTGTTTGGCCATGAAGGCTCTATCCAGTAATCTCTTGAACACCATGGCAGCAGGCCACCCACCTCCACAGTCTCTGCTACTGCTGCCGAGGGCAACTGTTTCCACTTCTTTTTGTTTCCACTTACAGAATCCTCCCTCTTCTTCTGTGGAGTATGTGATAAAACGTGTTGTCTAGTGGGCCTATATAAATCCTTCATGGAGGATGCTTTGTATCTCTGGTGTAATATGGCTGGTTCAACTTGTTTTTCTTTTCACATTCTTCTACTTATCATCATAACCTTGGTTATGGAAACCCTCTGCTGACCTCCTGGCATCTTCCCTCCCCTTTTCCTCTTTCCCCTCCTCCTCCCCCTTCTCCTCCTTCTTCTCCTTTCCCTTCTGTTTCTTCCCCTCTTCTCCCTCTTCCTCCTTCTTCTTTGTAATGGTCTTTTGATGTGTTAATTTAGCTAGGCTACAGTCCCCAGTTATTGAATCAAACTAATCTTGGTGTTGCTGTGAAGGTATTTTGTAGATCTGATCAAAGTCCATAACCAATTGATTTTAAGTAAGGGAGATTCTCCCCGATAATCTGGGTGGGCCTGATTCAATCAGTTGAAAGGCCGTAAGAGCAGAGCCGAGGCTTCTCTGATGAAGAAGAAATTCTTCCTGTGAGTAACGGCTTCAGCCTGAGCCCAAGAGCTCCAGCTTACCCTTCTTGACAGACTGCCCTATGGATTTTGGACTCGCCTAGCCAGCCTCCACAACTATGTGAGCCTATTTCTTGCAATAAATCTCTTAATAAACATCTTCTACAGGTTCTGTTTCTCTGGTTGAACTCTGACTGATACATCCTTCAAAGTATTTTCTCTTTCCAGGCTGGGAAGTCTTCATTTCATTGACAAGTGTAAGGAGGCACTCCCCAAACCCTTTTATCTGTACCTCAAGGGGAAGATCAACTTCAGTAAATACTTACGGAGAGCTGTCATTGCCTCTGATAAGAGGGAAAACATTCTGCAGGGCCCTGGAAAGGCTCCCCAGTGTCAGGAACAATGTGCTAGAGCTGTCAAGTGAGGCACCCTGTGATCCGTGGGTTGGTTGGTTGATGCCAGACTGCTGTTAATTGCATAAAAAAGAAAGTGAAAGTGGTTGAGCATAAAAATGGGAGTGGGCAAAGTATAAAGTAAATATCTATGGGTCTATATTGACATGAATAAGTGATTGAATAAATAGATAAATAAAGAGGAAGAGACAAATCTCCCATGCAGAAGAATTCCAAATAATTTGTGTGGATACCTTGCCCTCGAGGAGGAGGAGCATGCTGCCGCACTCCTTAGGCGTGGGCTGCACGTAGTAACATCTTTCCAAAGAGGACAGTATGGAAAGGGGAGCAAAGAGGAACTTTGTAGCAGAGAAATCTGACAAACACGACCTCAGTCAGGTGATCAAGATCAACACCGACAGTGAAAAGTCATGTTGCTAGTGTGTGTCATGGTTGTAATGTCACGAAAATAGCACTTTACCTCTGTGGGCTTCCTCCCCAAAGCCCATAACCCCAGTGTAACCGTGAGAAAAACGTCAGAAAAATCCCAGTTGAAGGACGTTCTACAAAATACTTGACCAGCACTCCTCAAAACTGTAAAGGTCATCAAAAACAAGAGAAGTCTGAGAAATCATCTCAGCCAAGAAGAGCCTAAGAAGGCGTGACGACTGGGGGCTGTGACGTGGGCGGCGGCCAGGACACTGGCATGAGGCGGTCGGAGTCTGGGACCCCAGTGGCGTCCTTGCGCTCCCCCCTGCTCTGGTGTTCGCAGGTGAAAAGATGGCATTGTGAAGAGTGGGTGGTTGCTGCGACAGAGCAGTATTTGGAAGCGCTGGAAGAAATAGTTTGGCCTGTGGTCAGATGGTCACCTGATCTATTAGGATGACCAAACTCGGCAGAGTGTCGAGGATAAGGTCCACATGCTGGTGGACTGCATCAATATCTGCACAGGGCGTGAATGCCAGGATGTGCAGCCTCCAGATGGGAAGCCGAAAGACTGTATGCTGCAGATTCTTCGCCGAGATGGGCGAACTATCAGTCTTTGTTCAGAAAGCACAGAAGATTGTTTGGCCCAGAAATTTATGCTTCAGGATTCCAGGATAAATACGGCTTATGTTGGCTTAGAAGTCAGGTATGATGAGATGGCTGTCGCTTCTTCCCCACCTCCTTACACAGCCTATGCTGCACCGACCCCTGAGCAGACATATGGCTATGGTCCATACGGTGGTGCATAGCCGCCAGGAACTCAAGTTGTCCATGCTGCGAATAGGCAGGCTTATGCTGCACCCTACCAGTACCCACATGCAGGACTTTATGGACACCAGCCTGCCAACCAGGTCATCATTTGTGAGCGATATGGAGACAATGACAGTGATCTGACACTGGGCATGCTGGCTGGAGCAGCCACAGGCATGGCCTTAGGGTCTCTGTTCTGGGTCTTCTGGAGTCCTTGAAATCTGGATATGCATAGCTTCTGATACCCTGTGTGCAATAATATAATTTGCAGGACATTTCTGTTTGTGATGTTTTGAATGATGGTTTTAATAGTTCTTTTCAAAGTAGTGACATCATAGCTATAACTAATCCATATAAGTACCACAGAGAAGGCTTTGGACTGCTGTTTTGCTAAAACATGGACTCTTGGGGACACTGGCTCATTTCAAATTTCCTTATGGAACTCTCAGAATCCCTTATTTGAACATACCTGTTAGGAAATGCATTTTCTTTTTAGAGGTAGGCATAGTGCTTAAGGGATAATTTAGTGTTATGCTGGTTGATAATATGGTGACTGTAGGGGAGGAAGACATTTCCTCTACCCGCCCTGGGTCCTTCTGGCTGGACAATGAATTAAATTCACATGAGACAGAATAACAGGAGAAAATTAAACAAAGCTTTATTACATGTATACATGGGAGAGGCTCAGGCAACCTGAGCAGCTCAGCCAACTGGCCGAGGCTGCCTGTTTGAGTATCTCCAGCTACAGACAAGGGGGACATTTAGGGTAGTGGTTTGGGGCTTCACAGGGGAGGAAGGCAACCCACATGGCAATGGAAAAGCAAATGTTTGGTAAATAGAACTTTGATAAGAGTGGGCTTAGCAAGGATCCTCCCAGTCTACCGGAACCCAAAGTTATCTATGGTGATGGCCTGTCCTGGGGACAGGCCTTTGTTTTAAATTTCTTTTAGGCAGTTGGGGGGAAAGGTCTAATGTTCTTGCTGAGTCTGAGCCCTTATTGTCTTCAGCTCGAAATAATCCACATACCAGAGTGGCGCATCTTGGGGCGGCCTGCCCTGAACCCCCTCAGTGACCTATGAGTGAGTAAGTTAGTGTGGCAAGAGAAACTGCAGCTTCTTTTGCTTTAACATCAAACCTTGAAAACTCAGACAGAACTGACTGCATGTTACTTCAGGAGTTCTAGGCTGGTGAGCTGCCTGGGAACCTCCCCGAGGCAGTGGTGTGATGTCCCCACGGCCTGTGGGGCTGTGCAGGCCTCCAGCCAGGCTGACTGCTCAGGATGACGGGGGCAGTTCCGCCTGGGGTGGGGGGCAGTTCCACCTTTAACAATGATGCTTCTTCGTTTTCTTCTTGTTTGTTTTTGGTAGTGATCTTTGGAAAACACTCCAAGTTAGGAACTGGCTTGAGCCACAGAGTGTTAGGGCTTTATCCCTTAAAACTTGAAGAAGGCAAAACAATGACAAACAAGTATGCAGAGGTAGATTTGTTTTATTCAGAGACATTATGTTTTTAGTATCTGCTTTGAGTATTTTTATTGCCAACTCAGCCTACTTATAGCTTCTTTTTCTACTTGTTGAGAAAGTCATATTAAGAGAGCAGTGGGGAGAATGGAATGAGAGCCACAGTTCCAGTGCTCCCGGCTCAGGCCTTCCAGAGAGTGCACTGCACAGAGCATGCTCCTTTCCATCCTTCCGAAGGCTGTTAAAGAGCAGACTTCCTGTCCTGTGCAGGACCGGGGCACTGTGGCTGTCCCCCAGCTCTGGGCTGTGTGTGGAGCCCCGGTGGTGGCACGGTGCGTGGCCGTGGGGGAGACTCAGGTTACAGACGGGAAATAAGGCCTAAGGACGTGAATGACCTCAAGATATCACTCACTGGACCAGGGCACCAGCCTTGTTTTTATTTCTGACTCAAATGTCATGGAGAAGCTTAAACCATTTAATTTTGAGCCCAACTATGTGTGAAGCTTGGGAAAATCCACAGTCCTGCGTTTCTGTTATTTCTTTATCTATGTGATTTTCTTTTTTTTCAGGAAGGTTAGCCCTGAGCTAACGTCTGCTGCCAATCCTCCTCTTTTTGCTGAGGAAGACTGGCCCTGAGGTCACATCCGTGCCCACCTTCCTCTGCTTTATATGTGGGACGCTTACCACAGCATGGCTTGCCAAGTGGTGCCATGTCCGCACCCAGGATCCGAACCAGCGAACCCTGGGCCGCCAAAGTGGAACATGCGAGCTTAACCGCTGTGCCACCTGGCCGGCCCCTATGTGAATTTTTAAAGCTCCTCATTATTCCAGTTTTCTGTCCTGCATGCTTTGAAAAATTCACTTTTATGAAGGCAGATTAGCACAGGGAGGGTCCCTGCTCCTACACTCCATGCAGCCCTATTTTCCATAGAATGTACTCCTAGTAGCACCAATTCTGTTTTTTGTTCTGTGTGGCCAGTTACATACACATATGCTCTTTCGTTTTACTGGCCAACCGACTCCATCTCTGAGGCAGACTTAAGCAGATCTGCGTGTGAAGCCAGATGCCAAGTGAACTTGGTGATGACTGCAGGTCTGTTTGCCTAGCCGATTCTAGCAGACTTGTTGACACTGGAGAGTCAGTTTCCAGCAAAAAGGAAGTGTAATTGTCATCTCTTTGCATGTTTGACATGGTGGAAAATTGCCAGATATGATGTATGTGGTTTTGATGGGTAAAAATGTTACTTTTATGATTTTATATCCTATGTAATAAGAATGGCTTTGTTTGGATGGTAATCATTATTAAAGCTGTACGCTTTGCTTACAAAATATTAAACTCAGTTTTTAATGTTGCATTTGGGTATTAACTTTGAACTTGGAGTTACTGGAACCACACAGTATTGAGTTACGTCACTGAAATGCCCTTGAAGCAAACAGTCTCCCGGTTTTCCCCTGGCTGCCCTCTGACTGAAGGAGGAGAGCTGTAGACTGAAGCTTGGGCACACATGTGTGTGCCCCCATCCTCAGTCCCTGTCCACAGTAGGGCCAGCCCCATTGAGCAGCCATAGTTGAGACTGGAAGTTCACTGTCACGAGTGACTAGATCCTGATGTGAAATGCATACCAAGTGTAAAGATGGGCTGAGACATCATTTCCCTGGCCTACCTCCCGTAGATGCCAATCGTTTGATTGCTTCACTTAGGTAATCCTAAATCAAGAAGTTCAGTGAGCCGGAGGGAACTCGTTCATGTTTGAGTAAGCATTTTATTTCCACGTGCACTTTTATTTCTTTTTGTTGTTGTTGTTGTTGAGGAAGTTTCGCTCTGAGCTAACATCTGTGGCCAATCTTCCTCTTTTTATTGGCTTGAGGAAGATTGGCCCTGAGCTAACATCTGTGCTGATTTTCCTCTATTTTGTATGTGGGATGCTGCCACAGCATGACTTGGTGAGTGGTGTGGGTCCACTCCTGGGATCTGAACCCATGAACCTGGGCCACCAAAGCGGAGCATGCAGGACTTAACCACTACAGCACGGGGCTGGCCCTGCATGTGTACTTTTAAATAATGTACCTGGAAGTTGGCCGTTGACATTGTACACATGCCGATCTGATTGCTTTTTAGCTCTGTGCTTTTAATTCCTGGAGTTAACTTTGGGTCTTAGCTGGTAAAGAGAAGGGAGAGACCAGAGGCTGTGTTTCAGATCACCATCCGTGAAAGAGGGCAGACCAGGACCCAAGATCGATCATAAGGAGAAGTTCTTGCAGGTGAGACAGAATGACCTAAGTTTATTTTCCACATCAGTTGTGATCTTTCTTTCTCCTTCTCAAGTTTATGTAGACACAGGCATGGAATGCAGTTCCATTTTTTCCCACTAGAGTTGATCTTTTTTCTGATTGCTTCCCTGTCTCTTGTATTCCGTGTCCACAGAACCTATTTTTCCCTGTGTCTGCAAATTGTATGTTTATAAGTGAAAACGTTAATTCAATAAGTGATTGTTGACCTTAAAAAAAAAAGAAAAGAAGACGATGACTAAATGTAATGTGGTGTCCTGGATGGGATTCTGGAACAGAAAAGGGACATATTAGGCAAAAATTAAGGAAGTCTGAATAAAGTATGGACTTTTTTTAATAATGACGTATCAATATTGGTTCATTAATTATAACAAACATATCATATCAGTGTAAAATGTTAACAATATGGTAAACCGGATGTTTGGTATAGGGGAACTCTCTGTACTGTCTTCTCAGTTTTTCTGCAAATATAAAACTGCTCTAAAAAATAAAGTTTATCTATGGAGACAATAAAAAGATCAGTGGGTGCCAGAAGTTCGAGGAGAGGAAGGAGGGCGAAGGTGGAATATGTGGAACACATAGGGTTTTTAGGACAGTGAAACTATACTGTATGATACTTTAATGGTGGATAAACAATAATTTGTCAAGGCCCATGGAATGTGCAACACAAAGAGTGAAATCTAATGTAAACCATAGACTGTTAGACTGTACCAATGTATCAATATTGGTTCCCTCGTTGTAACAAATGCACCACACTACTGAAAGATGTTCATAATTGGGAAAACTGGATGCAGGGGTGGGAGTGGGTGGGGGTGGAGAGGGCAGGTTGAGTATACGTGATATCTGCTCAGTTATTCTGTAAAGCTAAAACTGTACTAAAAAATTAAGTCTACTAAAATAAATGGACAAGTAGCTTTGATACCGGCTCAACACAAGGCTGACATAAGGGAAGCCACATTGTAGAAAAGAAACCATATTGTAACTTTGAATGACCTCTGACTAACTAACCTGGCTGGATATGTACCCTCCTGGAGATCCACCTGCTCTGTAGATTTTATGGCCCCTGCTTGCGCAGGTACTTCCCAGCTGCGATAAGATGGTCTTTGTTCTTTTGAGTTCCTTAGGAATGTGATGACTCCCGGACGGTCTATCTGGTGTGGCCGCTCCTAGTCTGTAACACCAGAGGGTCAACATTGCTAAGCCTTCCTCTGTAACCCACTGGCCTATATAACTGCTTCAAGATTCTGTGCCCCCCTTAAGATGGTTCTTTTGGACATTATTCTGCCATCTTCCCTCTTGCTAGCAAGCTATAATAAAATGCCCTTTCTCTGCCACCATCTTGCCTCTTGATGATTGGCTTTTGTCTCACGGCAAGCAGACCGTGCCCTTTGTGCAGTAACAACTTGAATAGACATTTCTCCAAAGAAGATATACAAATAGCCAACAAACACATAAAAGGATGTTCAACATCACTAGTCTTTAGGGAAATGCAAGTAAAACCAAAATGAGATACAGCTTTACACCCACTAGGATGGCTATAATTTAAAAAAAAAAAATTTATTTTTTAAAGATTGGCGCCTGAGCTAACATCTGTTGCCAATCTTCTTTTTTTTCTTCTTATTCTCTCCAAAGTCCCCCAGTCCATAGTTGTATATTCTACTTGTGAGTGCCTGTGGTTGTGTTATGTGGGATGCCGCCTCAGCATGGCTTGATGAGCCATGCCATGTCCACGCCCAGGATCTGAACCAGTGAAACCCTGGGCTGCCGAAGCAGAGAACATGAACTTAATCACTCAGCCATGAGGCTGGCCCCTATATTTTTTTTAAAAAGGAAAATAATAGGTATTGGCAAGAATGTAGACAAATTAGAACCCTCATGCATTGCTGGTAGGAATGTAAAATGGTGCAACCGCTGTAGAAAACAGTTTGATAGTTCCTCAAAAAGTTTTTGAAAAAATGGAATTACTATATGATCCAGAAATTCCACTCCTAAGTATATACCCCAAAGAATTGAAAACAAGCATTCAAATCAAAACTTATACACAAATGTTCATAGCAGCACTATTCACAATAGCCAAAAAGTGAAAACAACCCAAATGTCCATCAATGGGTGAATGGATAAATAAAATGTGGCATATCCATACAATGAAATTTTTCTCAACCATAAAAAGGAATTAACTAGTGATACATGGTACAATATGGATGAACCTCAAAAACACTATGCTATGTGAAAAAAAGACACAAACATCACATATTGTATGATTCTATTTTTATTAAATATCCAGAATAGGTAAATGCATAGAGACAGAAAGCAGACGAGTGGTTGCCAGGGGCTAGGGGGAGGGAGGAATGGGAAGTGACTGCTTAATGTGTGTGGGGGTTTCCATTGGGGTGATGAAAATGTTTTGGAACTAGATAGAGGTGATGTGAATATACACTGTTGAATATACCATATGCCAATGAATTGTGCACTTTAAAATGGTTAATTTTATGTTATGTGAATTTTACTTTAATTTAAAAAAGGGGGGGCCGGCCCCATGGCTGAGTGGTTGGGTTCGCACGCTCCACTTAGGTGGCCCAGGGTTTCGCCGGTTCGGATCCTGAGTGTGGACCCACACACCGCTCATCAAGCCATGCTGAGGCAGCGTCCCACATAGCAGAACTAGAAGGACCTAAAACTAGAGTATAAAACTATGTACTGAGGGGCTTTGAGAAGAAGAAGAAGAAAAAAAGATTGGCAACAGATGTTAGCTCAGGGCCAATCTTAAAAAAAAAAAAAAAGGAAAGAAAGAGGAATGTACAAAGTGCATAGAGGAACCACTAGCTGCTTTAGGAGAGGTCCAGAAGATAGGAGGATGGGAAGACCTAAAGAAATTTTCATACAAGTGATGTTTGAATTGAGTCGAGTCAATCAATTTATGAATCAATTATCAAACATTTATTGTGTGCATACTAAACACCAGGCACTGAGGCAGGCATTGAGGAGATTATATATATATGAATTCAGATCTCATTTGCCCCTCAGAGAGCTCACAATCTAGGTGGGGGAGGCAGATACTGTAATAGGCAATTGCAGTGCCTTGTGGAAGCTCAGTGATAGATGTACGCACAAGGTCTTGTGGAAATAAAGGAGGAGAGTCACCCATCACAGTCTGGGGGGTTTGAAAGAATGAGCAGAAAGTGGCTAAGTGAAGAGGGGGAAGAAAGGTCATTTTAGTAAGAGGGAACAGCACAAGCAAAGGCATGGAGCCAAGAGATAGAAGATGTATGTGTGTGTGTGTGTGTGTGTGTTATGTGCACATGCATAGGGAATAATTATGAGTGGTTTCATGTTGTAATAGGAAAAATTTTCCAAATAAGAAGTGGCAAGTAGTGAGGTTTAAACCAAGTGAATGACAGTCAGGCATATGTTTTAGATAAATCGCTCTATTAGCAGTGTGGAGGCCAGGATTGGAAAGGGACAAGACTGGAGGCAGGGGGACTAATTAGGAGGCTGTTGCAGAAGTCCAGATGAAAAATTATCAGGGCCTGAACCGGGGAAGTGGTAACTGGGATAAAGAGGAAGGGTCAGAATCAAGAAATGCTTAGCAGATAAAATTAACAGGACCCGAGGATTGATTGGCTGTTGGTGGTGAGGAAGAGTCAAGGATGACTTCAGGTTCCTGTTTCGTGTGATGGGGTGTGTATTTGTCAGAGATGTTAAATGAGAGCAACAGCGGCTGACTCTAGTTGACTAAGCTGAGAAGGCATTTTTTAAAAAGGATATTGAGGAGCTCCCACAATTGTTGGAAGGGCTAAAGAATGAGGTTGGAAGTGTGGGGGATCAGAATTGGCCACCCCAAAATGTGTCTGTTTGGTTTGCTTATTATTGTTTTTTCTATTTGGTTAAAACTTTATCTAGTGAGAATGAATGAACCACAGCTGCAAGAAACAACATGGATAAATCTTAGAATAAAATATCCTGTTTGAAAAGCAAGGTCCTTTACATTACAGACAATGTGGTGTCACACAGGAAAAATGTCGCTTAGGGAGACATACATACTTGATAAAACTGTGAAAGAAAAAGCTGAGAAACAAGCACAAAATTGAGAATGTGCTCCCCTTGGTGTGGGGTGGTGGGGGAAAGGAGTCCGGAGTCAATGGTATTAAGTAATATTTGGGGGTTTAAGTTGGGTGCTGGGTTGACAGGTTTTTGATTTAGTGTTATGTTTATAACATATTTTACATATCAGTTTTTATATGAGTCAAATATTACAGGGGTCAGCAAACTACAGTCCACGATGTAGGCCAATGGCTTATTTTTAAGAGCAAAAGACCCTGAAAGAAACTTTGACCTCCCCCTCAACTGCCTAAAAGAACTTAAAATAGAAGGGCGTGTTCCAGGAAGGAGCTAACACCATAAGATAGCTGTAATGTGATGTAAAATGTGTCTTTCAGGTCACATTGTCTGTAGTTGGCCCATTTACATTTCCAGCTCCATGTAAATTGCCTTCCACTCCCTTGAAGTCCCAAACCACTAGCCTCAACATCCTCCTTCCTTTAGCTGAAGATCGTATTTAAGATGAGAGCCTCTGCCATTTTGGCAAGTTACTCAGTTTGCCTGAGTCTCTCTCATGTATACATGTTATAAAGCTTTGTTTGATTTTCTTCTGTTATTCCATCTCATGTGAATTTAATTCGTAGCCCAGCCAGAAAGACCGAGAGGGTAGAGGACATGTCTTCCTCTCCTGCAGAAGCTAAGCTTCCAGGAGCAATGCCCCAAACCATTGCAGAAGTGGCTGGATGATCCAGGTGCCCCCACCCAGAGCACAAGAAGAAGCTGCTACTGCTGCTGCTGCTGCTGCAAGAAGTCAACTTTGAAAACACTGGAAATTCCCTGATAGTAAAAAAAATGGAAGCTCCACTTAGAGCCAGGTTCCTCATGTTGCTCAGTTCCAAAAGAGAGTCTCATATAGGTGCTTCTGATTAGAGGAGCCTACGTCCCGTGACCGTGTCCTAGTTACGAGGGAGGCTGGCAAATGCTTTTGACTCTTACACGAGGGAGGCAGAGCTCATAATGTGGACGTTCTTCCATATATAGAAAGGCTATTCAAATAATGAGAGCAGCCACATGTATGACACAGATGGTGCTGCTATCAACTAATGCAGTGAATACATGAATTTGGGGGCGGGGGTGAGGAGTTCCATTCTGAACATGTGGAGTTTGAGGTGTCTGAACATTCAGATATAGATGTCTAGCAGGTGGTAGGATATTTGAAGCTCTTAGCATACAGGTAGCAGTTAAACCAAGAGTGGGTGGGATGGCCCAGGGAGAGCATGTAGAGTGAGATGAGAAGACAGAAGAGAGAAACAAAACATCCCTGGATTTCTCAGTGCCCCCGTGAAAAGCCCTGGCCACCTGAGATACAGGGCTATATACAATATAAAGCTAGAGAATGTTTGCCTAGACACGTTTCACTTTTCACGTACCATGAGGGTGAGATCTCTAGCCATTTGTCTAGCTAAATACTGGGATCGAAATGGATAATAAACTTCTCTTTATCTCTCCAAGAGATCTGAATGGTTACAGCCAGGACTAGGTCCCCAGATGAAGCTCTCAAGGTGCCAGGAAGACTGAAGCACTATTTCCCTAGGCTTAATGAAGTGTTAATCACTTCAAAAGGGGTGAAGCCCAGACCTGGAAGACACCTCTAAGCTGTAAAAGCTGGAGACACAGGGCTGGCTTATCTGGTCCTTGGAAAGACTTGTTAACATTACAAAAGGTTAGTGTAAGAATCAGGAGTCTGGGGTCGGCCTGTGGGGCAGCGGTTAAGTTCGCACATTCCGCTTCTCGGTGGCCCGGGGTTCGCAGGTTCGGATCTTGGTGCAGACAAGGCACCTCTTGGCAAAAAGCCACGCTGTGGTAGGCGTCCCACGTCTAAAGTAGAGGAAGATGGGCACGGATGTTAGCTCAGGGCCAGTCTTCCTCAGCAAAAAGAGGAGGATTGGCAGTAGTTAGCTCAGGGCTAATCTTCCTCAAAAAATAAAAAAAAAAAGAAAAGGAAAAAAGAATCAGGAGTCTTTCCATCCTGTCTCCAAGGAGCAAAGGGTTTTCTCTCTCCTTTCAGAAGGGAGCAGGATGGCTGTCTCTCCCCTATACATAAATGGAGAAAATCCATTGTTCTCCATCCCTCATCTATGGGGTGGAACCTGCCATTCACATGGAAAGTTTCCATCAGTTCTCATCCTGTCACCTTGGGTCTGGGTGTGCAGGACCGACATGGCAATGTTACTCTGGTTGTTGATCTGGCTGTGCTAATAAAAAATTCTTTTCCCTGATCCAGGTGCCTCCTGTTTCTTTAGCATTCATACATATAAAGTACCTAACTGCAAGTGGGGTAGCATCTCAGACCCTTCACAATTCTTGACAAAACATTGAGGAACATTAACATTTAAGTGATGGAAGGAGGAAGAGATTAAAAAAGAGAACAAACAGGAATGGTCAGAGAAGTACACAATAACCAGGAAACTGAATTAATTCAATGTGATGGAAACCTAGGAACAAGAACATTTCAAGTAAGAGGCAATTGTCAGCAGTGTCAAAAGCATAGAGAAGTCCAGGAACATCAAGGCTGAAAAGTAGCTATTGGCTTTGGCAGTTTGGAGATCACTGGTGACTTTTGCCAAAATAAATTTCAATGGAAACATGTTTTCAGTAGGATGAAGCATGAAGAGATTTGAGGAAGTAGAGACAGCAAATGTAGACTGCTATTATTTGCAGAAGCTTAAGCTGAGAAGGTAAGGAGAGAAATTGGCACCTGATGAAGATTCAGGGTCAAGGGAGAGTTTTTTGTTTTGTTTTGTTTTTAAATGGTAGAGACCTGAGCATGTTTAAGGCTGAGGAAAAGGCACCACAGATTGAAATCAGGGAGAGAAGAGATAATTGATGGATTGGGATTCTGAAAGAGATCGAAAAAGATGGCACTTCGGGCACAACGGGATGGGGTAGACCTTGAACAAGACAATGGAATGAAGACAAGGATGGGTGTTGTGGGGGATCAGAATTGGCCACCCCAAAATGTGTCTCTTTGCCTTGCCTCGATTATTTTAAGAACAAAATACTCTGAAAGAAACTTTGACCTCAGCCCCTAACTGCCTAAAAGAAGTTTAGGATAAAATGCCTGTCCCCAGGACAGGCCATCACCAAAGATGACTCTGGGTATCCGTAGACTGTGAGGATCCTTGCTAAGCCCATTCTTATCTACCAAACATTTGCTTTTCCATTTCCATGTGAACTGCCTTCCTCCCCTTTGAAGTCCCAAACCACCACCCCCAACACCCTCCTTTGTCTTTAGCTGAAGATAATATTTAAGGGAATAGCCTCCGCCATTTTGGCGAGTTACTCAACTTTCCTGGGTTTGTCCCATGTATACATATTATAAAGCTCTGTTTGATTTTCTCCTGTCGTTCTGTCTCATGTCAATTTAATTCGTAGACCAGCCAGAAGGACCTCAAACGGGTAGAGGAATTCTCTTCCTCCCCTACAGTGTAAATGTAGTGGTGTTTTTTAGGATAGATTCAGCTGAGGCTGAAGACCATGGATTTATAGTGGCACTCACTTGTATAGTTTTGTTGATTTTCTTCAGCAGGGTGCAAACACCCAAGTGAAGGAGGGGAGAAGGATGGCTTGTAGTACTGACCCCAGATGAGAGGTCTGTGGGCTGGTTTGGCAGAGAGGAATGCAAAGGCAATCGAGGGTGCTGGTGAGAGAGCAGTTCACGTCATCAAGCATGGGGTTAAGGAAGGTTGGGAAGAGAAGGAAAAGAGGCCAGGAGGGGCTGACAGACTGGGAGAAAATGGAGGGCTCAAAGGGCTAAAGGGGTCCATATGAGGTAAAAGAACGAGTGTCATGTGGATGAAGGCCTGAGGGAGCATGTAGGAGAGGAGATTGTGGTCAAAGTGGAATATGAGAAGGATAAATGTCAGAGGTGAGCAATTCACCACAGTGAGGTTCAAGATGTGGTGCTTTGGATGTGGGTGGCTGAAGCGGAATGGAGAAGGTAATTGAGAGAGCCAAGGGACTGAGAAGTTGCTGGTTGTGTCATCTCCAAGGATAGGTGCCAGGAATTAGGTGGAGAGGGAGATCATGGACCAGGTGCCAGCATCTTTACTTAAGGAGGAGAGAGTGAAGGATGTATAAGAATTTTCTAGGCAGACTGGGATGGAAGGGATGGCTATTCTAGACAGAGAGAAAAGATTGGGAAAGGGCATGGTTAGAAGTGTGAAACAGCCTCATCTTTTCAGGGAACTGAAACCAGCATGAGCGTGTGGACAGGAATGTGGCAGCAGGGGAGGGTGCATCAGCAGGCGGAGCTTATATATGATGCACAGCCACTGAGGAGTTTGAAATGGAGTATTTGTGCTTAATTCTGATTTGTGTTTTAGATTTTCTAAGGTGAAGTGTGGAAGATGAGAGTCAGGTAGGGCTAGAGACCAGTTTGCGGGCTGTTGTGATCACCCAGGCCAGTGCGGGGGAGTGGCACTGGCAGTGGAGGTGGAAGATGAATTCCAGAGCTATTTTCATATCACATGTGCCTTTTGCAGCTCTACAACCTTTCGCCTATTGCCAGCACGCAACATGAAGTCTGGTCGGTTTATCCTTTCAGTTCACGCTTTCATGGCCCAGCTCTTCATCCCAGAAGCAGCTGTCAGGACCTTTGAGAATGGGATCCTTATCACTAAAATCTCCACTTTGCCCATCGTATAGGGCAGGGGATGCATTAGCAAAAGCTTTTGGTCTCAGCTAATTTCCTTTTCTTTACTTGCTTTCGTTTCCCTCTACCAAGCCTTCAATTAATCTGAGGCAGGAGTCTGATCTCTGGAACATTACGGGATGGGGCTGCTTCACTCGTTTTCGGTGCTCCATTGCCTGGAGGTACATGTGTGGCCAACTGAAAGGGCTAATACTGTATATGAAAGTGGAACTCAGTGTGTGAAAGTGTCGGTCAGGCCCCAGTTAGCACTTCCCCTCCTTTTTCACGATTACTCTCCCATTTGTGGTAGGCAGAATTCTAACATGGCCCCCAAGATTCTCACCCCCGCTGGTGAACACACACCTTCTCCCAGTTATCTGGTCAAAAACTAGTCAGTGCTGTTGTGAAGGGATTGTGCAGACGTAATTAAGATGCCAAATGAGCTAACTTTAAGAAATAGAGGGGCCGGCCCCGTGGCCGAGTGGTTAAGTTCGCGCGCTCCGCTGCAGGCGGCCCAGTGTTTCGTTGGTTCGAATCCTGGGCGCAGACATGGCACTGCTCATCAAGCCACGCTGAGGTGGCGTCCCACATGCCACAACTAGAAGGACCCACAACGAAGAATATACAACTATGTACTGGGGGGCTTTGGGGAGAAAAAGGAAAAAAATAAAATCTTTTAAAAAAAAAAAGATTAAGTATTAAAAAAAAAAAAAGAAGAAAGAAATAGAGATTATCCTAAGTGAGCTGACCTAATCAGGGGAGCTCTTAAAAGGGAGAAGACTCCTCAGTCACAAAAAGCCCAACACTGTACGAGTCCACCTATGTGAGGGACCTAAAGTAGTCAAATTCATAGAAACAGAAAGTAGAATGGTGGTTGCCATGGGGTGGGGGAGGGGAAATGGGCAGCTGTCTGATGAATCTACTTTTGGTTTTGCAAGATGAATAAGTTCTGGAGAGATCTGTTGCACAACAATGTGAATATACTTAACACTACCACATTGTACACTTAAAAATGGTTAAGATGGCCAATTTTATGTTTTATGTGTTTTTTTAAATCACAATTTTTAAAAAGTGGGAGGGACTGGGCTCTTTCTAGTGAGATTCAAAGTGTGAGAGGAATTTGACACAAGGGAGATTCTCCATTGCTGACTTTGAAGATGGAGGGGGCCACGTGGCAAGGAATGCGGGTTAACTCTAAGAGCTGAGAGTGTCCGCCAGCCGACTGCCATCAAGAATATGGGCACCTCAGTCGTGTGACCACTAGGAACTAAATCCTGCCATAACCACAGGAGTTTGGAAGAGGACTCCAAGCCTCAGATGAGTTTGCAGCCCGGCTGACATCTTCTTTGCAGCCTGTGAGACCATGAGCAGAGGACCCAATTAACCTGTGCCTGGGTTTCTGATCCATGTAAACTGTGAGAAAACAAATGTGTGTGTTTGGGGCTGGCCTAGTGGCATAGTGGTTGGGTTTGCATGCTCAGTTTTGGTGGCTGGGGATTCGCAGGTTCGGATCCTGGGCACAGACCTACACACTGCTCATTAAGCCATGCTATGGCAGCATCCCACATACCAAAAAGAAAAATAGAGGAAGACTGGCACAGATGATAGCTCAGGGATAATCTTCCTCAAGCAAAAAGAGGAAGATTGGCAACAGATGTTAGCTCAGGGACAATCTTCCACAGGAAAGAAAAAAAAGAAAGAAAGAAAAGAAAATTGTTTTTTGTTTCTTTGTGTGTGTGTGTTTAAATGAAATTTCTATTTATACACTGTATTTAGAAGCAAATACATAAATTCTTACCCAATTTATTTCCATAAATGCACAAGAAATTACTATTATTGGTTTACAAACCAAACCACATATTACAGTCAAAGGACTTGGGGTGATTCATTCAGTGGAGTTCTAAGTACAAATGGTACACACCTGATTTGAAACAAACAGTGTAAACTACAGCAGTCAGGACTGAAAGTATTAATTTCATGACACTCCAATATGACTATAAAATTTCTTCAACTCAACATGTATGCTTCTTATGAAATTCTATAAGAATTTTTCATCATCTGTAGATATAGAGTTTCTAACACTTTTCAGGAATAGCAACTACACATTTTGCCATGTCATGATTGACTAATAAAAAGGATGTTTATAAAAAAGCTTTCTTTACAGGACTACAAAAGTATTAAAAGAAACCAAATTTGTGATTAGTAGTGTACCAACACGTTATTTTAGAAATTTAAAATTATTTATGGAACTGGCAATTGTTCCTTATTAGACTATTCAACAAAACTATCTATTGCTGGTAATATGATTTCATTTTCCAATTAAGAATTCACATTTGAAGAAAAGCCATTAAGATTTAAATATGCATATGAAATATATATTTTGAATCACCATAAACCAGTATCTCTCATGTATAATGTGAAATGTACAATAATTAAAATTGCCATTTGTGAAGGCATTTTAAAGAAAATGTTTAGACTTGTATCATTAGCAGAGACATTGCACATAACATATTTAAGATTCTAGTAACTTTTATCCTGTTTCAATAATGCTGGCTCAGAAATGACAATGTATACTTTATAGTTTATTTCATATATGCCAATGATTTGGCCTTTTGGTGCATGATTGTTTTCAAGAGCAAGATGGTTGCCCTGTGTAGCCAGTTTCCTTAAAAACTATTTTTAATTCTCTGATAGTTTGCTGTGATAAATATTTTGACCTTCTAAATTTTCAGATTATTGCACCAAGTAGAAAGAGAAGTTTTTCTTAGACAGACCGGGAGAGAGACAGAGACAGAGATACAGAAAGAGGAATTTTCCAAATTCTTTCCATAGCTTTCTTATTATTTGTAAAAATGCACAATGGTGTCCTAATAAGCCTGACAATAGCTCTGGCCTCCATCAGGTTTTGTGATGAAACATTTAACAAAAAACAATTTGATCCGTTTATTACAGCAAATGGACACAGCTTTCCTCTTTTCCTTTTTGCCTTGAGCTCAGATTTTTAGAAGCACATATTTAAAAATCAAGTACAGGTTGTTCCATATGTTGTTTAAGTTACCATTCAATAGCATCCAAAAATATAATCAAAATGTACTCAGCCCAAACTAGGGGATGAAATTTTCTCTCTTTTTCCCTTCCATTTTTAACCGGACTATTCGAGTATCATATAAAGCTAGCCATTCACATTATGTTGTGCCACCTACAGCAAATGGCTCTCTTATACACAAAAGCAGGAAATATTGCAATACCCCTATCTTTCTGATTATAATTTAATTAGTTTCTTGGCAAATACTTTTATTTTTATCAATACACTATCAGAACCTAACAATTTCAGATTGAATTATAACAGGGGATATTTCCTTAAAGTATTTTATATTATGGATATACAAAGTCATATCAAAAATTGGCTTTCTGAATAGAACAACATTAATATTTGCCCTCCAAAACAACGCAAAATCAAAATTTTGAAACATTTAGATGAAAATCAGAATAATGTTAACTTGACACTAAACAGCTGGATCCTGTGCACGTGGATCTAGATCTTATGTACATGGGTCCTAGAGCAAATTAGGCCTGAACTATCACTGCAGGCAAAAACGCTAAACTGAGGCTGGCCAACTTTGGGCACATCGTGAGAAGGCAGGATTCTTTGGAAACGACGACAATGCTGGGAAAAATAGAAGGCAGCAGGAAAAGAGGACCGCCAAATGTGAGATGGGTCGACTCCATAAGGAAGCCATGGGCATGAGTCTCTAGAAGTGGAGTAGGGCTGTTGAGGACGGGACACTGTGGACAGCACTCATTCGTAGGGTCGCCAGGAGTCAGAGCCGACTCCACAGCAGGTGACGACAACAATGCACATGGTGTCACATGAGGAAAATGTGGGGAACAAGCTATGTACGCATGATAAAATGGGGTTTAGGGCAGTCCAAAGACCTCTGTGTACCCTGATTTCACCAACAGTACATGTAAATGCTTCTAGAAACATGAGGAAGTCATTTCAACAGTTATTATTAATATACAGTGGCTCTCTGACAACACCTACCACCTAGTATAGATGAACAAGGACTTTTAGCTCACCCTAGATGTATTATATTTTATTTTTATTTTTATTTATTTTTAATTATTTTTTTTTAAGATTTTATTTTTCCTTTTTCTCCCCAAGCCCCCTGGTACACAGTTGTGTATTTTTAGTTGTGGGTCCTTCTAGTTGTGGCATGTGGGGTGCTGCCTCAGCATGGCCTGATGAGCGGTGCCATGTTGGCGCCCAGGATTCGAACTGGCGAAACCCTGGGCCGCCGAAGCAGAGCGCTCGAACTTAACCACTTGGCCACGGGGCCGGCCCCTTATTTTTATTTTTTATTTTTATTTTTTTTGCTTTTTCTCCTCAAATCTCCCCAGTACATAGTTGTATATTTTTTAGTTGTGGGTCCTCCTAGTTGTGGAGTGTGGGATGCCGCCTCAACATGGCCTGATGAGTGGTGCCATGTCTGCGCCCAGGATTCGAACTGATGAAACCCTGGGCCGCTGAAGCTGAGCGCGCGAACTTAACCACTCGGCCACAGGGCCGGCCCCAAGATGTATTTTAAATTGTTTAAAAATTATTTTAAAAGTAAATAGCCTTGCAAAAGAGCAGGTTAAATGTCTTACATTAATTTGATAACAGGTTTATAACTCTGTAATAATTCTTAACCAAATAGCTTATATTGAACACTTAAACTATTACAATATTCTCCATATTTCATCTTATTAGGTGGAAACATCAGAAAATGAAAGAGGAGTCTCCACAACAAGGTGCAATCAACGCTCCACCAAAATTAAGGACCTTTTCTCCTTTAAGTCCAAATACATAGTACCATGATATTATGGCTTGGTGCCTTTTCTTGGTAATATCTCAATTCTGACCTTAAAAAACAAATAGAGGGGCTGGCTCCGTGGCCGAGTGGTTAAGTTCGCGCGCTCTGCTGCAGGTGGCCCAGGGTTCGGATCCTGGGCGCGGACATGGCACTGCTCGTCAGGTCACATTGAGGTGGCATCCCATGAGCCACAACTAGAAGGACCTGCAACTAAGATATACAACTATGTACCGGGGGGCTCGGGGGAGGGGAGTTGGGGAGATAAAGCAGAAAAATTAAAAAGATTGGCAACAGTTGTTAGCTCAGGTGCCAATCTTTAAAAAAAAAAAAAAAAAAACAGAAAAACGTAGTGATACAGATATGTTTGAATGACAAAGCCATTAAGTCTGACTGAAGACTTTTATCCTTGTGTTTAAATGAGGGCAGAGAAAACTAAGTGACAAAGGAAGAAACTTGAATTTCATGTTTCATCTTAGATAGAAACATTTTTCTTTGAAGCTCTGTAACTGGAAACATTTTTTGGACAAGGCAATCTCAAAACACTACATTATAACATTGTGCAAAGAATAAACACTCTGCATTTCAAAATAATTAAAAATATTAGGGCTAACCACCCCCATGACTACTGAATCAGAGGTAAAATGATTAACTGATGAGTCCAAATTACTCGAGACTTACCTAAATTAAAAAGAAAGAAAAACTTTTTATTTCAATGGCAGTATACATGGTAGGCAATAAGATTTCCATATATCCGACATGGTTTTAATATTTTTCTTACATAATGCTTCACAATTTCCACATTTTTTCAACTAGAGTCTTGGGGCGGCAGAGGTCAAATCTAGCACATTTTACTAGTGACCACATTAAAGAAAAATATAAATCCAACTGCAAAACAATGTTTCCTTTTTATCTAAGTCTATTCAAAACTTTACAGAAACCTTAATGTTGCAAGAGAAGTCACAATCCACTTATGAAAATTAGTTGTACAGTAATGTTCTACCCAAGAAAATGTTGACTGAGCTGAAGAAACTGAGATAAAACGTTTGCCAAAGGAAAGTACTATAGATAACACAAAAAATTGTTATCATAGGCATCTAAGATCATGTAATATTCCTTTAATAATAGTTCTAGTTCCTTAGGTCTTTCTATGTTACGCCAATTTGCATCAGAGTTTAACGACAGAAAGTGCAACAATTTCTAAATTGGTGGCATATATTTCTTTAAGATTTTTTAATGTGAGGCCATTTAAAAAAAATACAAATTGCTAGATGCAAATGAAGGCAACAGAAAAATTCCACTTTTCACAACCAAAATGTAGCAGAACGTTGAAAATAATTTAGCAAAGGGTGTTCTAAAAGATATGTTGCTCATCTACATTCTATTACCCAAGAGTACGTCAATTCAGAATTCTAAGTCTTTCTAAAGTATGAGATTAAAACTCATTTTCAGTGTATATGTAAATTCTGCGTTTTATCACACAGGTATGTTTCTTCAATGTTATCTTTTGAAAACAGGTCATTTAAAGAGATAACTATTTTTATTCTAAAAGTTTCATTCCACTTTGAGTTGAATACACACGAAATGTGCTCTTGATGCATAAAAATCACAGCGGATAGCAGCAAAGGTCTGGGGGGGTGTGGATGAAGGAGAATCTATTTCACATTGCGATTATTTTGTACATGATAGAAGATAATTCACACTTCTAAAACCTCAAGACTTTCCTTTCTAAAAACCAAAAATAAACTCAAGACATCCTGCTGACACTTCCCCACCCCTCAACAAATTGATTACTTTTTCATCTAAGACTGAAACAGTTGTGGCAGCAAAAGATTTCGATAGCAATGGAAGTTTGTAAACTATATTTCAATCTCTTTTTCTTGAACCCAAAGTGCAAGATACAGGGTTCTCCTAACTTTCAGTAATGCTTCTCCTGTCAATAATCCATTTTGTTTGGCAAAGCCAGTTTTTGAAATGTCTATTTAGGTATACTGACATCTAACAACAACACAGGTACTGTAAAGAACGCACCTGCATGAATTGTGCTACTTGATTGGTCAGTCTGACAGGGTAAATTGCAGATCCAGGCAATTTGACAGGGTAAATTGCAGATCCAACCTTGAATAACAAAAAGCTCCATTTTCAGAGTCTCTGGTTGAATGTTTAATTAGATCAGTGAACTGTCCACCCACATCTGGCTGTTCATAAAAGCAAAACCTACCATTTGAGTGCTCAATTCTACTGTGAAGTGTTTTACTGCGGGAGTGAAAGCTCGAGCTTAAAAGATAACAGTCATCAGAACTATCCTGAACAAGAAAAGAACCATCTGGAACGTTTACTAGATTCCCTTCAGCCTCTCAGTATGTGACTGGTCCCCAGTACCATCCTTATTTTGCAAGTTTCTTCAGCTCCTCCGTAAGGCTTGTCATAACCATAAGACCACTACTTTCCATTGAGTCATAAACTCTTGTAACCTCAGGAACAGAGTCAGGATCAAAATCAAATGATAGCACATACTTTCAGACACGTGGACA
Organism: Equus przewalskii; assembly: GCF_037783145.1. Lineage (NCBI taxonomy): Eukaryota > Metazoa > Chordata > Mammalia > Perissodactyla > Equidae > Equus > Equus przewalskii. The sequence goes on from NC_091863.1 coordinate 55,248,183, forward strand.
TCTGTGCTGGTGAGTCCACTGAAGTTCCTTTGCATTTGATAATTCTGCGTTGGAGGTAGCAATGGCGAACGTGGAGGGTCATCACCGTGACTCGCTCTTGGGCTTTGCAGTGGGACGCCTGTGGTGCCAATGAACAAGCCATTCACAGACTGATCCACAAAGATCTCTGGGGAAACGACTAGGTCCTGGCCTACTTGATTGTCATTTTTGGAGAAAGAGTTCCTTCCCACTTGAGAAGGAACTGCAGAAACTTCCATAGAAGAACTGTCCCGACAATAGATAGGTGATCCTTCTAAAGGACGCATCCCTTACCTACAGGCGCAGCATACCAAATGCACTCTTGAGGTGTAAGTCCAATACCTACAGGCACATGTGTGTTGGGGTGAAGATGCAAGTCTCCATTCTGAGATTCTGAGCTCTTTAGTGAATTATTTTGTTCTTGGCACAGTTTCAGGCTGAAGGTTGTGAAAATCTTTTTCAACATCATTCCGTGCTGGACTGGGAATGGAAGAATAAACCTGGGCTTTGACTCTCACCTCCTCCATTTTGATACAGCTATCCTCCGAGTTTGTAGGTCAAGAGGCCAAGGGGTAGGACCACAGAGATGATTGCCAAGGGAAGTGGATCTTATTGGTCTTTGAGCTCTCACATCTTTAAAGACTATTGGTGCTGGGGAGAGGAAAACGTATCTTCTGGCAGAGCTCCCGGAGGGTGGGCTCCCCTTGCCTTTGAGCTTTTGTTCTGCAGAAAGCCGTCTTTTTAATGTACCCATTAGGCTTCACTCTTTGATCTATTTTTTCCACCTTTTTCATCTTCACTGTTGATATCACAGCGGGCCATATATCCTTACCACAGCAGCTACCAACTAAGGAATCATGTTTTCCAAACTCACTGGCTAGTGATGGTGGTTGTACTACCATGAAATCAGTTTCTCTACTTTTATTCGGGTTCAGAGATTTCAGGAAGGTTTAGGACTAATTTTCTTCGTTATGACTGGTTACCTAATTCAGGAGGATCAATCTCTGGAATATTATTCCCAAACATCTGGAGGGCCTGCGGGGCTACATCTCTGTCTTTTTCCAGCTTCCTTGAGCCTTTGGAGCCATTTTCCAGCGGCCGCGGCGGCGGGGCGGCGGCCGGAGCGTGCGCCTCCCTCCCCCGCCCAGCGCGGGCGCGGCCGCTGCGAAACGTGTGCTGTTTTCCGCCGCTCAATTTGTGAGAATTTGTTACGCACTAACAGAAAACGAATACACCATTAGTGGTGTTATTAGGGTGGCAAAGTTTGGAATTGGGGTTGAAGGAGTGGCTGATTTATTTCAGATGATTCTGAATTTAGAATTGCTGCACATAAAAGGGAGGAAAAAAAATAACCAGAAATCAGCGTTAAAAAGAACACACAAAAGCGCCTCCTTCGATGATGCTCAAGTCAGGCCTTCTTTGTCACCGTCCTCCAGCCTGAAGTGACTGTTCCCTCCCCAGATATTTAAAGACAGTAATGTATTTCATCACCTAAATAATACTCTCCTGTTTTATGCTCCGGTGGCTTTTTGTGTCTACCTAACCGGGCTTCAGGTTCCTGGAGGGCAAAGATCTTGTCTTAGTGACTTTTGTGTCCCCCACAGCGTCTTGCACATAGAGACTCTAGTAAATGTTACTTGATTGGCCAAAAAAGGTGTGTTTGTCTGATGAGGAAGTCCTTCAAACCAAATCTTTCTGGAAGGTACCTGGAGGGGGGTTCTTGAGATTCCAACAGGGGTTTTTCTTTATTGAACCACTGTGAGCCCCACCATCCATCTTTCCACAGCAGCAAACTATGTCATAACGTCCTCTGACACTTGTCTCAGGATAAGGAAGCTCAGACCACAAGTATTGATGGGCCAAATAGCCTGCCTGACTGGGAACATGACCTGGCATCTAACAACAAAAAGAGTTTTAGTTAATTAGCTAGCATCCGCTAATCAGTAAGGCCTAAACATCTGCCAGTGGAATCTGAGAAGTCTGTTCTAAAAGTTGAAAAGCTGAGTTTATTCACTACAGATGGGGCACTTGGGGGGGGGGCTTGGGGGTGGGGAGAGGTGGATGAGTTTACCAGTTAATTCAAATTAAGAGAAGAGGTTAGTGCCCAATTTCCAGGAGAGTTTGTAGAGTGAACTTCTTTTCACTGCATGTGACTCTTCATTATGAATGTGATTGAAGACATTATCAGTATCATGAGTTTTCTCTGTGCTCATATCCCTAATTAACAGTTTGTGAACTGTCTCAAAGAAATTGAAGCTGAACTTGAGGACTTAGGTGCTTTCTTTTTTTAATGTAGTGAAATGGCTAGGTAGTAGAAATGTTTTGAAGAAATTCACTGACTCGTTTTCTTAGATCAAGGACTTTCTGAAATGAAAAGGCTCTGAGAGATCCAACTTGTTGCCTCCATTGGTTTATAATAATTTCTTGCTGATGTGGCAAGCTACCTTAAACCTTTTTTGTAATAAGAGATGAGATATAAGTTAATACCAATGTGACAAAATGTCTGAACAGTGGATTTGAAACTGCAGGAGGATCCTAAGAGCTAATTTGTTCAAGGAAGTGGAGGCGATTCAGACTCCATCTAGATATGGGGTTTAGGTAGATGGGAAGTGAATTCATTTATATCATTGCTGAACTGCCTTGAGCTAAACGAAATCACCGATTGTGACGATTTGCAAAGCTAGGTGGTGGAAATGGTGTCACAACTCAGAAGAGAGTCATGGATTCTGACGAATATGAATCATCTTTAATATCTTTATGGCTGTCTTTGGGGTGCAAACTCTCAGCGTGTTCCTGAGTTATGAAGCATTTGCCCTAATAGTGTGAGCAGAACTATCCTGAATACCAAAACGATTTTGAAATTTCGGGCTATATAGCCAAACTCTGAGATGTTTGGGTTCACTTGGCTCTGTGAAAGTATCAGTCTTTTTCATTAAAGTGCTTAAACCAATGGCTGGAGTCAGAATTAAGACGTGTTCAAATTGGAACCCGCCCCTATCGTTTTGACCCACAGTTCGGTCTTTGAAACGCAACCGTTTAAATTTACTTGCTCCAAGTTGATCTCTTAACCTTGCAACTATCCATTTTTGTACGAATAAAGTTGATTAAACTTTTTTAGATGCCTCTGGCATGTATGTCAAAATCTGCATTATTGGCTAGGTAATAGACTCTACGACTTGGACAAAAACGCATCCCTCCTGTGTATGGCTTTCTTTTTAACCTGCCTCTTCTAACTGCTAAACAACTTGGACGCTCCTGCCCCAGACAGTGCCCCAACCGCGAGTCAGGTTGACAGGGTTGCTCGCATGCGCTTTCGGCACAATCCGGTTTGTCGCAATGGGCCCTGCGCGGAAAGTTACATAAGACCCAGGGCCTTGGCGTGTCGTCGTCTTGTTGGGAGCACCGGTTGCCGCGACACTTCCGCGCTGGTACTTGATTGTAACAGAAAGTAGTTCCGGCCCGTGTTGTTTCGGCCGAGGAGCCACCGCCGCCATTTCAAGACCGTGAGAGGTAGGTGGCCAACCAGAGTTCCTCCGGGTTGAAGCCTGGAGCTGCCGCCGCCGCTTAAGCCTGCCAACGCACCGGTACGGCTGCTGCCCTCCTTGTCCTACCTCTAGAAACATTCTTGCCAGTAGTGGCGGCAACAGGACTCAATTACCCCCTTCGTGTTTTCCCTTAAGAAGCTCCAGATGGCGTCTTCTGTGGGCAACGTGGCCGACAGCACAGGTACCGGTGTCCGTTCCATCTTGGCAGACGCCGCGCTGGGGTCTCGCGCCGTCCTCCCTCCCTCCCTTCTGGCCATCCCCATTACATCGGTGGCATTGCGGAGCTTGTCGTCGTCCCCGGCCTCTGGTCGGCTTTTCCGCTGTCGTCCGCTCTCCAGATCTTTCCCCTCTCTTGCTTGCTTTTTGCTTCCCCTCTTGCTTTTGAGTCGCATGCATTCTCCAGCTGCCTGCTCTCGGGACGTTTCTCCCACATGTGCGCGCCCAGACTGTCTCGGCATGGACCGCGCGGAGTCCCTGCGCTTCCACTCCTTCGCGACCGTTTGCCCCCCTAATTCGGCTCACCGCCCCCTCTCCCGCCACTGCCCCCCTTCCCCGCTCTCCGGGGCCGCTCGGGTCCTTCGCTGTCAGTCCAGGGCAGGGTGCCATTCCGATGGAGTCATCCCCTCCCTCTGCATCAGCCAGGGCCGAGCAGGGCTCCTCGGGGGGCGGTAGGTAGCCCCGAGGAGACGGGCTCTGGGGCAGCGCCTTTCGGGTGTTCTTCGCTTGAGCGGCCCCGGTTCCGATCGGAAATTTCCAGGGGTTCCCTTGGCCATCGCCTGGTTCCACCCGCTGCCCCCAGCCTGGATTTCCCACTCCGTCCTCCCTCCCCTCCCGGGGAACCACACCCTTTCCTTCGCGAGGTTGCCAGCCCTGCGGGCCACTTCCTCTTGTCGGGGAGCAGCCACCCTGGTGCTCGGTGCTTTGGCGTTGACCACCCTGCCCGCCGAAGTCTCGCTTTGTGTTACTTCTCCCTGTGTTCCTCCGCCGCCGCCTCTGGGTCTCCCATCCCCATTCTTTAGCTCAGTAGCTCTTTATTCATAGGGTGTGTATTTTTTTAAGTTTTCATCCCTGCTTGAAGAGTTTGTAAAGCAACTGGAGTGTAGCTGCACAAGTGCAAGGCGGTTGCCCTTTTAGACAATTCAGTCGAGAGCATTTGGTACTAAAAATAAGGAAACCAAATTATAGGGGCGTCCTTCAGCTGCCTTTCCATATTGAGGCTATTGGGGGGGGCGGATTGGGCTGCGGTTCTAAGGTTTTCCACGAGGTTATTTTTTTGTTGTCGTTGTTTCTCAGTTGGGATGTGTCAAAGGTTTTGTTTATTGCTTTTGGACATTGTGCAGTGAGTAATAGGTGAATCTTCAGTCGTATCTTAGCCATGATTGTAGATTGTGGGATTAATAATTAGTCAGTGTTCCCCTCCTGCCCGCCCGGGGATTTTTAAAGATTTAAGATTCTGTACTAGCTTGCCCTTTTCTATGTGTGTTATTTTATTTGAGGAAGTTGTCATTTCAAGTGTTAAAATAGCAGATAAGCGGCTTTGAAAAGTTGATGAAATGTGTTAAAATAAGGGGCTAGGAAGTTCTAGAGACTTGTCTAAAATGTAATTTTCTAGTTTCTATTAGAGATACAACCCCTCCCAGATTTGGACGCAAGTCTCTTTGCTCTCGTGTTAGTGGTCAGCTGTGTGTTCTGTCAGGAAATTTGCTTTCCTGAACATACAGATCACTCACCAGCTCTAATGATTGGGGACCCAGGCTCAAATTTGAGCTTGTCACTGTGACCTAGGTAGGATTTAAGTAATTTGTACATGGTTTTTCATTGCAACTGTCTAGAGAAAGTGCTATGGCCAAGTTCCCAGTAATGTTTCATTTAAGTATTTAATTGAGAGTTTGTTGTTGTTTTTCCCCCTCTGACCTTTACCTATATCCTTTATGTATCTGAATTAAGTCACTTACACACAGCATAGTGCTTTCATCTATTATTCATTCCGTTGCACTTTATCAAATGGTTTTGTATTTTAGCGTTTTCCCACTCTTAAAGAAGTCATTGCAGTTGTAGGTAACTGCTTGGTTTATGTAGGGTTGTGTGCGATGTCTCAATCCTTCAGACAGTATCAGTGCTCTTTGGAAAATGCTAGTGTTAAATCATCGTGGGTGGGTTTTAGGTAATTTGGTCTCATTGTGAGTTTGGGATGATAGGGGAGCTATATAATCTTGGGTCTTTATTTAAAATGTTTGACCCCTTTAAGTATTTTGGCTCTTGACGGATGCATTCATCTTGTTTGTCAGCTATTTTAAAAATAGCACCTTGACTTTTAGTTCTTTTTTAACCCCATGCTTGTGTCTAGTGTTGCCCTTAATTTAATTTTAAAAACTGAAGTTGTGAAATCTACAAAAACAGCAATATAATTTTAAGAGTTAAAAACACATGGTATACCAGGTTAAGAGATATATTGTTGCCAGTACCCCACCCCGCACAAATCCAACCTAAACCATGGGACAGACTATTAAATTTCCCAGTAGGTTATTTGTGACCTTGCAAATCACATGTTTTATATTTTGTTTCTTTATGTTAACTAAGGTATACAGAATGATGTTTCAGTGAATCTTTAGATGCTACCTCTGGATTTATAATTTGAAAGTACAAAGTATTTTTGGTCATAAAATGTAATCTCATTGGAAGTAAATATTTCTACCTAGTCTGGGAAAGTAAGTTAATGGGTGAATTTTAAAAAATGCCAATTCTGCATCTGATGTTAACTTGGGGGTATAAATAATGCGCAGAACACTCTAGTGCTTTACATAGTTTCAAGCGTTTTCATCTTTAAGTTTAATATACCATATTTTTACATTTTTTTGTTTGCATTTCTAACTTTTTGTTTTCCCCCCTCCTTCCCTCAAATGTTTTGATGATTCTCCAGAACCAACGAAACGTATGCTTTCCTTCCAAGGGTTAGCTGAGTTGGCACATCGAGAATATCAGGCAGGAGATTTTGAGGCAGCTGAGAGACACTGCATGCAGCTTTGGCGACAAGAGCCAGACAATACTGGTGTGCTTTTATTACTTTCATCTATACACTTCCAGTGTCGAAGGCTGGACAGGTAGGAGATGTGGGGGTACCTGCTGGTGATTGCTGCCTCTGGGTGCTGAGCTTGAAAAATGATACTTGAATATTTGAGCTTGAAATGTTTCCAGTACTGGTTTCATCCGAGCCACCGACGCACATCTTCTTTCTTGCCCATTTGTGACATGCCCAGCTGCCAATTTTTCTCCTTCCTTTTGTGGTGGTGGTGGTTAGATTATCAGCATGACTAGGGACTTTTTCTAGATTTTTCCACCTATAGCTGCTGCTTTCTTAACTCTGTTCAGGTAATAAATTATTCTTAGTATACATCTGAGCATCTAGTCTCACCTTTGTAAGACATGTCAGCTTGAGGGAAGGAAGTGCGCAGAAACGATGGTGTATATGTTGTGGTAGGAAGTACATATGTGGTTCAAGTTGCAAATACTATCATTAAGTTGTTAAGATATGCTGCTTTTATCTCAGCAGTTGAATTAATTGAAAGGGAAGAATCGGTGTTCTTGTCCCTTGAATGTCATTCTGGCTTATTTAGACATTTAAAGATGTGCATATCAACAAATGGATCATGAGACTCATGCACATAGCGTTTTCGGTCTTGATCTTAATAATCATAGCTTACAATGTGACAGTTTGGTAATAAGACTCTAGTAAGGATTTTATCTCATAAGAAAAAAGAGTGTTCCAGTTTGAAATCTGAAATACTTCCACTTTTGAAAAACTTTGATTTCCAAAATTTTTCCTACTATGCACTAGTTAAAAGATAATGTATAGTTATATAATTAGCAGTAGCACAGGATCTTCAGAAACTGTTTGAGCTGCGTATGGGCCATATCTTCTTTCTGTAACATGCATACCCATGCATCAACACTTTTCGCCTTTTCCAGATCTGCTCACTTTAGCACTCTGGCAATTAAACAGAATCCCCTTCTGGCAGAAGCCTATTCGAATTTGGGGAATGTGTACAAGGAAAGAGGGCAGTTACAGGAAGCAATTGAGCATTACCGGCATGCATTGCGTCTCAAACCAGATTTCATCGATGGTTATATTAACCTGGCAGCCGCGTTGGTAGCAGCAGGTGACATGGAAGGGGCAGTCCAAGCTTACGTCTCTGCTCTTCAGTACAATCCTGTGAGTAAAATTTTAATGGTTATTTTCCCTTCACAAAAGCCCAGAAACATAGTTTGATGCTTCAGACGCTAAAATAGGTTTTTGCATGGAATAAAGTCAAGAGTTTAGAAATGTTTGTCTACTTAAGATAGTGCCTTAACCAGATCTCCATTATGTTTTAAAAAATTCGTTTTATCTAACAAGTTATATTAGAAAACATAAAAATTATCCTTATGGGAAGAAACTCGACATTTGTTGTTATAATGCTTGTAAAAGTACAGAACAGATGATTGTTAGGGCTGTTGTGATTAAATTTGGAGAAATTCTGATTGGTGTTTGCAATAGTTAATTGATTTTTAATGAATAGTGAATAAAGGACCTTAATCTGTAATATAAAATAGCTCAAACGAGATGCCAGTATATGGATCAGTGACAGGGAAACTAGACTGCAAAATTTGTTCCTCAATATCCTATTCTCTTTTCTTTCAACATAATTAGAAGTGAGAGAATTGAAGTGATAGTACCCACGCCAACGTTTTGATTAGTTCTTAAAATTTTTTTGTCTAAATTGCCAGTGTTTTCTGAGGAACAGGTGAGGCCCAGCTGGCAGACATAAAGTTCACACTGTGTTAGGGTCTCTGAAAGGTACACAAAAAAAGTAAGACTTGCCCTCAGAACTTTTGATGTAGTTAGGGAAAGAAGATAGATTAAAAACTTAAGAGGTAAGTGATAAAGAGAGAGATTGTAGGAATCCAGAAAAAATTTAAGAATACATTTCCAAGCTGTGTCGTCAACATTTAGTTTTGCAACAACCCTGGAATTGGTTAATAAGTAACTCCTATAGCTACTGTTTATTCAAAGTCTACTATGTGCCCAGATACTTTGACAGTCAAGCTTCAGACATTGGCTTTAATGCTCACAGTGATCCTTCAAAGTAGATGGGATTATTTCCAGTTTTACCAATTAAAAAAAACAGACTCCAGGCTTCTTTAACTTTCTTGGGATCACACAGCTAGTAACGGTGAAGTGGATAGTAAGAGCTGAGCCTGAATCTTGAAAGCAAACAGTGAAGAGAGAAGAAATAAGAGATAAAAGGGGAATGATATGCCCAGAGGGCATCCACCCCTCAAGGTGGCCCTCAAGCACAGTTTGAAAACCATTGATCATGTTCTGCTGTCCCTTAATCCCTGTTTTACAGGTTAGGAGATTGAAGCTTAATTTAGTAGTTTGCAGAAAGATCTGAAATCACTTTTTATTGCAACATCTATTAATCATTATTTTTTCAGTTAATTTTGAGGTTTAAAATTTTTTATTTTTTTCGTTCATCGCTTTTTGTATAGATACAATGAAAAGTTTACCAGCTACCCTTCTTGGAGAGGTAGCCAATGAAACTAATTTCTTATGTATCCTTTTAGAGATAGTCAACGCATATATATGTAAATTTGAGTGACTTTTTGTAATTTTTGTTGCGGTACTCTCTAGCTAGTTACCCACAAGAAGTTTTAGGGGACCCTCTGTTTGCTATCACTGGGGCTTGGACTCTGTTCTTGCCAAGGCTCAGGGCTCACTTGTGCACCTAAATTGTCATAGTAAGTTCTTTCCCTTCATTAATCAAGGTTGGTTCTACCCTTCACTTGTTGATTGAATATAAACTCACTTGTCTCCTCTTAACACAGCAGTGGCCCCTAATGTTTTTTTTAATTTATTTTTTTCTTTTTTGAGGAAGATTAGCCCTGAGCTAACTACTGCCAATCCTCCTCTTTTTGCTGAGGAAGACTGGCCCTGAGCTAACATCCATGCCCATCTTCCTCTACTTTATATGTGGGATGCCTACCACGGCGTGGCTTTTGCCAAGCAGTGCCATGTCCGCACCTGGGATCCGAACCAGCGAACCCCGGGCCACTGAAAAACAGAATGTGGGAACTTAACTGCTGCGCCATCAGGCCGGCCCCCCCGCCCCTAATGTTTTGTACTTTGATCCCTTGACTCGGATTGCCAGTTGCCTGCATTTGTAGCAGAGCAGTCATTGCTGCTGACAGTAGTCATGCTCCGCATAATGACATTTCTGTCAGTGATCGACCCCATATATGACAGTGGTCCCATAAGATTAGTACCATATAGCTAGGTGTGTAGTAGGGTATACCATCTAGGTTTGTGCAAGTACAGTCTGTGCTGCTCGCGCAATGATGAAATCACCTAATGATACATTTCTCATTGTATCCCTGTCGATAAGCGACGGCGTGACTGTACCAAACTGTAGGAGTATGATGAGAAGGGAAAACTGAAGTGGGAGATAGAACTATGCTTTTCAATATTTAACATGTTAAGAGGAAGCGTATCATTGTGCCCTACCAAAGAAGTAAGATAGTACTCAAATAAATCATGAAACTACCCCTTGAAGGCATTGAACAGCTGTACATTCCCATCTGGTTCTGTATTTCTCCTAGTGGAAGGTGCTGCTTTATTTCTGTGTCTTTACCGGCAACAGTGAAAAAAGGATTGTGCAAACTGCCTTGATTTCACCTAAATCTACCATGGTGATCGTATTTTAATTTATTTCAGGATATTTGGTCTTAACTAGATTCAAGCTTACCGTCAAATGTGTTTGTCAATTCTGACAGAATCTTGTCTGTTCCTAAATGCTGCTTTTTTTGGCAGTGCGTTGTTGGCCTGAATCATAGATGTATTTGACATTCTATGGAAAATAGTTAAAGAAACTCAGATTATTTTGGTTTTGCAGCACTAAAATGTTAAGGTAACATTCTTGATAACCTGTTTTCAGCAGTGTTTATCTTTTTAAGTTAAACAAAATGTCAATTTAGAAGTTATTCTGTGACTTGATTACACAGAGCTGTTTCATATTTTTATAGTCTGAATTGTCTTCTGTAATGTTGGGTGATTTAATAATTTGACTAAAATTTTAGTCCATTGTATTTGAAGGTGCTTATTGTAACTAGTAATCTTTCACATGATGGCTCACTAAGAGTTGCCCATGCCTGGCAATCCCTTTTATGAATTATGCATAAAATTGTCCTTTGTAAGATGGCTATAACCCTGAGTTGCTCTAAGGAACTCTCTTTCTGAGTCTTTTTTTTCTTTTTTTTGGCTGAGGAAGATTAGCCCTGAGCCAACATCTGTGCCAATCTTCCTCCACTTTATGTGTGGGTCACTGCCACAGCATGGCTGATGAGTGGTGTAGGTCTGCACCTGGGATCTGAACCAGTAAACCTTGGCCGCTGAAGTGGAATATGCCAAACTTAATGACTACGCCACTACACCATGGGGCTGGCCCCTTTTTTGGAGTCTTATAAGTTGTTGAACCATTGCTTCTGCTTTGATTGTGGATGCATAACACTGAGAGCTACTGGCATCCTGACCATTGCGTGTTACTGTCATGTTGTGTGTTACTGTTATGAACCTCACTTATACAGCTAAACTATAGAAAACCGTACATATATTTCTATTCCTCTCTTCTCTGCTTTTTGTTGTTTACTATGCAAATGTCACATTTAAATATTTGAGTGCTTATTGTATGTACAATGCTTTGTTAGGAATTGGGGAGATGTGTTGGGGGGGGGTGAAATGTTGTGGATTATAGTATGAGACAGGACCTGACCCATAAAGGAAGAAAGGTGTAAGCTCCTCGGATGATTATTGTTAGAGCGTATTAGTCAGAAGGTTTTTTGAGTGAGTGCTTATAACCTAAGCATTCTCTAGAAAGGTAAATAGCAAGTAGATTTCTTGGCTGAAGTGGTGAGTCAAGTAGTAACAAGAAGTGAGTGTAGTAGAGAAGAGTCAGTTGGAAGATTTGGAAAGAATAGAGAGGCTGAGGAGTTTGAATTTAATTTGAGAGGCAATTGAGAACTACTGTAGGTTTTTATCAACCTGATTTTATTTCTTGTGTATGTAGATGTTGTGGGTGGGGGTAGGGGGCCTCTAGGAGGAAAGGCAGGAAATAGATGCTATGTTAGGAGCGCTAGTTATTCAGGAAAATTCTTACTCATTTCCATCTCCTTACCTTTATTCATACTATTTTCCCTTGTCTACAGGACCCTCCTCCTTTGTCTGTTAAAGCCCTACTCATCCTTTAATACCCAGCGTAAATTTCCCCTTTGAATTCACTTGCTTCTCTAAAGTTCTTTACCACCATGTGGGCATTTAATATGTATGCGTCTTGTCTCTCCACGTAGATTGTAAGCCCCTTGAGGATGACGATTCTGTTAACTTCTTTTCTCTGCAGTTCCAGGCATATTATTGAATTGAATAAAGGTTTGCATAGAAGATAATTAACCTGGGAATGAGTAGAATGGGCTAGGTTTGAGAAATGTGTTTCTCTTAGCAAATATTGTTTTGATTTGACGAATAAAGGAGAATTGATGTCTTAGGTTTTGAACTTTTGGGAGAATAGTGATATCCTTGAATTTCTTAGAAATTAGCTGTTGATGGAGAAGTTTGGATTCCCAAGTGGGAGAATTGGATTTCATTATTATATTTAATATGGTATGTTTTAGCTTTTTCTAAAACTGCCTTCTTGATTATCTTATAGTGATCTTGAAGGTAATCTATTTTCAACTGTAGGCGTTGTGTTAACTTGATTTAGTATGCTGTAATGGATCCAGATGATACAACCAGAGATAGATAGATACACTGTTAGGACTTGGATGGCATTCATCCAAGAGTTTGTAGAAACTAGAGGGTAAAATTTTGCAGCAGTTGGCTAAATTGTATAGCCCATTAGGGTCATTGTTGGAGAATTATTGCAAGACTTTGATTATTATGGCTCAGAAAAGGCATAGGACTTGGTAAAAGTCCAAAGATGTATAACCACAACAATCAGGTGTAGAAGGAGCTTGTAAGGAGCAGATTGGATTGTTCAGTCGTCGTCTGCCAAAACAGATGGGTAACTCTTAAAGTTTAGGGGAAAAAATCATACAAAGTAGATAGCAAGATTATAAAGGTCATTACTTTTGAGAGAATAAATATGATTAAAAAGTGCTTAGACTCATTAGAGGAGGGGAAGTCTGTACTAAGGTTAATGTTACCTATGATGTATTGAGGATTAGCATTAACCTTTTGTGCTTGAAGTCGCGGGAGACAACCATTCTCTCCCAAAACACCCAGTCATTGCTCGATGGACAGACAGACAGGGTCGATCATGGAACTGACCCAGTATGGCCAACCATGAGGGTGTTCTGTGGTAGTCTGTTCTTTGCTGGATGACTTGTTTCACCTGATGGATGTTAATATACAACCACAAAAGATGTTCATCAGTAAAATTAATTTCTTGACTTTGCAAACCATAATACAGTTTCACATAGAATAATATATATGATGATACTTTGGCACAGTTGATAAAATTTCACTTTCTAGGACTTAATTTAAGGCTCCTCCACTCATGGAACAGTTTAGAATGATAAACCTACTCTCTGTTGCCATTGTTTTTACTTGTTGACTGATAGATTTGACTGACATAGGCAAACAAGGACAAGTACAAATTTAAACTCACTGGTCTGACGTGTCTTTCATACCGATGAACGGACTGGTGAGCCAGAGGACTTGCAGCACAGTCGTGCTGCTAATAAAAAGCAGAGTCAACTGCTTTTCATTATTCATCCAATCAACTCTAATAGCACTTAATACTAATGAGTAATGAGGTGCCAGGATTGAAGCTTTGGTTGGATGGTAATCCTTCTAATAGTGAAATGAAGTCAAGGTTTCTAAATATGCCTGACAGCCCAAGGATAGCTTTGCTGAGAGCTAATCATGGCTTAAATACTTTTTTCCTCCATGGAAAATTTTTGGCCCTTGATATAGGAGTGATTCATCATAACCTTGAACAAACGTTCGATGCTTTTTTAAAAAACAATGGCTGACGTTTGGGGACAGGAGAAGCCATAGTAAGGCCCATAGTCTTTTATCTGAAACTGGTGGGATGAGATGAGTTTCAAAATTCAGAATTTTTAGGATTTTAAAGATGATAATACTGTATATAAAACTCCCAGGTGGGTCTGAAGCAGCACCTTCTAGTAAAACACATTTATATTTCTAAGCTATGAGTATTCCAAGATATGAGTATTCACACTTAAGTATTCACAATAAATTCTGTAAATAGCTTTGTGCCAGTTCAGGTCAGCTTTAATCATCAAATGAGGTTTTGTAACTTTTTGGAATTTGAAATTGTGGATGAGGGATTGTAGTTTTATACTTAAATTTGTCAAGCAGTATCTTTAGTTGACAGAATAAAATGACAGGGAGCTAGATACATCAAAGTAATTTCAAGATATTTTTGGTCAAAAAAGCAGAGTATAATTAATAACAGAGTATCTCTGGGTTTCTAGGATTTGTACTGTGTTCGCAGTGACCTGGGGAACCTGCTCAAAGCCCTGGGTCGCTTGGAAGAAGCCAAGGTAGGTTTTTGATAGAACACATTTAAACATCAGTGTTATGAAAACTTGTACTTTTTGCCAAGTCTTCAACTCTTCATTGAGCTGTCTTCACAAAACAGTCCTATGAAACTGAGGAAAACTGACGGCATGAATCGCCTCAGACTAGAGCAGGGCCAGGCTTTGGCATATCTGTTCTAAATCTGGGGCTAAAGCAAGAACCTGAACATTTTGGAGCCTTTCTGCTGAGCTAGATCATCTTTATAACAATGGGCTCCGTCATGATCTTATGTGGGAATAAATAACATTCCTTCAAATCTGAGGCTTGCCTGCTGATGACAAGCAGAGCGCCTGTGATTTGGCTCAAGACTCCTGTATGATGCAGGTGCCATTGAAAATGCTGCTCTTCTAAGTCCTTTGTGGCTTGTAAGTGGAGAAGAATTTCATCCAAATGTTACCCTGTAATACTGGCATTTAAAATTCTTATTTAACCTTCCTCCCTTCATCTTCCTCACCCTTTTTACAGTGGAAGAAAGGCTGTTAAAATGATTGTAAATTAATAATTGGAACATCCTGCCCCTTCTTGTCCCCACTCCCTCCCCCAAGTTCCTTTTTCCTCTTCTCCAATCCTAGTTGTCTACCTTCTTTTCTTCCTTACTTCCTTCTTTTATTCCTCCCCATCCTACTTCCTTTAAAAAAAAAAGTCAGAAGATCAAAGCTGGTTTGTTTGGGAAATGGACTGATCGAAAGAAAACTTGCCAAAGTGGAAAGGTGGCTTTTAGCATTCTGTGTTTCCAAATAATGAATTTGACCACCAGGTTGGGTTATTAAAGCTTTTGGTATAATTTTAAATTAAATTTATAAATGACATTGTCTTGTTACAAGCCACCTTACGCAACCGCGCTGCAGGGGTGAGGAGTGGGGAGAAACCAGAATGCTTCTGAAACTCCCACCTGTTGCTCTGAGCCCCACGCGCATGCTAATGCGTGGAGTGTATGCGCAGCGTAGCTGTCTGTTTGCTTCATCCAGGGAGGGAGAAGGCTTTTCAGCACCATCTAATGTTAAAAGGCACTAGTTTTAAGTGCGTAGCCCATAAATTCTGCTGACACTTTGGATTAACCTTATGTAGGTTTCCAGCTAATGAATTGTAATTTATTTCAATCTTAGCTGATAAATCTAATTGGTAATTTATAGAACAAATATTTGATAAGCTCCTATTAATTGTCACCCCACCAAGCGGACAGCTAACATGAATTGCACTTCACTGCAGCTTTAGAGATCGGTTTAGGCTGAGACATTGCGCCTGCCTTAGGTTGCTGACTTCTTTATTTCAGAGCTCTGGAGACACCTAGTTTGAAAAATGTTATTCTGTTTTTGTGAGAACTTAGTGAACAAGAAAATACTCTTGAGTGAAATGCAATGTATTTCTTTTGTAATCAGTGCATTTGAAAATTCAAGCCAGCATATTCCTAGTCAATGGAAGCAAAATTAAGTTGTCTTTGTAGAAAACGAAGAGCCTTTCTTCCAGCAAAAATCCCTGCTGTATGCAATAGCCCTGATTAACCCTCTCCCTTCTGCATGTTTCCCATGTTACAGACTTGAGACTATCCTCATTCCCATATGTAATAGACATCCAAAGAATTTCAATTGCTTTGTTGAACTTTTACTAATGATCTTGTTTTTATTTTCTCTCTTGTTTTTGGTTTTTCACCATTGATATTGTATTTAGAAGGTTTCAGGTGGGTGAAACCTCCTATTCCATGCGTAAGGTGCCTCGCTGAAGGGAGCTCGAGGCCTGGATCTAGGGCAGACACACACCTCCTCCTCTTCCAGCAAGGAACGCACCGAAAAGTCACATGATGAGAAATATGGTAACGGGTTTGTAACTGCCACAGCAAAACAATTTGCCTCCATGCCTGAATCTTCTGTCTTGTGGCTTCAGAAACAGCTTAAAATAATTTTATTTACAAGCAAGTTATGTAAGAGAATGTTTTATACTATAGCCACAATTCTATCAAAGATAAGTATAAGTTAATTGATATTAAAAATTATTAGAAATAATTTACTAGTAAAAGCTTCTAACTCTTCTTGTTGTTCATTTTTTTTCCTTTTTTCTTCTTTGTTTGGATTGCAGCATTCTGCTCTTCTGATGATGCGCTGTGACCCTGCAGTAGCGCAAAGGCTGCGCAGCGTTAATGCGCCATGCGTGCGAATGAGCCCCTGTGAACGGTTGACTAGATGAGTAATCTGATTGACTGGCTCCCTCAGTTCTATTCTGTAGCCTTTTTGGATAAAATTGGGTTTTAACATACCTCGAGTCCAACTAATCTCATTAAACAAATATTCTCTATGGGCCTGTCTAGTAGATTAATGGATCTGGTTGGCCGTTTGCTGCGTCTAGGGGTGTTCTTTGTAGCGCAGCAGTTCGCAGCGATTGCGCAGCGCGATGCTGTTAGGTTGCGCAAGCGATGTTTGCGCTCGCATTACAGGGACCTCAACCTAGGTGCAATCCTGTCATATGAGGTTTCAGCTTCAGTCCCCTTTGGGAGACAGGGGCGTTGCGAGGATGTAACTTATAGCCTGGCTTTATAAAGATATCTGACTTGGCAGAAAAACATTTCTCTTTTCAGTAGCATAGTTTTGATGATAGGAACATTATTGTTTAGAGCAGCTTTCCCAAAATGTGTTTCATAGTATTCTAATAAAAGGCCCAGTGAAAGAAGAGTTCCATGGTCAACTAAGTTCAGAGAACCTTGTATATACTATTAAAGGCTTAGAGGAGTCCCCTAGTAGAGAAACCTGTTTTCTGTTTTCCTAATTTATTTGACCATGAAATCCTTTTTTCCAGTGAAACCTCTTAACCCCTCATAGAACACACTTTGGGAAACTGGGGGAGGGTGGGAGGGGGTGGGAAAACTTGGCCTTAAGTGATGCCCTCTAGATATCACTTGAAAACATAGCAAGAGCGCTTAAGTGTTCAGATAAGAGAAGTCCAGCACAGAGTCGTATGGCAACTGACTTCCCAGATAAGTCCCAGTGTAAGGGTTGGTCATTGGTTGGCAGAACTGAACATGGTGGTTTGCACTTGGGTTCTGGTGGCGCAGGCGCAGGAGCAGCCAGCTGTGGCAGCGCATTAGTTTTGGCGCAAGCGAGCCTATGCTGCAGGGTCACTTTTGGCTGGTCAGAGAAGGAATAATGATATCACCTTCTTCCCCCCTCCCCCAATCTTTTTTTTTTTTCCCTTTTACAAATTTTCCCCTTTCCCTTTACCTCCTTCCCTTCCCATCTTCTTTCATTAACCCCTCCTAAGGCATGTTATTTGAAAGCAATTGAGACGCAACCGAACTTTGCAGTAGCTTGGAGTAATCTTGGCTGTGTTTTCAATGCACAAGGGGAGATTTGGCTTGCAATTCATCACTTTGAAAAGGTTGGTCATTAAATTAATAGTGGTATTTATGAAGTGCTTATGTGTGCAGGGTGTTTTTCCCAGAGCTAAATAAGAGGCCTTTATTTAACCAGTCACATAATATCTTTGTTTCTCTGACAGTATTGTAGCATTTGCTTGATGGTATATGAGAGGATGGTTTCCAATTTTGCGTTGAAAATGTACTTTAGTAATTAAAAATCCTCTTTTGAAACAGGCAGCTTTACTGTAAAGAAGCAGGGCTTCTCAGTGAAAAGGCTGATTCCAGATCTGGGGCAGGAAATGTGCAAAATTAGTCTGGAGTGCCTTATACTGGAAAGCAAGGAAACTTTGATATATTACTTTGCTTGTGTCAAAAGGACTCAGGAGGCAACCAGAACAGGCTCCCACTGGCTAAAGATGGGACTTGGGCATCAGTAGGAATAATAACTGAAATATATTGAAACTTACGAAACACGTTTAAATCCATGAGTTCATAATTATACTAAGAAGAAATTCATTGGTCACCTTTGGAAAATAAACTTCTCGACTCATTTTGAAAACTGGTTAAAAGGGGAAGAGTAAAGCATTTGTCCCCTCTCCTGGACCTCAGGGTAACCTGATAGTCGATAGGGAGAGTTTCTCTTTATAGAGGTATTTCAGATAATAAATGAAGAAGGAAGGATACAATCAGAGTATCACCATTAATAGATTTAGGCATTTATCAGTGGCAAAAAAGAGACACAACCAGACATGTTATGTATCTTGTGATATGGAAGTAAACAGTTCCACCAGCGAACTAGCCTTGCAAAAAGAGAAGAGAACCCAAATCTGATTACATTTGTAGTTCTAACTACCAATGTGGAAATTGGTAGGAAGTACATGGGACAGGGAAACGTTAAAGTACACCATAGGGATGCAATCAGCAAAGTCCAAACTATGGGAAGCTGTATAGGACAATGGTCTGATTTCTTCAACAAATTACAGGAATAAAAATGAAGATTTAAATTAAGCCTTTAATTTAAAAGGTTAAAAGAAACTCACAAAGGCATGTTGACAAGTTGTATGAGTCTTATTTAAATCCTGAATCAAAGTTAATCAGAAGTTGGACCACTGAATGGATACTTGATATTAAGGAATTGCTGTCAGTTATTTTACGTGTGATACTGGTATTGTGGTTATGTTGGGAGGAAAAAGTATTCCTGTCTTGTGCCTGAGATACATTTCGAAATATCTTCGGATGGATTAATATGTCTGGGATTAGCTTCAAAATGACCTGGAAAGAGGGGGCGTTAGGTTGGAATATAGATTAAATAAAATTAAGCATGATTTGTTAATTGTCGAAGCTGGATGGTGGAGACCTGGGAGTTTGTTATATTCCTCTCATGTATATGTTTGAAATTTTCTGTAACGAAAAGTGAAGTTTTTGAGGTGGACATCTGTCACTGTAGAAAACACAAGTGCATCATGTTGTCTTTACTACAAGAGTTGCCATCTAAGTGAAGAGGAGTGTTTTTTATGAATCTTTAATTCAGTTACTCATTACCTTTATCTTTTCAGTATTTCAATTAAGGTTTGCATGTATTACACTATAGGAGTACCCCACCTCTTTTGCTCAGTGGTTCTTTACCTTGGTTGTACATGAGGAGCTTGTAAAAGATAGGGATATCCTGGCTCCATCTTCGGAGGATCTGATTTAACTGGCCTGTGATGGAGCCCAGGCACCTTTTAGAAGGTGAATTCTTAATATACTGCCGGGGTTGAGAATCACTGCTTTAGCTACATCTGACCATATTTTAAGACAACTTCAGAACTATTTGGATAAAACCATTTAATGTTAGTATCTCCTTAAAGTAATGTGTCTCACTGAGTATACAGCTCTAATTACATATCTTACTGAAGTCATCCTGTGTATACAGTTGTAGTTACTGAGGTATGTATTTTCTGTATCAGTTAGAGCTTGCTGCTTCTCCCTGCCGTTAGTTTTTAGAAGAGTTAGGCTGATTAATTGTGAATACAGTAGTGCCAACCATTAGAAGTATTCAGCTCAATAAAATTGGAGCAGACCCAATCTAAAATTTTTCCCTTCAGGACACATTTTGCTCTTATATTATGCGAGAAGTTATTTTGATAACGTTGAGATTTGTGAATAATGAGTGGGTACTAAAATAATTGGGTTTTAAAAATGAAAGAAATAAGATTTAATTATACTAGAAAATGTAATCAGAGGTCTAAAATTATCTCAGAATAAAAAATTATAGTTGGGAGCTTAATCTGAAATCTTAACTTGCTCTGAGTAACTGTCTTCTGATTTTTTAGGCTGTCACCCTTGACCCGAATTTTCTGGATGCTTATATTAATTTAGGAAATGTCTTGAAAGAGGCACGGATTTTTGACAGGTGAGAGAATGTTATATTTGATACATTTTCTCGAGTCTTTGTTGTGTCAACACTTGAGAGTTTGGACTGAAACTGTGACAGTGTCCCTTGAAATACATTTCCCTTTTCTAGTATGTTGCTTTTCCCTGATCATGTCTGCTGTTTTACCTTTTATTTACCTGACTTTTCATTGTTGACTTTCCACAGAGCCGTTATCCTTCTCACTAGGAGTTTAGTTGAAATTTCCTTTCTTTTGTAAGACTGTTGAAATGGTTATCTTTAGACTAAATTATTCCTTTTATCTGATTCAGAAAGCTACGTAGATCCTGACTTTTTGTTGTTGTCAAAGGAATGCCTATTTCTTGTGTGGGAATACAATATTTGTCAGTGTGAAAATACATTTTATAAAGGTGCAGTTTTGATTTGAGGTTAATTATACTGTAGGATGCATTAATTCTAACAAAGCATCCATTAAAAGTTAGTTTCATTGTGTGTCTTTTTTTTTGTTTCCAGAGCTGTGGCAGCTTACCTTCGGGCCCTAAGCTTGAGTCCAAATCATGCAGTCGTGCATGGCAACCTGGCTTGTGTATACTATGAGCAAGGCCTGATAGATCTGGCAATAGACACCTACAGGCGAGCTATTGAATTGCAACCACATTTTCCTGATGCTTACTGCAACCTAGCCAATGCTCTCAAAGAGAAGGGCAGTGTAAGGATTTTTGTTCAGTCTATTTCTTTGTTACTTGGTAGGATTAAAAAAGTCTTTTTACATATTATTATTAAATATTGAGGTGGTAAATTATTTTACTTTGGAGTTTGGTTGAGAGGAAGAATAGCAAAAATAATGTTTTCTGGAATGTTACCAGTGTTGAACAACAAAATTCAGCCGAGTAAATTTGAAGATCTAATTGACTTTTATTAAACGATTTATGAATCAGGCAGCACCCCATCTAGCAAGCAGAAGGGAGCTCAGAGGGGTTGTACCAAATGGAAGGTTTTTACAGGAAGAAGGGTGGAGCAAGGGAGCTATTAGCAAATGAAAAGAAAGGATTATTTTTAGGCCTGGACATCTTTTTTAGAGGGAAAGGAAGGCAAGGGTTTTATGTGTAGCTTGCCTCTTCTTCCTCTGGGTGATTGAGAAGGGCCTGTGAGACAGATTACCTCATTGGTGCTGACCAGAAAATTCCAGACTGGTTGATTAAGATTTACATTTCTGGGAAAGGTTGAAACTGCAATTAGATTAGGTATGAAATCTAGATTTGGTATTATGGGCTTTAGCGTGAGTGACGCCATTTTGGCCTTTTGGTTTTCTCTTTAACATCAGCCATTAGGCTTAATTAAACAATTGTTAGAATAATATCAGCGGTAGCTCTTTGATTCCTCCGATAGGTTTTGAATAGTTTGTTTTGTTTTCTAGGTTGCCGAAGCGGAAGATTGTTACAATACAGCTCTCCGGCTGTGTCCCACTCATGCAGACTCTCTGAATAACCTAGCCAATATCAAACGAGAACAGGGAAACATTGAAGAGGCAGTTCGCTTGTATCGTAAAGCATTAGAAGTATGTTGAGGGTGGTGTGGCTGGGTATTTTGTGTATGTGATAGTAGAGGGAAGGCAGTCAAGTTTGCCATGTCGTCCACCTCTTGTAAAAATAGAGAGTGGTTGAATCTTGAACCAGTAATTGACTGCCTAAGGTATGAGTGAGGTCCTGTGTGACATTCAAGAAAATCTCTCCATTGAGTTTATTATTTTATGGGTAGATAAGATCTGCACACAAAAATTAAACAGTCAGCTACAGCTTAAGAGAAATTACCAGTAAGACCAGTAAGTATATAATTTCAGTGCCTGATAGCTGTAATGGTGGTGGTTGGTGGGTGTGGCAGGAATTTAGAAGAGAGAGATTTCAGAAGAGATGCTGGAGTAATCAGCATAAACTAAGATGAAGGGAGGTCTATCTCATTATGTTTTGAAACAAGAGGTATAAAGTAAAGGAGGAGGTCAAATTTGAACTACCCAGCTTTGAAGAATGAGTAGACTTAGAGAAGGTGGAGAGAAGTATAGGAATATAAAAGTACTTGACCAAAGTTATTGTGGTAAGTTATCACTGCTGTTGAGTAGTTTTTTTAAACCTCAGGTGTCATCTGACTCTTTATAGGTCTTTCCGGAGTTTGCTGCTGCCCATTCGAATTTAGCAAGTGTATTGCAGCAGCAGGGAAAACTGCAGGAAGCTCTGATGCATTATAAGGAGGCTATTCGGTGAGAGGCTCACAGCCTTGTTTTTTTCTTTTTCTTTGAAATTTTAAAATATTTGATGTTTGGCACATTTGGCATGTGCTAAAATGACTTGTTAATAACAACAGACTAAATTAACATTACAGAGGGTGAGAGGGTTTTGTATTAGATAAATAAAACCGTTGTCCTCTCCTTTAGAATCAGTCCTACCTTTGCTGATGCCTACTCTAATATGGGAAACACTTTAAAGGAGATGCAGGATGTGCAGGGAGCCTTGCAGTGTTATACTCGTGCCATTCAGATAAACCCTGCGTTTGCAGATGCCCACAGCAATCTGGCTTCCATTCACAAGGTACTACTGTTTATTATGATGTGTGCATCTTAGCACCTAATGTTTAATTGCAGGAAAATTTTTAATCATCTCACTTTATTTTTTCCAGGATTCAGGGAATATTCCAGAAGCAATAGCTTCTTACCGCACTGCTCTGAAACTTAAACCTGATTTTCCTGATGCTTATTGTAACTTGGCTCATTGCCTGCAGGTAAAGAATAACAGGCTAATAGTTGGCTTTCAGTGTTGTAATCACTTTTTAATAGTTACGTGCTGTATTAATCCAAGCCTAGCTGGAGACAGTGTTTTTTAATAGGTTATCTGACATTACTTTTGGCCAAAGACACATAAAATGTTAAATCCTGGAATAGGGTTTTTCAGATAATAACTTCTTTTTGCCTCCTCTAGATTGTCTGTGATTGGACAGACTATGATGAGCGAATGAAGAAGTTGGTCAGTATTGTGGCTGACCAGTTAGAGAAGAACAGGTTGCCTTCGGTGCATCCTCATCATAGTATGCTATATCCTCTTTCTCATGGATTCAGGAAGGCTATTGCTGAGAGGCATGGGAACCTCTGCTTGGATAAGGTGTGATTCTTTTGTTTTAATCTTTTTATTGTAAAGTAAAACAGAGAAGAATACATGAGTCAAATGTATGGCTTAATGAGTTATCAGAAGGTAAACACCACCCAAGTTGAGAAATGAATCTTTATCGGCCACCCCGGAAACCCATTCCGTTGTGTCCTGTCTTCAGTCAGAACCGCCTTCATCCCATAAGGTGGAATCTTAACTGATATACTAACAATAGACTGATGGTGTTTTCCTTTAATTTGAAAACCATAATGTTTAATAAAGTGGTATTTTATACTCACCTTGGAGAATTAGAGCTTGATCAAAGCTTGGAATTTGCTTGGCAGCATAGGTTGGATGGAGTGCTAGGTGTAATTCTGATTTTTAAAAATGCTTCCCTACAGAATTTTCTAAAATGCAGTGTTTGTCGTGCTCTGTCCACACTGCCTCCTTTGTACAAGTTTTAGATTTGCTCGTCTATGTCATTAGGCCCCAGGAGCAGGTCGAAATATGAAGCGTATTATAGACTGCTAAGGTTGCATTGAACTGGTGATCTGAATTAAAGTATTCTGGGCAAACCATTTTCAACAGGTGTGAGGTAGAGGTTTGGTATTGTTTTTAGTCAGTTTTCCTAGATGCAAATTTACGGATAGACTGAACTTTACTAACAAGCATTGGATTCCATTGGTAGATTAATGTCCTTCATAAACCACCATATGAACATCCAAAAGACTTGAAGCTCAGTGACGGTCGACTGCGTGTAGGCTATGTGAGTTCTGACTTTGGGAATCATCCTACTTCTCACCTTATGCAGTCTATTCCAGGCATGCACAATCCTGATAAATTTGAGGTAAGACTAGTGTTTCCCTGTAGTCATTGTTTGTTTATGGGGAAAAAAAAAACCCATGGTGGTGGCTTTATTGTCGCCATTAGATGTTAAACCTAGTGTCTTTTTGGAAAGATTTGAGCCGAAGTTGTTAAATATACTGTATGCTGCCTTTCAGGTGTTCTGTTATGCCCTGAGCCCAGATGATGGCACTAACTTCCGAGTAAAGGTGATGGCAGAAGCTAATCATTTCATTGATCTTTCTCAGGTGGGTGAAATTCTTGAACTTGCAACTTTTTATTTTGAGAAAAGAGTGAATAAAACTATTGGCATATAGCTAGTATTTTTCATGACAGGTATTAAACATCCACTACAGATAGGCAATAGCTTTGATCTTATTTCCTTGGTCGTTTACATTTATAATTGGCATGGATTTTGCTGAGGTTGCAAATGAAATAGAAATGTGGTATATATGTGTTTGGACGTAAAACTTTTTCGGGGATTGAGCCAGCACTTGCGACAGTAGACACTTAATATTAACTGAATAAGTTGAACAAAATGGTGGCGTGGAAGAAGGAGAGGTCAGTTAAAGAAAATAGGTGGACTATGGTTCATCTATTTTTGTGGGCCTTTGCCTTTGGTTATCTTTATACTTGCTCTATTGCTATTTCCTCTAGGGGTGTACATTTTATGATAAATGAAGATTGGAACCTGTAGGGGAATTAATTTGCTGAGGGTGTAGACTTTGAGTTTTTTCTTTATAGGCTCTATTGGCCACTTTGGTGACTAATAGATTTATGCAGTATATAGTATATCTAGTAATTCCTATATGAATCATTGAAGTCCTAGCAGAAGGGTTGTGAGACTCTTGTCATTGAAAAAATAATATACGTACCAACCTCTTTGCAGTATAGCTGTTGCTTCGGAAGTATACCTGACCATTTTTGATGTCGGGTTGGACTGTATGACTAAGAAGCATACTGCCCTCCACCTCTGAGACTTTCAGGGGCTCAGAGTTTAGCCAGGCCTTCTAAGTTTGACCACAATCTAGTTTGCCAGTACTTTTCACCCACCATTTGCCCTCATGTATACTCTGTACCAAATAGATGTGATCTACTCACCCTTTTGTAAACCCACCATGCATTTTACTCTGGTTCTTTATTCATACTGTTCTCTACCAAGATTGTATTCTGTCCAACTCCCTTAGACCCCTATCCATCTTTGAAGGCCCATTTCAAATAACCAGTTCCTCTATGAAGCCTTGTTATTCATACATTCAATCTAGAAGTAAACTCTCCTTTCTCTTTATTCTGTTTCTGTAATGTTTTGGGCCCATATTTTTACCTTGCATTGATGTAATTTGTGTTCTTACCACTTTTGCATCTGGGAATCTGAATTCCATTTAATGTCATTAAAGCTAATTGAATCAGTCTGTGGTTCTACATAGTGCGTTCTTATTGTTTTATTCCATAGATTCCATGCAATGGAAAAGCAGCTGATCGCATCCACCAGGATGGTATACACATCCTTGTAAATATGAATGGTTATACCAAGGGTGCCCGAAATGAACTCTTTGCTCTCAGGCCAGCTCCTATTCAGGTAAAGGAATTAATGATTGCTTATAATGTGTATTGGGCTAAAAAGACAGTGATGTGTTTTTTTTCCCTTTGGTTACCTGACATTTGAAACCATAGGGCAGATGTGCCTGACTTAAGGAAAAAACGAAAGTGTAGTACTTGAGATGTACAGGGACAAAAAATTTTGAGTGTGGACACAATGCCCACAGGTACATGTTTATGGAGACATGCAATTCAGAGTTGGGTATAAACAGTTGTTCTATCTTGTAAATTGCAGGAACATTTTAGCACTTAGAAGGTTAGTCTAAAATACTACTTGATTGTTCTTGGCTAAAGAAGTCAGCCCTCCTTGTTTGTTTGTTTACTTATTTAATTTTGGACCCGTTTGATGAAAGTTCTTAGTTTTTGGTCTGGCTTGACTTTTTTTCTTTTAGGCAATGTGGCTGGGATACCCTGGGACTAGTGGTGCGCTTTTCATGGATTATATCATCACTGATCAGGAAACTTCACCAGCTGAAGTTGCTGAGCAGTATTCTGAGAAACTGGCTTATATGCCCCATACTTTCTTTATTGGTGATCATGCTAATATGTTCCCTCACCTGAAGGTAGGTAGAAAAAGAGTGCTATGGGGGCATTGCAAAGAACTATAGTCATTTATTTCCTTGCTGGTGTCCCTATGCATCCTGAAAGACATGTATGAAACTTTTTTCCATTAGAAAAAAGCAGTCATCGATTTTAAGTCCAATGGGCACATTTATGACAATCGGATTGTTCTGAATGGCATCGACCTCAAAGCATTTCTTGATAGTCTGCCAGATGTGAAAATTGTCAAGGTCAGAACCTGGTCAATATTGTCATTGAAATAAAGTTATCCGCATTTGGGATCCTTTTCCTAATGATGCATTTTGTGTTATTTTTTTTTAAAGATGAAATGTCCTGATGGAGGAGACAATGCAGATAGCAGTAATACAGCTCTTAATATGCCTGTCATTCCTATGAATACTATTGCAGAAGCAGTCATTGAAATGATTAACAGAGGACAAATTCAGATAACAATTAATGGGTTCAGTATTAGCAACGGACTGGCGACTACCCAGGTGAGAAGAGAATAATAGAGCGTAACATGTACCACCATGTATGCATTCATTTCCTTTAGATCTCATAATAACCCTAGGAGGTAAGCATCATTATCCTTGTTTTATAGATGAGGAAATGAATTCAGTGGAAATTGGCATCGTGTGATTTTTAAAAGTCTCCTGGATTCAGCCAGCGGGTTGTTTACCGAGTCTTCTGTGTTAATATCTTGTTACTCCCTGCCTGTGGCTTTACTCTGGTCAATGCTGAACTATCTGTAGGCATCATACAGTTTCTTGCTTCTGTAATTCATCCTTTCCCTGGTTAAATCTTGTTCATCTTTAAGACTTTCCGTTCAGATAGCTCCTCCAGGAATCCATTCCTATCCTTATCCCTAACCTGTCCTTCCCTGCTTTATTGGTACCTGTCTTCTCTGCTTCTGTAATATTTGGGGTATATCTTTGCATCCAGCACAACGTGTTATAATTCCCTGGGTTTGTATTCTCCACTGAATTGAATTACTTTAGGGCCCGTATCTTAGCCATAGTGATGTAGTATGTACGCAATAAATATATATCAGATACTTGTAAGTGAATATGTAGCTCTGTGAAGAGATGATAAGGCAAGGATCTCTGGCCTCCTAGGAGTTAACACTTGTAGTGGTATAACAGTTTATACCAAGAGTGCTCGAAATGAACTCTGCTCTTCAGGCCTGCTCCTGTTCAGGTAAAAGAATTAATAATAATCGCTTATAATGTATGTTGGGCTAAAAAGACAGTGATGTGTTTTTTTCCCCTCTGGTTAACTGGCATTTGAAACAATAGGGCAGGCATGCTTAAGAAAAAAAATAGTATAGTTCTTGAAATGCACAGGGACAAAGAATTTTGAGTGTAGAACACAATGCCCATATGTACCCAATGTCCATACACACCTGGAATAGTTACGTAACAATGTAAGGCAGTACTCAGATGTGTGGGAATTGCAAGATAAGACTATAGTTGTGTACATAGATGCCCAGAAATAGTGATGATCAGTGTGAGGAGAGACAGTCTTAGTAGAGATCGTTTGGAATAGTGATTTAAGTTTAGCCTTGAAGGTGGGTGTGATTGGGAAAGGACATTTTATTCATGAAGAAAAGAGTGAGCGAAAGCTTGCTGTTGGATTAATAGCGTTTTTTTTTTTGTTTTTAAAGATTTTATTTTTCCTTTTTCTCCCAAAGTCCCCCGGTACAAAGTTGTGAATTTTTAGTTGTGGGTCCTTCTAGTTGTGGCATGTGGGATGCCGCCTCAGTGTGACTGTGATTAGCGGCGCCATGTCGGCGCCCAGGATTCGAACCGGTGAAACCCTGGGCCGCTGAAGCGGAGTGCATGAACTTAACCACTCGGCCATGGGGCCGGCCCCCTGGATTAATAGGGTTTTGAAGGGAACTTTTTGGTTAGAGTGAGAAGTTTCATAGTACAATCCTCCCCAAATTAAGATAATCCTGTAAGTTTTTCCTTTTTAAGTTTAATATGTCATGAATATTTTCTCCTATTATAGTTCAGTGACCTTTTAATGGTTATACCATTTCGCATCTTAAATATTCTTTATTGGGGCTGGCCCTGTGGCCGATTAGTTAAGTTCGTGCGCTCCGCTGCAGGTGGCCCAGTGTTTCGTTGGTTCCAATCCTGGGCACGGACATGGCACTGCTCATAAGGCCACGCTGAGGCGGCGTGCCACATGCCGCAACTAGAACGACCCACAACGAAGAATATGCAACTATGTACTGGGGGGCTTTGGGGAGAAAAAGGAAAAAAAAAATCTTTAAAAAAAAAGATTCTTTATTGATTAAAAAATATTATACTACATTGACTTTAAATGTAATCATCATATTCTTGTTCTTGTTCAGATCAACAATAAGGCTGCCACTGGAGAGGAGGTTCCCCGCACCATTATCGTAACTACACGTTCTCAGTATGGGTTACCAGAAGATGCCATTGTGTACTGTAACTTCAATCAGTTATATAAAATCGATCCTTCTACTTTACAGATGTGGGCAAATGTGAGTATGTGTAGATTCATTGTTAATGTCTAGAGACCAGTAAAGATTCTGTATATAGGCCATCTTGCTGAGGCTGCCCCCTACCCCCATTCAGGAGCTGTTTTGCTCATTTCTAATCTTCAAGAGTTGTAGATTTTTCAGCCATTTTTGATTTCTTCTTCCAGTGTCTAAGTATCACATTATGAACCTATTTAATTTATGTATTCAAAACCAGGGATCAGCAAACTTTTTCTTAAAGGGGCCAGATGGTAAATATTTTTGGTTTTGCAGTCTGTACACTGTCACATTTACTCAACTCTGCCATTGTAGCAGGAAAACACTATAAACATTATGTAAATGAATAAGGGTAAGTGTATTCCAATAAAATTTTATTTACAAAAACAGGCAATATGCCAGGTTTGGCTCACAGGCTATAGTTTGCCAACTCATGGTCTAAACTGATAGCAGAAAGTGTTATGTACATCCACCCATGTTTAAAATTCTTGCAATATTGTAGAGTTATAACTAATAAGGAATTGATTTATGCCATTACCTCTCAGTCAGTTCATCAGAGCAGTTTGCATAAGTAGGACCTCTGAAGGTTCTAAACTTTGCTATCCATCACTGGCTCTTATTTCCCTAGAGCTAAAATGGAGATAATTCTTGGTTGGTTTTTTTTTCTGATTAATATGTTTTTTTTAAAGGAGGGGGAGGGTGGAGGAGAAGAGGAAGCAGATGAGTATAGGTTTACTATCCCTTAATCTTCACTTCCCAATGTTCAAAAAACCCCCAAACCAAAAGATTTTTTTGTAAGTTTGTGGCAAATTTATTTGGCAGCAAAACTACCTGAACTGATGTTAGGCTATTTGTGGTCTTTTATTTATTCCATTTAGTATGAACTCTTACATCTCGCTGCACAGGTACTAATGTGTTTGTTTATAGGGAGTTGCTGCTGAGGGTGTTATGTAATATGTATGCACAGTACTACTTTTCTAAAATCTGAAATATTCGTCTGTTCTCGTGTCTTTCAGAGACAGGATGGTGAACTTATGTGGTACATTGAGTAGAAGCAGATCTAAATTGGGTTGGCAAACTATGGCCTGTGGAACAAATACAGCCCATTGCCTGCTTTTGTAAATAAAATTTTATTGACAAAGCCACGCCTACTTGTTTACATATTGTCTGTGACTGCTTTCCAGTGACAAGGGCAGAATTGAGCAGTTACGACAGAGTCCATGTGGCCACAAAGCCAAAGATATTTGCTGTCTGGTCCTTTACAGACAACGTCTGCTGACACTTGATCTAGATTAGGCGAGTCTGAGCTAACTCTATTTGTTGTGTCATGGTGGGGGATTTAAAATTTGAAATGGAAAATTCCTATCTTATCGGCAAAAAACACTGCCAGTATCAATTCCCATAGGACATAACCGCCTCAGATTTTGCCAATTAGTAACTTGTTTTGTGTCTTCTTACATCAGTCTCCTCTTTCTTTGAACTCTCTTTGGGGACAGCTTTGCAGAACAGGAACCTATAATTCAGTTGCTCTCATTCGTCTATGTGAAGGAAAGGCTTAAGTTCACAGTAGGCTGCTATCTGGTGGAAGACTACAGTGTGGTAGAATTATTAGAGATGTATAGGAGCCTTTCTTGAGAAGGGCAGAGCTGCGATTAATAATTCTTATTTTCCCTATTTTAGATTCTGAAGCGTGTTCCCAATAGTGTGCTGTGGCTGTTGCGTTTTCCAGCAGTAGGAGAACCTAATATTCAACAGTATGCACAAAACATGGGCCTTCCCCAGAACCGTATCATTTTTTCACCTGTTGCTCCTAAAGAGGAACATGTCAGGAGAGGCCAGCTGGCTGACGTCTGCCTGGACACACCACTTTGTAATGGGCACACCACGGGGATGGATGTCCTCTGGGCAGGGACACCTATGGTGACTATGCCAGGTGAGTTCCTGATAAATCGTTGGAATCTTCCTTGTTCTTTTTAAAATCGTTTAGAGGAGACACCCTCCCCCGTGATGAGAAATCATGTATACTAGAAGCAACATGTAGGGCAAGATGGTAGAAAATGAGACTTGTTCAAGTCTGAGCACTTGGCTTCATTCTCCTCATCTGCATTGTGTGGATACTTAACATAACATTAATAACCATGTGCTATTTGCGTTCTCAGATGTGCAAATGTTATCTTTCTTATTACAGGAGAGACCCTCGCTTCTCGAGTTGCAGCTTCCCAGCTCACTTGTTTAGGTTGTCTTGAGCTTATTGCTAAAAATAGACAAGAATATGAAGACATAGCTGTGAAACTGGGAACTGATCTAGAATAGTAAGTAAACTTTTCCATGAACAAATTGCAGTTGTCCCTCAGTATCCATGAGGGATTGTTGGTTCTAAGCCCCTCAACAGATAGCAAAATCTGTGGATGCTCGGGTCCCTTAGTCAGCCCTCCCTATCCACAGGTTCTACATCCACAGATACGGAGGATTGACTGTATATGGTAAAGTGAAGGAAATAAGGAAAATTTACAGAGAATATAAGTGATATAAAATAGAATCATAAAATAAGACTATAAAATAGGTGAATTAGTTGTATGATCTCTGGATAGGAGAAGAACTTTCTAAACTTTCATAAATGATCAATAGGTTTACTATGTAAGGAGTAAATGGCTGAATAAAAGTAAGCCAAGAAAATGAAAAGGCAAACAAGGGGGGAAAAAAATCTTTGTTTCTTATGTCGAATATTAATAGCCAGGCTATACTTAAGAAGTATAAAGGCTGAAAAAATTTACGTTTTAAATCCTTAATAGGAAAGTAAACAAGGAAATAACCAGACAGCTTTCTGAAGTAGAATTATAAACAGTTAACATGAAAAAAGTTTCAACCTCTGTAGTAGAAATGTAAATTAAGATAACACTGGGGTATACCCGTTATTTGCCTATAAAATAAGAGATTTTTAATATAGCAGTGATGAGGGAGCATTGAGGCACTGGCCTTTTCATTTATTGGTACAACACTTCATCAAAGTTTTGAGAGCCTTAAAAGGCCAGACCTTTGACCCTAATAGTGCCACATCTTCACTGTAGCATAAGGAAAAAAAGCAAACATAAAAGCCCCAAAACGAATGGGAGTTAGAGGAGTGATGCGTAGATAAATGATGCTTTATCCATAGTTTTTATGAAATAGTGAAATAATGTTTCTGTCTTAATTGCGGTTTTTTCTTTGGGTATTATGGGTGGTTTTTTTTCTTTTTGTTTTTCTCAGAAGTAGCATATTATATAGAAGTTTAAAGAAACACCCACTTTGAGTCAGACTGCCTGGGTTTGAATCCAGGATCTCCCACTTAAAAGCTTTGTGACTTTGGGCAAGTTAGTGTCTGTGTGCCTTGAGTTTTCCATCTGCAAAATGAGGATGAAGGATAGTACCTACCTTGCCGAGATGTTGTAAGAATTGAAAAAAAGGTGTTCCATGTAAAGCACTTATAATGGTTCTTAGTACATAGTAAGCATTCAACAGATATGAAGCATTTATTTATTATTTTCAAAATTTTCTCCAGGGAGCATCATATACATCTAAGAAAAATGAGTGAAAATTTTGAGCCCAGGCATTAAAAAAATTAAGATTCATGTCCATCATCCCAGAGAGAACTACAGTAAATAATTTAGTGTATTTTTTTTTTTTTTACTTTTTGGAACTTAGTTGATTTCACATACTACTTTTCCCCAACATTTTGTTATGAAAATTTTCAATTTTATAATAAGCACTTCTATACCTACCACCTAGATTCTACCACTAACATTTTACTATACTTGCTTTATCACGTATCTGTCCATCTATTTATTCCTCTATCCATCTAATAATCCATCTTATTTGATACATTTTCGAGTAAATTGCAGACATCAGTACTCTTCACCCTGAATACTTCAGAATGGACATCATTAGCTAGAGTTTAATATTTCTTTCTTTTTTATTTTAAGGCAGAAATTATATTCAGGGGAATACACAAATCTTGAGTGAGTTTTGAGAAATACCTTTATAACTCAAACCCCTAACAAGATAGAGAACATTACCATCACTCCAGAAAGTTCCTGCATGCCCTTTCTCAGTTGGTCTTCCTCACCAACCCTCAGAGATGACCACTGTTCTGATTTTTTTCCCCACCATAAATTACTTTTGCCTTTCTACAACCTTAGACAAATGGAACCATACAGTATGTGCGCTGAAGGCTTCTTTCTCTCAGCATAGTGTTTTGAGATTCATCCATGTTGATGGCTTGTATCAGTAGTTTATTCCTTTTTGTTGTTGAGTAGGATTTTGTTGTATGGATATACCACAGTTTAACCATTCTCCTATTGACATACAGAAGTTAAAAAAAGAGCACTGAAATATTTTTATTTGGAAAGTAGCGTTAATATGGTCATGTTTGGGTTGAGGCCAACAGATATGCATAGCCATTTTAGTAGTTCTGTTGCAATAAACATTAAAACAACTTCTTATTAAATTGCTTTTAAAAATGCACAGGAATGTTATAGCTTCTGGTTCTGAAGTAATAATTTTCTCCATATAAGAATAATTTCATGACAAATGCTATATTCAGAAGGGGAGAATAGAGAGAGAAATCTTTGCCCCTGTTTCCAGAAGAAGTGATTTTTCCCCCTGTTTCTGAACAGAGAAGTAGTCTTGGTGATGTTAGGAACACTTTTTTATATCTAAATAAGCAACTCAGTTCATGTATAAGTGGAAAATTATGTCACTAGACATTGAATTTCTTTTCCCATTGAGTGTTTTCCTATTTTATTAAAATGTTCATAGACTGAATATTTCACCTTCTGTTTGTGACTTGGCTCTTGTAAATGATGCTTTAATGAACATCTTTGCATGGCCAGGTGTATCTGCGTCTCTGATTATTTCTTTTGAATAGATTTAAAAGTGTTATTGATAGGTCACTGGGTTATGAACATCTAAGGTTATTAATACACACATTGCTAAATTTCTTACCAAAAGGATAAGCAGTTTACATTCTAACCAGTGGTACATAGGAATAGATGCATCATTGCCAATTCTTATTTTTATTTTAAAGGTAGAAATGAGATGAATTGGAGAAAGCATGGTGTCTCTTGGATATACTTGTTTAGGAAAGAACTAAAATTTTTCAGAGTATGTGGAGGTGAACTTGTTATAAGCATTAGCATTATGTTAGCTGTGACCCTTCCCTTTTTCAGCATTGAGGTAAGGGGGCAAATCAGAAGAGAAAATAGTGTCAACTTTGGTCACCATATATTTCACCACAAGGGTGACGAGGTATTTATGGGGGCTAGTTCTGAGTTTCTGCTCTGATTTGTAAACTTGGCTTTTTTTTTTTTTTTTAATTACCCAGCCTGAAGAAAATTCGTGGCAAAGTCTGGAAGCAGAGAATATCTAGCCCTCTGTTCAACACCAAACAATACACAATGGAACTAGAGCGGCTTTATCTACAGATGTGGGAGCATTACGCAGCTGGCAACAAACCTGATCACATGATTAAGCCTGTTGAAGTCACTGAGTCAGCCTAAATAAAGACTGTATGCACAGGAGAATTACCCCTATACCTGAGCCTCAACCTTCTGGGGGAAAGGGAACTAGATAACGTACTTTTTACTTACCTGTACAGTATCATGTTGCAGATGGGTGACAAATAACGATCATAGAATAGCACAGTCAGACTTGCTTCCTGCATGATAGGGAGAGACACAAGAGGTGGGAAACTGCTGTTCCACAAGGAATCTCCGTAGAATTTGGCAGCAACCAGGTGGTGCATAGGTCTGGAAGGTCTGATCTCCCTTGGTCTTCCATGGGATGGTTAGTGTGGAGGGGAGATAGAGATTGTCCAGCCGTTTTGTGATTCCATGGATTGATTGAGTCTTCTGAATTGAATCTTTTTCTTTATATTTTGGGTATTGGAGCTTTTAAAAATGTTTGGTTTCAGGTATTTTTATTCATGTGAAGTGTGTATGGTTCTCTTGAGATAAGGTTTTAAGCTGAAATGTTGCTCCTTGTTTTAGTTTTCTGAACTCCACAGGTTCCTGAGGACTTTGCTGGTGTAGTCTTTTTATAGGTTTTATAAACCACTTGAGCCTATATCAGTCGTTTTAGTGTCTGACCTAATGTTTGGAGCTATCAGTGCTTTGTTGGTTTAGGTGATGATTCAGTTTTTTTCTGGTCCATTTCCCATTTCCTTCTCTTCCCCTCCCCCCACTTTAAAATTTCTCCTGTAACTCAGCTAACAAAACCAAGTCTGATTCAAAACATCCCAGAGTGTTTCTGTTAAACACATCATCTGGTGCCAAATGAAAATTCTGAGGAGTGATTATTAATTATAAAGGGCACAGTTGTGGTACTGTCATTGATGATAATAATAGAGATTTTTTGGGCCTAGTTTTGACCTATTTCACCAGTGTTTTACCTTTGACTGCCCCTTTATGCTGCTTCCAAAAGTGATAGTGTGTGATAAGATTTTTACCTTCCTTTCTAAAGTTTGTTTTTTTTTTTAAGTGAGTCCTGTTCTTCCTATTTCTTTCAGCAGAAATGAAATCCCAGGTAAGTATAAGTATTCAAATATTTGATCCGTAAGTCACAGTTATCTCCAATACATTAAATAACTTTCGTCAAAAAACTTGTTATAGGTCAAAAGCTCTGAAGGACCAGCTATGTATATGAGTAATCACTTTTTAGCCCTCTAGGGTCTCATAGACTTACTGTCTTCTGGACTTGGTCTTGAAGTCTCTGTGGAGTCAGCCTCCGTAGTAGCGAACTGCACCGCTACTTGGTTTGGAGTCCAAATGAGACTTTAGCCCTCCTGGAGCTTGAGTTCTTAAAAACCATAGGAATAAAATTATGGATCTCAACAAAGGATTGAGGGCTTGAGGCTTAAACAAGCCAACATATGAATATATGTTTTGTCTTGCTGTGCTGCACTTAAGCTATCTAGTAACAGATAATCTGTGTCTGCTGGTAGTGTTCTAGATCATGTCTTTCCAAAGCGCTGAGGCAGTGCACCTGTTCTGTAGTTGCAGCTGATGTCTGAATGTATCCTAGCTGACAAATTATGAATAAGAACTTGAATTTCTGAGCGATTCTTACTGTTAACCAAAATCGGAGCAAGGAATCTCAAATGTAATTCTTAGTCAGAATTACATGTTAATGAACTGTGTACCTTTTAATAATGTAAATCAAGAAACATCAGTTTAGGAATTTCTTAATTTATTTTTTACCTGATTGAAATGTCAGTTTAAGGTTGCCAGCATGGTTGCAGATAAACTGATGTTTGAAATTCACCAAACTACATAATGTGGAATAGGATAATATACTTCCAGTGCCCTCAGGCTGTGGCCTTGCAGCCGTTTACATAGCACATCATTCCTCCTATAGGGATGGACTTTTCCTGGCACGAAAAGTAGCCGCTCTGGGTGAAGCTTTGCTTATTGTAACAGGCTTTCCAGGTAACATGTCTGTGGAAGACTTAATTCTGAATAGATATAGATATTGCTGGAAACGAATTGTTTTTTTCTATTATACTCTGCTTTATCAAAAAAGTAAAACATTTAAATTGTGCTACAGAAATCCAGATGTTGTCTTGCGATCTTTAAACAATAAATGAATGATTTGCCCTTAATATGGCTGATGTATTTTGTGTTCTGTTAAACTGAGTTTTGGACAGAATAGACTAATAGGCTCATCCAATGATGGAACCTACACTTGAAGGGCTCTGAGCAACAAAAGGACCAGATTTCCCTAGTGTAGCTATGATATTAAGAATTTTGTTGTCTCGGCCAAGTGTGGTAGAGGAATGAGGTTGCTGTATGATCCATTAAAACGACCAGAAAGCCTGTGGCTCCTTGCACAGCCGTTCATGCTTGTTCCTGACTGCTCTGGTTTCATTTGCTCTCGTAGTCTAATTCTTTATGTGGACTGTTCCTTCCTGCTCTGTACGGTGGTTGAACTCAGCTGCAGGTGTCAGGGAGGAGGATATCAGTGCATCAGGGACCAGAGCAGGCTGTTTAGCTGCCTTTTTTCTCAGATATCGATGAGAATTTTTTTCAATAAAATTTCAGGTAATTTACCTCTCAACTTCTGTGGGTTGTGATCCTCAAAGCCCTAACGTGAACTAGTGTTTGTTTCCTAAAAGATGGGGAGGAAAGGTGTCCAGTAGCCTACTCGGCAAGGTTCCCTCTTCTATTGCACATGCCTCTTAATGTTAACTGCAGCTAACATTCAGGTTCTTTGCCCAAACTTCTGAGGCACACAGTTACATCATCCCCATTTTTATAGAAGGGGCTTGTGGAGGTACACTTGCAAGTTTGTTGTAGAGATAGGGTTATGATGATTAGCCCCTTTTATCTGATTCTCTGTCAACTCACAGCACTTTTACATGTCTATGTAGGTAGTTTGGTGCTTAAGAGTTTAGGTTTTAGAAGTAGTGCTGCTGGAGTTCGAAGCCCAGCTCTGCCGCTTTTTAGCCGTGTGATCTCTGGAAAATGAGAGTGCTAGCATTCCCTACTTTTTAAAGTGTCATAAGGATTAAGTCCACATAAAACACTTGAACAGTGCCCAGCATGAAATAAACTATTATTAATAACTTGAAGTGCAGGGATATTTTATTTGTATTCTGTTGGTCAAATGCTTAAATTTTGAAATTTATGGGCGTCTGCCAGAGAAACGGGCACAATCTAAAAAGCATCTGCTTCCCCTGTTTGTGTTTTTCTTGGTGTGTTTGGAGCTCGTGCCAAAAATCTTAAGTAACAAACCTCCTCTTTATCTCCACGGTTCCAGCAGATGTCATAGTTCAGTGTTGCCAGGCGCTGTTGGGTTGCTGCCTTAGGCTTATCTAGGGGTCTAGGTGTCCTCGCCCGCGCCACTCCCCCACGTTGCGTCCCCCTTCAGCCCCCCCGCCCCCCAGCTCGGAGTGGTTTGGAGGGCGGGCAAACACGTAAAGGTTTGGGCGGTTCAGGCAAGGAATAGGGCTCGCTTATCCAAGTTCTCGCAAGGGTGGAACTTTGGGAGGGCTCAGCTCAGTTGTTCCCTGTCCCCCAAAAAGTTAATTTAGGGATCACCAAAGTACAGAAATGGGTGTGGGGCCCTGAGCTCTGCATGAAACGGTGCTTTCGGGATAAATAAGCAACACCGGGTGGAAGTGAACTGATTCCGGAAGCACTGCGGCTGAGCGCCAAATTTGAGTTCATAGTTGCAAAGTTAGTTTAAATTTGCCTGGTGATCACGCTGTGATTGGTGGGTACAGGGAGGGCAGGAACACGTCAGTTCCTGTCTCTCCGAGCCGTGGCTCTATAAAAGGTGCTGCGATTGGTGCCCCTCGGGTGCTGAGGATCCTGCATACCCCCTACGCGCAGTCGGAGGTGAGCTGCGATCGGCCACGCGAGAGGCGGCAGAAGCAGGTAGGTGACTGGTGGTACCAAGGTGGGTACTGAAGCGGGAACAATCCTGAAGCTCGTTCTAGTTGAGCAGACTTAATTAAAATCAGGACCACCATATGCCCTGGACACTCTGATTGTCCATGAACCTTGGGACTGAGATTCTGACAAAATATTTGTCCTGTTTCCACACACGCGCGCAAAAGGGCTCTCAGAAGAAGGGAGTTTTTAGGGATATTAACTCTGCTAAAGCGAAGATGGGGAAGCTGGGGGAGTAGGAATCCCACTGGGGACATGAGGGAGCGGCTGAGAGGTGGTGTGCGGTTTGGGGGGTGTCTAGGCCTGAGGGGTGGAAGAACAGCTGGCGGGGTGAGGTGGGAGGGGTGGGTGCGTGGGGGTGGTCAATGTCCGAGGGTGGAAGGCTGGCTGGCTGACTGTAGTCGGAGCAGAGGGTAGTAGCCGGGCAGGTGGACGACAGGTAGGGATGTGTATGTGAGAGGTCGATGCCTGATACTCTAGGATCGAAAGGCGAGCGAGGGGACGGGGTGGGGGGGTCGTGAGGGGAGGTGTCGAGGCCTGATTGGTGCAAGACTGGCGGCGGGGGGGAGCTCAGAGTCGGGGAGGGGTCGAGACCTGATCCTGCGAGGTTTCCTGGGGACGAGAGGCGGGAGCGGGGTGGGGGTGGGGTGGAGACGTGGGGGGTATGAGTGGAGGTGTCAAGGCCTGATTGGTGCAAGACTGGCGGCGGGGGGGAGCTCAGAGTCGGGGAGGGGTCGAGACCTGATCCTGCGAGGTTTCCTGGGGACGAGAGGCGGGAGTGGGGTGGGGGTGGGGTGGAGACGTGGGGGGTGTGAGTGGAGGTGTCAAGGCCTGATTGGTGCAAGACTTGGGGGAGGCAGGAGTGGGGGGAGGGATCAAGGCCTGATCCTGCGAGAGTTCCTGGGGACGAGAGGCGGGAGCAGGGGGGTGGAGCTCTGTGGGACGTCAGTGGGGGTGTTGAGACCTGATTGGTGCAAGACTGTTGGGAAGCGGGAGTTGGGGGAGCGTTCCAGGCCTGATCCTGTGAGAGTTCCAGGGGACGAGAGGTGGGAGCAGGGGGGTGGAGGTGTAGGGGGATGAGTAGAGAAGTCGAGGCCTGATTGGTGCAAGACTAGGCGGGAGTAGGGGGAGGGGTCTAGGCCTGATCCTGCGAGAGTTCCTGGGGACGAGAGGCGGGAGCAGGTGGGGTGGAGGCGTGGGGGGCGTGAGTGGAGGTGTTGAGACCTGGTTGGTGCAAGACTGGCGGGAGTGGAGGGAGGGGTCTAGGCCCGATCCTGTGGCATTTCCTGGGGACGAGAGGTGGGAGCATGAGGGGTGGAGGCGTGGGGGGCGTGAGCGGAGGTGTGGAGACCTGATTGGTGCAAGACTGGCTGAGGTGAGAGGCGGGAGTAGGAAGAGTGAAGACGTGAGGAGCGTGGAGGGCAATATAGGGGGTGGGAACCGTTTGGGGACAAGAGAGTGCTGGGCTGGGCGCCCAGTAGAGGTTAGTGCATACAAAAGCCTTATAATGGGGAGAAAATTTATTTGGGGGCTAAGAAATGAATGAATGTCCTCCTTGCACATCTCCACAACATGTCATGATCGAGGTGACTTAACATCAGGGGCCACCATGTGCTTTGGGCTTTCTGATTGATCAGCAAAGAACCTTGGTGGGGCAAGGTGGGAGAGTGGTGGTACCACTTGTCTCAAATTTTCTCTGTCCAGGAAAAGTTTGCAACAAACAAATTTAAATACTTCTCGTTTTTTTTTTTTTTAAAGATTTTTATTTTTTCCTTTTTCTCCCCAAAGCCCCCCAGTACATAGTTGTGTATTCTTCGTTGTGGGTTCTTCTAGTTGTGGCATGTGGGACGCTGCCTCAGCGTGGTCTGATGAGCAGTGCCATGTCCGCGCCCAGGACTCGAACCAACGGAACACTGGGCCGCCTGCGGCGGAGCGCACAAACTTGGCCACGGGGCCAGCCCCAAAATACTTCTCGTTTTACAGAGCAAAGTTTTGGCTTTACATTAGGATGAAGAAGCTGCTCAAAGATAAATGCAGAATATAGAATGTCTAATTGGTTCTAGGTTCTAGTTTTCTCAAAAAAGTATATCTTTGTCTTGATTACAGACGCGGACATGTCCGCAGAAAAGGCTAGCCAATCGAAGATCCAGGATGATGACTGGTGAGGTTTGAAAAATTTTATTTTCTCTTAGTTTAGTCCTACTTTGTTGGCAAAACGACTTACTCAAAAAGTGTGTTTATTTCATTTAGAGTCTGCGACTTAGTTATAAAATGAGAATTATAAAAAAGAGATCTTAGAATCGTAGGAGTCCAGCCTCCTACTCAATGCACAAATCCTTTGTATAACATCTCTGTTAGTGACCAGGAGTGCACAACTCCATAAAGCAACACAATGCATTGTTGAATATGTGTAATTTCTCGAAAGTTCTTGATTCTGATGAACTTCAAATCTGTCGTTATTTCCACCCCATTGTTCATAGTGCTTCCCTCTAGAGGTCCGCGGATGAAGTATTTTTCTTCTTCATGGTAACGTGGTATTTTAAGATAGTTGTTTTATCTTCTCTAAGTCTTCTCTCTCCTGGAGCACTGCCCTGTTTTCCTCCTGCATGGATAAGCATGTAAGTGTATGATATGGCAGAAAGTAGAAACCACAGAACAGAGAGTCTGGAAATAGGCCCAAATACATATGAAAATTTAGTTCATGATAAAAAGGACATTTCAAATCAGTGGGGGAAAGATTAACAACAAATAATTTGAAGATAATTAGCTGACCATTTGGAAAAAAATAAGAATTTGGTTCTTACCTCGTCACTCCTTATACCAAAGTAAATTACACGTGGATAAAATATTTTAAAATAAAAAAATGAAACTATTAAAATGTTAGAAAACATGGGTGGATTTTGCTTCCAATAATTTTGGAGTGGGGAAGGTCTAAGTTTGACATCAAACAAAAGCATAAAAATGACAACAAACTGGAAAAATATTTGTATTATCTATGATAAAAGAATATTTTCCTTAATCTATAATGAACTTTCACCAATCAACAATTAAAAAAAGGTAAACAGGGACTGGCTGGTGGCATACTGGTTAAGGTCACCCGCTCTGCTTCCGTGGCCAAGGGGTTTGCAGGTTCAGATCCATGGTGTGGACCTACACCTTGCTCATCAAGCCATGCTGTGGCGGTGTTCCACATACAAAATGGAGGAAGATTGGCAACAGATGTTGGCTCAGGGCCAATCTTCCTCACCAAAAAAGAAGAAAAAAGTGAACAAATAGAAACTGGACAAAAGATATTAGAAGGTAGTTCTCACGGAAAAAATACAAATGGACCACAGACATTAAAATTTATTCAACTTTTGATTATATTACTTATATTTAAAGAAATGAAAAGATTTTAAGTGAGATACAATTTTTCGTATATCAGATTGTCAAGGATTGAAAAAAATTTGATAATACCCAGAGGTGGCACATTTGTAGGGAAACAGGCAATTTCATGTAGTCATGGTGGGAATATCAATTGGTGGAATCTTTATGGAGGCGATCTGGCAATATCAAAATTTGAAATGCCCATGTCCTTTGACTCAGTAATTCCACTACTAGGACTTTTACTTTTAGAACAATTTTATTTACTTTCTTTATACATATACTCACATATATGTAAGCCTCATAAACGTGGTTATATACATGCTCTTTTTATAATTCACTTTTATTTTCTCTTGATTCCTTTCTCCCTTCTCCCCTGTCCCTGCTCCCTGTAACTCATGTTCATTTAATCATATATAGACATATACAGGCTGTTTTGGCCTTTGTTCAGTTCTGTGGAAGAAGGATTTATGATTTAATTAGTAGTACACAGAGAAATACATACAAGGATGTTCATTGCAGCATTGTTTGTAATAGCGCAAGCTTGGAAGGAGCTTAAATGTCCTAAGGATGTAGTTGAATCAGTTATGGTTCATCCAAAAAATGTGATGAGCTATACGTACTGATAATAGAAAGACTACCAAGGTATATAAAATGAAAGACTGGGGCCGGCCTGGTGGCGCGGTGGTTAAGTTCACACGTTCTGCTTCGGTAGCCCGGGGTTCGCCAGTTCGGATCCCGGGTGCGGACATGGCACCGCTTGGCAAGCCATGCTGTGGCAGGCGTCCCACGTATAAAGTAGAGGAAGATGGGCACAGATGTTAGCTCGGGGCCAGTCTTCCTCAGCAAAAAGAGAAGGATTGGCGGCAGATGTTAGCTTAGGGCTAATCTTCCTCAAAAAAAAAAGACCTAAAATAAAAAACTGCAAGCCGCAGAAGAATTCATATAGCATAATACTATTTGTAAAAAAAGATATGTGCACTTATGTGCTTATGCTTAAGAGCTTTTGAGAAAAATAAATAAGATACATCATTTATCTCTGGAGAGAGGGCCTACTGGTAGAACAGGGATAAAGTATTCCTCGTTCTCACTCCTCTTTTCTGTGTTCTTTGTATCAGTCACAAAACTTCTGGTAAACATTATTTTGTGGTAGTCATTAAAATGGGGAGGCCTTAGCAAAAGAAGGCAGAAAGCAAACATTGGAAGAGATATGTCTTAAGAAGTAATAAGGGGCTGGCCTGGTGGCACAGTGGTTAAGTTCCCGTGCTCCACTTCAGTGGCCCAGGGTTTGCAGGCTTGGATCCTGGGCACGGACCTACACACCACTCATCGAGCTGTGCTGTGGTGGTATCCCACATACAAGATGGAGGAAGATTGGCACAGATGTTAGCTCAAGGCCAGTCTTCCTCACCAAAACAAAAAAAAAAGAAGTAATAAAAAGAAATGCTAACTAAAAGATTATTTACCCATTAAATTAGCAAATTTTAATCCTATTTTAGTAATGCTGCTGACATTGTAAACTGATACAACCTTTTGGAAACGATTAAGCAAATATACCAAGAGTTATAAAATTGGTCATGCTTTGAGTAATTTGACTTTTGGAAATCAATCCTAGGAAAATCCAATTTATGAAAATAATTAAATGCACAAAGATGCTTGTTGCAGCATTCAACCACAAAGTT
This sequence comes from Equus przewalskii, assembly GCF_037783145.1. Lineage (NCBI taxonomy): Eukaryota > Metazoa > Chordata > Mammalia > Perissodactyla > Equidae > Equus > Equus przewalskii. The sequence goes on from NC_091863.1 coordinate 55,291,212, forward strand.
AAAGTAATATGTGTGTGATCGGAATTGCACAGGGTAAAATCCTAGCTCTCTCATGTCCCTCAGTCTCTTGCCCCAAATAGAGTGCTCAGGGGAGGTGGTTGGCGTTAGTTCTCCTGAGAAGGAAACAGGCACTCTGGTTTATTAGTCAGCCCCTTGCAAATTTGGTTAACAGGAGTCACTCCTCTAGCATTTGATGAAGAATTGAGAAACCTGAGTTCCTGCAGCTACAGAGACGAAGACCAGATCTTGGACTTCTAGCTGGAGATCGCCCTTGAGGCTGGACAATGACCTGCCAGTCTCTCCACCCATTCTCACTGCAAGTTGGGACCATATGTGTCAGGATCTGGGCGCTGTATTTTCTTTAATGCAGACAGTATTGGTACTTTTTTGTTTGTTTTTACTTTGGGCTGATTCTGTACCTCATGCCTTCACATGAATGGTCATGTGTAATTAATTTTTTTTTTGAGGAAGATTAACCCTGAGCTAACATCTGCCACCAATCCTCCTCTTTTTGCTGAGGAAGACTGGCCCTGAGCTAACATCTGTGCCCATCTTCCTCTACTTTATATGTGGGACGCCACCACAGCATGGCTTGATAAGCAGTGCATAGGTCCGTGCCCGGGATCTGAACCAGTGACCCCTGGGCCACCGAAGCAGAGTGCATGAACTTAACTGCTATGCCACCAGGCTGGCCTGTAATTAATCTTTTAAATGGAGAAAATTATTGCTCGGTGAGATCTGGTAGGCAAAATCCTTTAAAAATGAGGTTCTGTGGGTGTGTAGGTGGGAGGGTGCAAAATAATAAAAGGGGTCCTTAGAACCACTTTTTTTTTTTCAGATTTTTTTATTTTTTTCCTTTTTCTCCCCAAAGCCCCCCGGTACATAGTTGCATATTGTTAGTTGTGGGTCAGAACCACTTTTTGAAATCCACTCATTCACCAAATATTCACTGAGGACTTTGTACTGAACAGTGTGAAACAGATATTCTTCCAAATCCTTGCATAGCTTACCATCTGGGATGGGAGAGAAAAACGTGTAGACAGGCAATTACGGTATAGCGTGATAAATGCTGTGATGGGGGGAAGTACAGTATCCTCTAGAAGGGCGACGTTATCTTGTTTAATTTTCACGATAGCCCTGTGAGATAAATGGTTCTTTACAACTAGGGCCCAAGAACTGATAAACAGAAGTCGTGAGAAGTGATGGTGGCTTATCGTGGAGGTGAATTGATTTGGATGAATATAGGATATTTTGTAGTTCATCAATTCTGAGACTTTTTCGCATGTTAACATTTCTGAAATTGGGATGCGTCATACATTTGATCGCATGTCATCATTTTGGTAGTGTTTTTCTTTTCTTAGAGGTACATGTAATAATGTCTTAGATTAGATGAAGTATACTCTAGAGGTGGAGCCAACAGGTCTTGCTGATGGATTGGATGTGGGAGGTGAGAGAAAGAGAGAAATCAAGGATGATTCCTAGGTTTTTGGTTTGCGTTACTGGGTGGATGGTGGTGTCATTGACTGAGATGGGTAAGACTGGTTATAGGAACAGGATTGAGGGAAGAAATCAAGAATTCTGCGTTGGCCATGTTATGTTTTAAGTACTTAGTAAATGTCCAAGATTTCACGTGGACAGTTGGCCTTCAGTGGAGAGTTCATGGGTAGAAATACAAAATTGGGAGACATGGGGTGTAGGGATAGTAGAATGAATGATCCAGGAGGGAGGGGACAGTAATGCAGCACAGAACAGGAGATCGCAGGAATAAAATCCTTGAGAAGGCTGGAGGGGGATGAGATCCAAAGTACAAGGGAGAGCTCGGCCTTGGATAGGGCTGGGGGACACTGTGTTCCTTGTTACTGATAGAGAAGGCAGAATTGGGTGTTGTTACACGTAGGTCAATAGATTCGTTGGTGGGAGGATGAGGGAGTTCCTGTCTGATTGCTTCTATTTTCCCAGTGACTTATGAGACAAGGTCATTAACAGAGTGAAGGGAGTTTTGTCAGTTTGAAGGCAGAAGTGCTATTGAAATACATAATGCAAAGACTGGGGAACTAGTTCTTCATTGATCAATCAAAGCCTAGTTAGTACTCTCTGATGGCCTACTGACTGGTCTATTTATTTATTTATTTTTATTTATTTATTTTTTTGAGGAAGATCAACCCTGAGCTAACATCCATGCCCATCTTCCTCTACTTTACATGTGGGCTGCCTGCCACAGCATGGCTTGCTAAGCAGTGTGTAGGTCCACGCCGGGGATCCGAACCTGGAAACTCCGGGCCTTCGAAGTGGAGCACATGAACTTAACCACTACGCCACCAGGCCGCCCCCCTGACTAGTCTTTTTTAGCTCAAGATTCTTTGTTTTGTTACTACTACCACAAGACAGACATACAAAAAAATTGTATTTTAAAAATTACCATTATACTCAGTTTCAAATAATCGGATCAGAAAAGCAAATGGATCACCTAGCGGGCTGGCTAGTGTCGATGCTCAATAAATATTGAATCAGCGAATGAATGAACCACAGATGGGCTCATCATCTTTACTTATAGCATATTTATTGAGTTTCAAAAGTTACCAAGGGAATACGGGCATGTGGTAAAAATAAACTACAGAAGCATCTAAAGTAAGTGAAAATCCACCCTCACACAGACACACCCTCCCATTCTTCTGAGGTTATAATTAAGAATTTGGTGTTGGTTCTTCTAGATGTTTTTCTGTAATCATATAAAAGCATACATAATCTCTGTGGTTGATGGCACTGGTTTCAAAGGGGAGATCTTCGGATCCCTTTAAAGTTTTTGAGGGTTTTTGTTTGATATATCTTCAAAGCCTTCTAATGTCATTTCTTAGTCCTTGCACGATAGAGTCATGGTTAAGCCAACTGGCTTTTCCTAGGTGCATATATTTTCTAATAACAGTGACATTGAGCCTTGAAATACTTTCTAGAGACTTGTACTCCTGGTGGTAAATTTTACTTGGAAAAAGTCTCTAGCAAAGTCTGCCTCCTTTTGACCACCTATTTCTTCCTCAGCACTTTCCTTGGACCACTTTTCCTGTTGATTACTATCCAAACTGGAATTTGATATTTTGTCTTTAGGGATTGGAGTGGAGCTCTTTGTCGCGTAACTTTTTGTGTCATATTTCCGATCCCTTATTCCTTTTGCCTGACCTCTTAAAAAAATGTGTGTGTGTGTGTAATGCAAAAGTATGTAAGAAGATAGATGAAGTATGAATCACGTTTTAGTTTGTATATAGTGCTATTTATTGCTAATAGGTCTCAAGATAACCAAGGTCACATTTTGACCCATATCTAGGAAAGCTTACAACCAGCAACAGTTTGCTTTCCTGAAGAAAAAAATAACCCAACAACCTGAAGTCTATTACTGAGTAAGGCCAGTGTACGGTGATCAATAAATGAATAGGGGATTTAATCAAGGGGGTGAACTAACCTGTGTCTTGAAAGTGTATGATCAGTTCAGTAATGAACCTCAAGGCCAAAATAAAAGTCCTCAAGAAGTCGTTAAGGCTAATTTTTTATATATCAAACTTCCTGTTTTTTCCTTTTTCTCTCCTAAGCCCCCGGCTACATAGTTGTGTATTTTGTTAGCTGTGGGTCCTTCTTGCTGTGGCATGTGGGACGCCGCCTCAGCATGGCTTGATGAGTGGTGCCATGTCCGAGCCGAGGATCCGAACTGGTGAAACCCTGGGCCACCGAAGCGGAGCGCGGGAACTTAACCACTCGGCCACGGGGCCGGCCCCTATATGTCAAACTTTATAAATATGTAAAACCATATACATATATGTAAAACCTTACTATTATGTCTATCTTCTTTTGCACTTTTGGTATCCTCTGTGCGCTCTGTGTCACAATAACTAATGTTAAGATTACCTATGATTAGGTCCTAGACCGTAGCCCGGCTCGAGCGCTGAAGTGATGCTTCTTGCGGCGTGACTTCTCTGAGCTGGATTGTGGATCTGTGTCATGAGTAGCTGACATGGGGTATTCAGTCAGCTGCTGTCAGGTGAGCTGAAGGATCCCAGGCCGAGGCTGAATGTGCTTTGGCGTCCCCTCAGGCAGTACCGCACAGCTATAACAACAGGCCAAGCAGCCTGCCAGAGGACGGGGAAGAATGAGTGCTAGGGCCTCTGGCAAATTGTGAGGCAGAGAAGCAGAGGCCCCAACGTCATAGTTCACTGTAGGAAGCAGTTCCCACTTTGAAATCATCCTTTGATTGCTCCCCAAGAAATAGACTTCAGCGTTTGTCTGTCTACCTCGATAGCAATCGCGGTAAGTAGGTCCTCTTCAAGCAGTAAAGCCCCCAAAGATGTCCTCCTTGCTCTTTTGCCCCTTTGATTTGTAACTGTCATCTGTTTATCCTCAAGTCCTTTCTCCTGTGCCCGCTTTCTCAGCATTCGCTTTTATATCTTTAAATAGAAATAAATCACTTGGCAGAAAACAGGCTTCTCACTGATAGCTAATGAGACTCAACTACCATTCTTCCGCGCTCTTTGATTCCGCAGGAAAGACTGAGCAGCTTGTTGCTTCTAATGTTTCTTCGCCTCCCCTATTGGGATCTTAATTTCATAAGCCCTTGAAACTATTTTGCTTTTCAGAAACTCTGATCTCTTCATTTGAGATTTTTGACATTTGGTTGCTTGTGATGTGAGTAGCCTTCTTTTAACACGGGATGTGTTTTATTTTTGCAGTTACATTGTTCCTGTGGACTCGAGCAGTGATGAAGAACTGGAGCCACGTAAGTAGAGTTCACTCAAAGCCTTAATTTACATTTTAAAGTGTAATTTAACCGTGCCTTTGTAGAGGTGGCTAAAATGTGATTTGGGACATTAGGTGTAAGCTGATCTTAGATTTGTCCCCTCTTGGGTTCTCGCTAGATGGGTGAAAGGAAGTTTATTTCCCTCCTGTTAAGAGCAGAGGAAGTTCTCTGTGCTGCTTTTCTAATTTGCTTCCTTTCCCTTTTTCATTCTAGGTCTCCTTACGTTTATTTCCTGTCTCTGTCTCATGGGGGATGTAAGAGTCCCCCATAAATTTTAACCAGCTCTAACATATGGACTTTGGTTTTAGGGAGTTAAAGACATGGGTAACCAGATTTTATCATGCTTCAGATGCTTTCTGATGCTCTCTTTCTTTCTCTGATTTAGTTGTGGCCAAAGTGAGCACGCAGAAAGAGAATGTCAGGTGAGTAGGAGAATTAGTGAAATTGGATTTTTTTTAAGGAACGGTGTTCTGGGTAAGAAGATTTAAGAATAAACGTCACATTTCCTCTGTGAACACCATGTTCAGGGTCATAATGGGTGTTCGATCTCACAACCAGATTCAAGATACTAGACTCCCTTACCTAATTGGTCAGTTTCTTCTTCAAAATGTCTCTGTGAACCATCCCTTAACTTGCAGTCTCCCCTGCTCAGGCCCTTATCAGTTTTTACTCTTGTGTTAGTACAAGAGCTGTTTTAAATTTTCTATTTTATCTAGGTCATAATAGTTTATAACATTGTGACATTTCAGTTGTACGTTATTGTTTCTCAGTCATCGTATAAATGTGCCCCTTTACCCCTTATGCCCACCCCCAACCCCCTTCCCCTCTGGTAACCACTAAACTGTTCTCTTTGTCCGTGTGTTAGTTTATCTTCCACATATGAGTGAAATCATGCGGTGTTTGTCTTTCTCGGTCTGGCTTATTTTGCTTAGCATAATACTGTCAAGGACCATCCATGTTGCAAATTTTTGTCTTTGTGGCTGAGTAGTATTCCATTGCATATATATATACACACACCGGATCTTCTTTGTCCAGTCATCAGTCGATGAGCACTTGGGTTGCTTCCAAGTCTTGGCTATTGTGAATAGTGCTGCAATGAATCATAGGAGTGTGTAAGCCTCTTTGAATTGTTGATTTCAAGTTCTTTGCATAAATACCCAGTAGTGGGATAGCTGGGTCATATGGTATTTCTATTTTTAATTTTTTGAGAAATCTCTATACTGTTTTTGATAATGGCTGTACCAGTTTTCATTCCCACCAGCAGTGTATGAGAGTTCCCTTTCTCCACAACCTCTCCAATATTTGTTATATTTTGTCTTGGTGATTATAGCCGTTCTTACGGGTGTAAGGTGGTATCTTAGTGTAGTTTTGATTTGCATTTCCCTGATGATTAGTGATGTTGAACATCTTTTCATGTGCCTGTTGGCCATCTGTATGTCTTCTTTGGAAAAATGTCTGTTCAGATCTTTTGTCCATTTTTTGATCGGGTTGTTTGTTTTTTTGTTGTTGAGTTGTATGAGTTCTTTTTATATTTTGGAGATTAACCCCTTGTCACGTATATGATTTGAAAATATTTTCTCCTAGTTGGTGGGTTGTCTTTTCGTTTTGTTCCTGGTTTCCTTTGCCTTGCAGAAGCTCATTCGTCTGATGAAGTCCCACTTGTTTATTTTTTCTTTTGTTTCCCTTGCCTGAGTAGACATGGTATTTGAAAAGATCCTTCTAAGACCAATGTCAAAGAGTGTACTGCCTGTGTTTTCTTCTAGGAGGGTTATGGTTTCAGGTCTTACCTTCAAGTCTTTGATCCATTTTGAATGAATTTTTGGGTATGGAGAATGGTAATGGTCTACTTTCATTCTTTTGCATGTGGCTGTGCAGTTTTCCCAGTACCATTTATTGAAGAGGGTTTCCTTTCTCCCTTGTATGGTTTTAGCTCCTTTGTTGAGGATTAGCTGTCCCTAGATGTGTGGTTTTATTTCTGGGCTTTCAGTTCTGTTCCATTGATCTGTGTGTCTGTTTTTATGCCAGTACCATGCTGTTTTGATTACTATAGCTTTGTAGTATATTTTGAAGTCAAGGATTGTGATGCCTCCACCTTTGTTCTTTTTTCTCAGAATTGCTTTAGCTATTAGCATCTTTTGTTGCTCCATATGAATTTTAGAATTCTCTGTTCTATTTCCATGAAGAATGTCATTGGGATTCTGATTGGGATTGCATTGAATCTGTAGATTGCTTTAGGTAGTATGGACGTTTTCATTATATTTATTCTTCCAATCCATGTGCATGGAATATCTTTCCATTTCTTTATGTCAGCGTCGACTTCTTTCGATAATGTCTTAGAGTTTTCACTGTATGGGTCTTTCACCTCCTTGTTTAAATTTATTCCGAGATATTTTATTCTTTTCGTTGCGATTGTAATTGGGGTTGTATTCTTGCATTCTCTTTCTGTTTAGAATATAGAAATGCCACTGATTTTTGTAAGTTGATTTTGTATCCTGCAACTTTGCTGTAGTTGTAAATTATTGCTAATAGTTTTCCTATGGATTCTTTAGCGTTTTCTGTATATAAAATCGTGTTGTCTGCAAACAGCAAGAGTTTCACTTCTTCCTTGCCTGTTTGGATTCCTTTTATTTCTTTTTCTTGCCCAATTGCTCTGGCCAAAACCTCCAGTACTTTGTTGAATAAGAGTGGTGAGAGTGGGCACCCTTGTCTTGTTCCTGTTCTCAGAGGGATGGCTTTCAGTTTTTCCCCATTGAGTATGATGTTGGCTGTGGGTTTGTCATATACGGTGTTTATTATGTTGAGGTACTTTCCTTCTATACCCATTTTATTCAGAGTTTTTATCATAAATGACATTGGATCTTGTCAAATGCTTTCTTTGCATCTATTGAGATGATCATGTGATTTTTATTCTTCATTTTGTTAATGTGGTGTATCACATTGATTGATTTGCGGATGTTGAACCATCCCTGCATTGCTGGTATAAATCCCAGTTGATCACAGTGTATAATCTTTTTGACGTATTGCTCTATTCTGTTTGCTAATATTTTGCTGAGGATTTTTGCATGTATGTTCATCAGCGATATTGGCCTGTAGTTTTCCTTCTTTGTGTTGTCCTTGTCTGCCTTTGGGATTAGGGTGATGTTGGCCTTGTACAATGTGTTAGAAAGTGTTCCATCCTCTTTAACTTTTTGGAATATTTTGAGAAGGATAGGTATTAAATCTTCTTTGAATGTTTGGTAGAATTCTCCAGAGAAACCATCTGGTCCTGGACTTTTGTTTTTTGGGAGGTTTTGATTACTGTTTCAATCTCTTTACTTGTGATTGTTCTGTTCAGTTTCTCTATTTCTTCTTGATTCAGTTTTGGGAGGTTGTAAGAGTCTAAGAATTTAGCCATTTCTTCTAGATTGTCCCATTTGTTGGCAGGTAGTCTTTCATAGTATTCTCTTATAATCCTTTGTATTTCTGTGGTATCTGTTGTATTTCTCGTCTTTCATTTCTAATTTTATTTATTTGAGCTTTCTCTCTTTTGTTCTTAGTGAGTCTAAGAGTTTGTCAATTTTATGCATCTTCTCAAAGAACCAGCTCTTTGTTTCATTGATCCTTTCTACTGTTTTTTGGTTTCAGCTTCATTTATTTCTGCTCTAATTTTTATTATTTCCCTCCTGCTGACTTTGGGCTTTGTTTGTTCTTCTTTTTCTAATTCTGTTAGGTGTAGTGTAAGATTGCTTATTTGAAATTTTTCTGGTTTGTTAAGGTGGGCCTGTATTGCTAGAAGTTTCCCTCTTAGGACCATTATTGCTGCCTCCCGTGTGAGTTGATATGGTGTACTTTTATTTTCATTTGTCTCCAGATATTTTTTTATTTCTCCTATAATTTCTTCAATGATCCATTGGTTGTTCAGTAGCATGTTTGTTAGTCTCTACATATTTGTGGCTTTCCCAGCTTTTTTTGGGTACAAGAGGTTTTTAAGTGGACTCCTCACCCTGATCTCTTCCTCCTCTGGTCCAGTCTGCATCCCACTTCCAGATTAATCCCCTGAGGCACTGCTTTGATCATATTGATCCCCTGTTCAAATTGCTTGTCATAGGAATATCAAGCTGTTTAGCCCAGTAGGCGGAGTCCTCTGTGATCCGACCCTAATCTATCTTTCAGCATTATCTACTGCTATGCCTATTAGGGAGCCCTCTGTTTTAGCCGGGGCCAGAAGAAGAGGTGTTGTCTAGGTGCCAGACTACAGGAGGTGCGAAAAATATTACTGGAATAAATCTGAAATGTGGTGCTAGGTAACTGTGGTTTCTACATCGACTCCTTGAATTACTGTAGAAATGTGAATTGTTCGTTCCTGTTCCCTCACCAAGCCAAATAGTGCTGTCAAGGGGGAAAACTTTTTTCTAGCTAGCTCTGATTTATCTCTTGATTATTTTGCAACATGTAAGCCACCAATCCTGACGCCAATGTGTGAAACGTGACTTAAAGTTAGCAGTTGCAGTCAGCTGAAATTATAGAACCAAATAATGCGTTGTGTCAAGCTGTTTACTGGAAATGATTGGTTTTATTCTTTATACTTTTAAAGTCAAGTTTATTGAGATATGATTTACATACAGCAAAATTCACCCTTTTTAGGTGTACAGTTTGATGAATGCTGACCAATGTATATGGTAACGTAGCCCTCACCACAAAGATGCAGAGTATTTCCGTCACTGTCATTTACATTTTAAGTGGCTTATCAAGGATCATAAGAAGTATTCTTGTTTTCAGTATTATGCGTAATAAAGTCCTTATTTGATAATACATTTCAAAGTACAGTAGTTCCTCCTTATCCGCGGGATATGTTCCAAAACCCCCAGTGGATGCCTGAAACCACAGATAGTACCAAACCCCCTATATACTATGTATTTTCCTATGTATACATACCTATGCTAAAGTTTAATTTGTAAATTAGGTACAGTAAGAGATTAACAACAATAATTAATAATAAAATAGAACAATTATAACAATATGCTATAATAAAAGTTACTGTACATCTTAGCAGCCTCAGCATACAATTTTTTTCTTTCCTTATTAAGTCGAAAACTTTCAGGTTTTCACTTAAAGGAAACACTTTACAGCTTCTCTTTGGCATATCCGAATTGCTGGCATCACTACTCTTGTGCTTTCGGGCCATTATTAAATAAAATAAGGGTTGCTTGAACACAAGCACTGCGATATCGTAATAGTTGATCTGATAACCAGGATGACTACCAAGTAACTAATGGGAGGGTAGCATATACAGCAGGGACATGCTGGACAAAGGGACGATTCACGTCCAGAGCAGGACAGAGTGGGATGATGTGAGATTTCATCACATTACTCAGAACGGCGTGCAATTTAAAACTTATAAATTGCTTATTTCTGGAAGTTTCCATTTAATATTTTTGGATAACAGTTGATGTGGGTAACTGAAACTGTGGAAAGTGAAACCAAAGATAAGGGGGGACTACTGCATCCAATTTTTAAACAGAAAAAATTGGTTTCTTCCTGCTTCCACTAGATAGATGTTGAACAAATATATAAAGAAAATCCGTTTTAAGGGGCCTGCTGGGAGAGCTCGCAGATCTTGGTCTGGTCCCAGGTGGCTTCTATATATGGGATACCGTAGGAAGGGTGAATCTGGGGAGGAAGGTGATGAATTCAGTTTTGGGCATGTTGAAATTGAGAGGCCTATAGAACAGGGTTGATATTCAAAACATTTAACAACCAAAAGAGTACATACAGGGATTAGTCAGGATGGCTGCCTGACTGGTCAGAACAGATGCCATCAATAAATGGTAAGGCTATTCCTGTGCGTGCTGACTAAAAATTGGCCCTACCCACAGGATATCCAAGAAGGAAGCTGAAGCTGTGGAGCTAGAAATTGGAAGAAAGTTGGGCTGAATATAATGGATTGGGCTGGCAGATAGATAATGCTTATCCAACCCTTAGGAGTTGATTGGATCGGTATGAAAGGGCTGGGGATAAGCCCTGGGAATGAGTTGAGAAAGAGAAGTGAGTGAGAAGGAATGGATGGAAAGGTGAGAAAAGAACCCAAACAGACCATTATCCTGGAAATCAAGAAAATAATTTTAAGGATAGAGTGGTCAATAGGACAGCAAAGGCCCATCAACTTGGCAGCTTACAAGTGGTGAATATGGTGGAAATGGGTTAATGGATTTGCGTCTGTAACAGGTGCAGACAAGTCCTCTGTTTTTAATAGTTTTCTCTCATTACAAAGGTATATCAGACTTATTGTACGCTGTTTGGAAAATACGGAAAGGTGGCAAATTTCAACCTTCTGGAACCTCTGACCCAAATACTAGGGCTGGCCGAGAATGAGGGCCCTAGAGGGGTGTTCACCACTGGCACCCTGCATGGCACAGCAGTACTGCTGAGTTTGACTCCTGCCAGAGTGGTCTGTCAATTAGAGAGGGTGGTGCTGGCTTCAGGCTGCAAAGAGTGGTGCCGAGGAGAAACCTCCCTGCCCTAAGGCTGCCTCGCTCCATCTGTGGCCTCTACACTTCCCAGGCAGCCGGATCTCAACGTTGATAAAGAAAAATGGCAATTGACTAGACGTTTCCCAAATCAGTTTCCCCCCTGCACCCAACTGTTTGATTACATATCCTCTGACTGTCCATTTCACTCTCAGTACTTGACAGATACCTCCGTTTGAAAGTATTGAAACAGATGGAAAGATTCAGTAGAAAGGTGGGAAATCAGAAATAACGATTTAGTAGTTCCCAAGAAGGGGGCCAGAGTTACTGCAGGAGACAAAGCAACAAAGCATTTCTAAGTGATCATGTACGTTATAGAAAAGGAAGAAAATGCCAGGAAAAGAAGAATGTTGCATTCATGTCTCTCTTTTGTTTTTCCGTCTCATCACTCAGCTACGTGGTGATTGACTCAGATTCGGAGGATGAATACTTCCCTGAGGAAAAGAGAGCTAAGATGTCTGAAATAAGTAGCAAAGGCAAGTATACTACTAACTGACAGAAGCGGCTGAGCTCTGCAGCCTCATCACACACAGTCATTTCAGGATAAGAGCCCACAAACGTTCTATGCTGTCTCTTAATAGTGGGTGCCACCACTTCTTTCCTCATAGGGGCTGCATGTGGATGTGCTGGATTCCCGACACTGCCTGGTAAATCTCCTAACCCGGCAGCAACTGTTCCTGCTGCCTTAGACCGTGGGCGGCCCCCTCAGCAGAGTTCTTTCCTAGCTAGCAGCACATCGAGGGAGCAGAGGGAAGAAAGTCAAGAACTGAGACTGCGAAGTGTGCAGGCTGCTCTCCCCCTTCCGCTCTTTTCCTCCTCCTCTATGTGTGGGAGTGACAAAGGGGGAAAGAGGAGTAAGAGGCACGGGCTCATTCTTTCCAGCCTGATGGAGAGAGACTTGGGTGGGTGATGGTTGTGGGCCGGCAGGCAGTGGCTTCTCAGGGGAATCCTTGCTTTCTCCATCTAGCTGTTTGTCTTTGCCTTTCGCTACTCCCTTTATAGTGTCTAGAGAGCCCTGTTTTCCTTAGGACCTGTTGCCCACAGCAGATCCTTGCCTCTGTGGATGCAGAGGCCCTTTTAATCTTTCGGGAGGTGTGGAGCTCTACTCGAAGTTCAGAACCTGCTCAGTGGGTGTGAAACATAGGAAGACTGGGAGTTTCTTAAGCATCAGCGATGGTGTTTTATTGATCTTTGTTCGCTTGGTACCAGGTATAGGACATGGTACATTGGCACCTAGTTAACGTACTGGCACCCTTAAAATACTGGCTACTTTGATAACTACCCAAGAGCTACTGTTGGCCAGAGTTTCCTAGCTAACCTGGGATATCACAGCAGAGAAAGGAGAGGTGGCTTGGAACCCCAGTCTCCTACTGTTTCACCACCTGTCCCCTCTAATTTCTTTTCTCCCTCCTTCTCTCTAGCTCTGAGTGGATTGCCTGAGCAGGACAGAGGTCCAGGTGCAGAGTGGGGTGTATGACATGACAAGCGACCACAATGCAGAGGGAGCCCCCAAGGGAGGTAGCTTTAGAGTAGGGCATGAACGACAGAGCAGGAACCAATGCATCACTATAGGCCACCTGTTGCTGACTCCTTGAATCAGAAGATCCGTAGTCTTTTGAGGATGAACTTTCAACTAAGGCCGCTCTTCCCTCTCTGACTGGTGGACTCTAACTGTGGGCGTCCATCCAAATAGGGGAGGGATGAAGAATGCTCTGGCAGGACTGGCTTTGTACGTTTCTTTACTGTTCTCCACACACCATTTCTTTTGTTATTGTAATGAATTTACGTAATTTTACAGAAAAAACGGCCCCCAGAGCTTTAACACATGCTTCCAACTTTGCCTCTAACCTTGGCAATGTAGTGTGTCCCCCTTTTTTTTAAATTTCAGCTACAGGTGGGAAGTCTTTAAATTTTCTAGGAAAGATGACTTTTTATCATAGGAACACCCACTCCTTTCTCTTTCTTTATTGCATATCTGAAGTTCTTTGATAATTAATTCAAATAATAGATGAGACCTTCAAAATATATTATCCCAAATCTGCAATTTTAGGATAAAGAGTTTTTGCACCATAAATATATTTTCACATCTTGACTGTGCTGTGGTTTGTATTTTTTACATCCAGAATCATAGAAACCTAGAAGTTGGGCTCTGAACAGACTCCAGAGAGCATGTGGTCTTAGACACGCTGCCCCTTATTTCCAGATGAAGAGACCCTCAGTGAGGGCGATGACATTCCAGATGTTCCCAAGGCCTCTCAGTGCTGACATGGGGACTGAACTCCTCACTCTTACGTCAGTGGTTCTGAGAGCTTTGCACTTATGGACTAGGTAGAAAATTAAATTTTGGTGGCTAACAGAGAGTTGCCAATTTTTGTCTAATGATGAAAGTAAATTGTAATTACCATCTACTATTACCATAACTTCTTAAAGTGCACCAAAAGTTTAGTGAGGACATAATCTCAAAATAAAGGACAGTCCTTTAAATCATAAAAATTGAACTTGCTGGGAAGAAACCTCACTTTATTATTCTCATTTCTTTTATTTTTCTGTGGACCAGTGAAAATATACAAGTCTGCAGACCTGTGCTTGGGAAGCACTGAGCACCTTCACTGTGCCGCTGCTTGGAGAATGTAACTTGAAAATTGCCACTGGACTTGGATTGATGTTTTGTCTGTCACTGTCCTCAGTAAAATGAAAAAATAATAGAGGGAAAACAATCAAAAATAACTGATTCTTAACTGTGATTCATAATGTCAGTTCCTGGCTTGTTTAATTGTGCTCAATAGTCTGAAGTTGGATGTATAAGGGGGCTGGAGGAAGTATATTTATATGTGATTGTGTCTCTTAAATTTCAGATGAGATTCTGGAAGTGCTGCCTGATACTGGCGAACAGCCCAGCAGCAAGGAGCCGGCGATACTTGTTATTGATGATGATGATAGTATTGAGGTGCAGAGCCCTATCATAATAGAAGACGATTCGTGTGATCAGGCCCAAATTTCCTCAAATGAAAAAGAGATGGATGGGTTTGCTGTCTCCCAGTGCAATTCATCTGGTGGTGTTGGTGAGCAGAATCTTGGTGAAAATCTCTGCCAATCAACGAGTGATCCTGAGGCTAACCTGGAGATTGAAGGTGGAAAATTGTCAGCTGATGAAGAGCCTGTGTTTGTGATGGAACAACCAAGGAAAAGGAAAGATAAAACCAAAAATGTATCTGTGACACCTGGTAAGCCAATCAAACCAAGTACACCTGTCCCACCGTGCATGCCAGCCATGCCCTTTCCCCTGGATATGTCTGTCTTGTCGGGTCTGCCTGTCCTGCCTATCAGCTCTGTGGCATTTCAGCAGCTTCCCGGTGGCCAAGGAAGGCAGCCATCCCAGTGAAAAGGGTCTTTCTGGGGATGGGAGGTGGGGGGCTGCCTGTGTCTTAGTATTCACCATTCCATCCACCTTGCTCCCTGCACTTCTTGTCCTGAAGATATCCCATTTTCCTTAGGACCCGGCCAGCGGTCACTTCTCTAAGAAGCTGTAAGTCAAAGTTGCTCCTCCCTCCTGGGTTCCCAAGGTTCCTGGACCCTGTCTCTACCAAAGTACTTACATATCTGTGTTACAATGTGTTTCTGAATCTGTCCTCCCAGTAGATGGGGAGCCTCTTGATGGGAAGACTCGTACTTGTCTTTTAGTCTCTTCCAGGATGTGGCTGGTGTTTGGCACTTATTAGATGTTTAATAGCTTTTTAAAATAGATGAATGATTGACACTACTGACACATGTCTCTGGCTAGAGCAGCCGGCAGTATGGGTGCTGGACAAAGGTGGAAAGATTTGGCTTGCTTAGTGGGGGAAGGTGCTGCCTAAGATATGAGCCACTTTCCTCAGAGCATGTGTGTGAGCTATGCCATACCAGTCCTTATACTGCGCGTGCCGCAGTTGCCCCCACAGTCTAACCTCTGATGGCATGCTCATGTAACCTACGCAGTCCTCCGTGCCTACGACAGAATCCTACCCAGCTTACTCTGCTGGCAGCTGGGACGCACAGAGGTAAAACCTTTCACGCTGCCTGATGGAGCAGTATGCAGGCTGCAGACAGTTTCCATTTATGGGTGTTGCTCTGGGCTTGGCTATGGGGGCTCCTCCTGGGTTTAACTTTCTGCAAGTTGCTTGATGGTACCAATTTTCACGGTACAAATGAACTGTTATCTTTTCAGCTGTTAGCAAACAAAAAAGGTGTGGGCCTTCAAAGAAGAGACCCAGCACAGCAAAATTTGAAGAATGTGGAACTGGGTATGTACTGCTCATGTTCAACTGAACGGAAGTTGATTGCACGATTGTCACATGTTAAGCAGTCCACTGGGAACGTGGGAGTGTCTTCAAGGGGATGAAGGAGTCTGGTGGGGGAGGGGGACAAGGTTTCCATCCCTGAATCGAGAGGGCAGAAGCAGGAGGCAGGGGCGGCGGAGGCGCCCCACTGCTCCCCCTCCCGGCCCCGGCAGAGGCGGTGTGGGCGCTCTGCAAAAATCCCTGCAGGGCTGACGGGAGCCCTTTTGCCCCTAGCAGCTCTGGCCTCTGAGGTTTCCTTTGTCCTTAAGTTCAGATTAAAGAATGACGTGTAGCCAAACAAGATATTTTTTTTCAGGCTAGATACAGCCTCATGGCCACCGGTTTGCACTAAGCCAGAGCAAACGCAGTGAAATGGTGAGAAGGCAGAGCCAACGTGCTGCTCCAAAGCGCTGGAATTGGAGGGAGGGCAGCCAAGACTGTCTGCCAGGTTTTTCTTGTGCTTTCAATGAACCTGTTACTCTTACTACTTGTATACGCTCTTGTGAACTTTCCAAGCTGTATTAAACATTGGAGTGAAATAGATTGCTTGTAGTTCCTTTATTTTTATTGAACTATATATAATTGATACTGAAAACAGCAGGTCATTTAGACCAAAGACATACTAATACTTTAAGGAAGCAAAGAAACTAATACGTTTTCTCATTTAGATTCCAGGAACTTCTCACTTTTTCCCTTAAAATATTATGTAGTAAGCATAATTTTCTTTCTTTGTTTTTACTTGCGTTCAGGAGTAGTATATACTTACGTCTTAATTATCTTAGAAGAGAAGGCATATATTTGAAGGGCTGTATGTTTATTTTTTACTTGTATTTTGAGACAATAAATGCATCTTAAGGGGAGAGGAAGAATGATGTGTCAGGCTTTGGGGCCACGGAGCAACTTGGGCCTGAGCAGAGGCTCTGTTTCTGCACTTCTCGCTGGGTGAGCGAGCCGACAGCAGTTTGGCGTGTTCTCTGCTAGATGGATCCCCTTTCAGCAGAGTTTCTTCTCTGGATACCTAGATACACGTTTAAGCTGCTTTGCCTATAGGGACATGTGTCTTGGGTAGCTCCCAGGTTGCTTTGCTAGAGAGTGTGACACAGAAAGGAAGAGGCTGCCCCTTTGTGTCTTTGTCCTCTTCACCAGCCAGAGGAGGCCAGTCTGTTTGGACCCATCACTGTTGCCGTGGTACTTCCTGTTTCGGTCTGTCGGCTCCTGCTGTGCCTAGCATTGTTCCTGTGGAGGCTGTGTGCTGGTCATGGCGTCTGATGTGCCCATTGGGGTCTTGTTGCTTCCTCTGATGTGGAGGTGCTCAGCCTGCAGTCAAATAGCACAGACATTGAGGTGAAAGTATGCTAAGCGATGAGGCCTGCTTGACTGTGAGCACAAATGCACACAGGGGTCATGTTCTCTGCTGAGATTTGCAGATGGTTTGAGTTTTCATCTGTCACCTTTTCTGATGCAATTTTGCTTTCAGAACTAAGTAATTTGAGGCCGAAATGTTCGTCACCTGTATCAGGCTTTGGGACGAAGACCCTTTAGCTGCCTTTGTCTTATCTGGTACTTTTCCCCCTCTCCCCACCCCAGCCACCTCACATAGGGTTTATTTTGTGGCTTAAGGGTTAATGAGTGTCCTGGCAAAACCTCAGTCTCAGGAGTTCTGTTAAGTCAGAAATTCATTTCCCTGTGTTTGCTCCTGTTTTTTCGTTTTGTGTTCTTTTGTTTTGTTTTGTTTTGTTTTCGAGGAAGATTAGCCCTGAGCTAACATCTGCTGCCAATCCTCTTTTTGCTGAGGAATCCTGGCCCTGAGCTAACATCCATGCCCATCTTCCTCTACTTTATACGTGGGACGCCTGCCACAGCATGGCTTGCCAAGCGGTGCCATGTCCTCACCCGGGATCCGAACCGGTGAACCCCGGGCCGCCGAGGTAGAACGTGCGCACTTAACCGCTGCGTGCCTGGGCCAGTTTTATCTTTCCAGCTCTGTGGGCTCATCTCTTTGGATTTGTGGATTGTTCTAGCCAAGATAAAAATGTTTCAGTTTAAACAAATAGTTATTGTCAGTGTGAGTCCTTTATGTGCTCAGCACTATTCTTTGTGCATTTGAGTTAGACCTTGACAGATGGGGCAGTAATAGTGGTCTAAAGCAAAGGCTGTGAGATTCAGTGTCTCTGTGAACTTTGGGTGAGTCACTCAACCTCTAAGCTTCAGTTTCCTCGTCTGCACACTGGACATCATAAAGATAGGAATAGCTTCTTTGGAGTGTGGTGGTGTGCATTAAATATGATAATGCAAAAGGAAGTTCTTTGCGAATGATGGAGCGCTACCCAGATGGTGCTTCTCAGTAGAGGTGGAGATGTGCTCATTCTTGGCCATGGCAGATGGGTTGTGCCGAGGCGTGAATGAACCGGGGGGAATCACAGTTGGTGGCCAGGGAACGTTTAGGTTGCCCACTTTGGCTAGAGAGGAAATGGCAGCTGGAAATAGAGGTCGGGACCAGGTTGACCTGGGCCTTGAATGCCAGGCCAAGGAGTCAGTGAAAAGCCAGAGAGGGGCGTAAGTGGAACATGACCTAGGAAAATTAATCTGGAATCGTGTGTGTGGTTGGATTAGAATAAAAAGATCCCGGAGGTAAGGAACAGAGTTAGAGGGATGCTGTGGTATCAAAGCAGAAAAGGGAGGCCAGGAACTTGACAGAGGGTGGTGCCAGTGGGGTAGAAAAAGAGGGGCTGGATGGAAGAGATGAAGTGAAGGAGAGAGTGGTTTGTTTTTGTGCCTAATTGAATATAGGGTAAGGGAGAAATGAATTAAAAATGTCTCTGAGGTATTCAACCTGTTATAACAGGAGTTGGGTCATTACACACGTTGAGCTGGAGACATGCTCATGTCGGTCAGTTGGAAATTTGCATTGAGCACTTGTCAACTCAGAACTGGATCTCGGGAGAGATTGGGACTGTGGGTACAGGCGTGGGATCACTCCTGTTGAAACCACAGACTTCACATTTCTGAGAATGTGCAAGGGGTGAAGAGAAAAAGGCTATGAACAGAAGCTCGGGCAATGCCCTCACGTAAGGAGCTGGAAGGAAGAGGGACCAGCAAGCCCTCCAGTTCTCTGTTGACATGAGCTGTATGTGTGCATTTCTCCCATTGATTTCTTTAGCTCTGCAAAACTCAGTCGAATTTACCTTTGCAGGAATGCTATGTGCGAAATACCTGGATGCTTCTTGCGTGACCTGGAAAACTCAAAGCAGTATTCTGGAAGGAAGTTCAAGCAAAATAAGGATGAATTGGTTCAGAGAATCTACACTCTGTTTAACAACTCGGTGTTTGATAAAAAGGTAGAGTCAATGAAGAAGCACTTACTGAGCACCAGCTCTGTGCCCAGCACTCCTGGGTGCTGTAAGGTGTGCAGACGTGCTAACTGTGTGTTTCCTGCCCTTGAGGAGTGTCGATTTAGATGGGGAGATGAGACACGTGTACGTGAAAGAAATAGAGAATGTATGTGGGTTCAGCTGTGTGCTACAGGTTGTCACTACCACAGGAGATCAGCAGAGGGAGAAATCACTGAGAGCCTGAGCGGTCAGGAAATAGGATTGCCAGCAGGAAGTGAAACTTGTTCTGGTTCTTGCAGGATGGTGAGCGCAGAGAACAACTGTGATGGGGGAGAGGGCATGTGCTGAGGCTTGACCATCTGGAAGAGAGGGTTCGTGTTGAAGAATAACGGGAAGGAGCTAGGTGACCCTGGGCAAGTTATTTAACCCCTCTGCCTCAGTTTCCTCAACTGTAAAATGGAGACAAAAATACTGCCTACTACTGCATAGTTATTGTTAGGCCTAGCTAAGTTGACACACCTGACGTGCCTGGAACAGGGCCTATGACATCGTAAGCAGTACGTGTTGGCTATTTTTTTTTTTTTTGGGATAACATAGCACTAGGTAACGGAGGACCGTGGGAATCAGGTTGGAGGAGCTTGAATTGAAATCAGTAGGCACCACTGCACGGGGATATGACGTGACATGAAATGGCTGCTGAAAGAAATTGATCTGTCTGAAGCGTGGGGGTGTGGACTGGACTGGAGAGAATCTGGAGGCAGAGAGACCCGGTGATCTTTAGGTTTTTCAGACTTTATTGTCTCTAGTGACAAAACTTCCTGCGGGGAAAGTTCTTAACAGCTTTCTAAAGGTCTCCCAGCCTTTGATGCCCTTCCTGATGACAGTGGTGTTACATCAGATGACTCTGATTAGCAGAACCTGAAGTGTTCTGAGTTGCATTTTCCATTTTGCCTCACCACTCTTACGCACAGGTTTCCGTCTCCTGCCTCAGCAGGCTTGTACCTCTCTCCTCGGCTGCCCCTGACTTCATCTCCATGCAGGGGAGTGCAAATCCCGCAGTCACCTGCTCTCAACAGTCTCCCTTGTGTCCTGACTGCCTGTTAATTCTCTTTACCTGGGCTTCAACTTGGCTTTTATTCTCCCCAGAATGTTTAGATTTGTGAAACTCTTGACAATATTTTCTGATCTGCTTAGAACTGCTTTCTGATTCACTGTTTGCTTTGCATTCTCAGCTGCCGGAGAAAATAGATATCGGCTGGAATAACAAGATGCTGAACACTGCTGGCTCATGCACCAATGGCGAGGCGTGGTACCCAAAGAAGGAGCGCTATGCTAAGATTGAGATTTCTCTGAAAGTCTGTGACTCTGCAGGTGAAGGCAGGGGCACGGCAGCTGCCCCACTGTACTCTTCCCTTCTGACGCAGTGCCCGTTCAGTTGTTCTTAGGTGCTGGTATTCTCTGGCAGCCTGTGTCACAGCTTTACCTGTCATTCCTGGGGAACAGACCTACTATGTGTTGCTTAGAGGACATTATTATTGGATGTCTCACCATCTCTGAGAATCCGACTATCTCTCTTTCTACTAGGCCTAACTTTCTCTCTGCACTCCCCGTTGTCAGTGACAGTGTCTCCATTCCCCTAGTAACTGAGGTTCAAGGTCTCCAGCCTCTAGCCAATCACCAGATCTCCATAATGACTCTCCTATCCCCATTCCTTCTCCATCTGCCTCTGCCCAGGTATTGGCCCTCGTCGCCTTGCTCACCACGGCATTGCTTTCCTGCTAGGAAACCTAGGGCCTGCCGATGCCTGGAGCCTGGCTTTCAAGGCCACCATAGCCTGCCCACTCCGCTTGGCCACTCTTGTCCCTCACTGCTCTACCACTGGCCTCTGCTCCAATGAGACTTTCTTCACGCTGGCTTTCAAAATGTACCCCCTGCCTTCCTGGCCCCCTCCTTTGCTCACACTTTTCCCACACCTAGAATGGCCTTACTTATCTTGCAAATCCAGTCAATTGTTAAGGGCCCAGCTTAGATCCCAGTTTCTCCATGGAGCTTCTTCCGACCAAATCCCATGGCCATGGTGATCGCTCCCCACCCTGTCCGCTTATGTCCGTGGAGGGTGGAAACCAGGTCTTGGCTGGATGTATTTCCAGCAGCATCCCACAAAAAGAGGAGCGTGCTGGAGCTGCTCCAAAAAGACTTGCTCAGCTCAGGCTCTCTGCCGTTAACAAAGTTGGGTTGAAGTAGGTAGAAGTTTCACTTTTTGCATCCTGGGAAGATAACACTCACGCTTGCCTGCATATGCTTATGTGAGATGGCTCTGTGTCTGGTGGGGTTGAGAGTCTCGGGCTGGTTGGGTAGAAGACCAGAAGGGGATCAGTTTAAGTGCTCATGATTTCTTTTCATTCCTCTTCCAAGACCGACTCCGGGATACTTTGGTCCATGAAATATGCCACGCAGCCTCCTGGCTGCTCGATGGTATCCGTGATTCTCATGGGGATGCATGGAAGTATTATGCCCGAAAGTCTAACATGGTGCACCCGGAGCTACCCAGGGTCACCCGCTGCCACAACTACAAGATTAACTACAAGATTTATTATGAATGTACTCAGTGCAAATTCAGGTAAGGCCCTTCCCCTCAGACTTTTTCCACTTATCTGTTTACTACGGCCTCCAAGTAGCTCTTCAATGATTTTTATTAGTAAGTACATGGCTATCTGACTTGAGGAGCAAAACCTCTCTCCTCCTTTCCATGTCCTCTTTCTCCATTCTCTCCTACTTTGCACTGGCCTGACCACTGCCACTGCTTGGTGCCCCATTCTTTGAGAACCCACAGAAAACGTCTTGCTTTGGGCCCAAGGCCAGCAGCTCAGAGAAGATGCTGAGGTACAGTGACTGATTCCTTTGCTGTGTGGTGTCTCTTTCCTCGTTAGGATTGGCCGCTACACCAGATCGTTGAACACCGAACGCTTTTTCTGTACCATTTGCAAGGGTCCTCTGGTCATGCTGCCGTTAACTCGGAAAGATGGAACCCCCATTGAGCCCCATGTGAGGCCCTTTGCCAAGTACGTGCAGCAGTATTACACGCTAGTGAAGGAGGAGACGGCAGGGCTAAGCCACGGGGATGTGATGAAAAAGCTCGGCAAGGATTACATGGCCAAGAAACAAAGGCAAGAGCGTTGAGGTTATCTGACAGTGCGTTTGTGTGAGCAGAGTCCTCTGCTGGTGAAGAAGTTTTAGAAAAATATGTTTGTTTCTATGAATATTAGAATTTAAATCATTTTTAAAGTTCCTGTTGTTAATGATGGTTATTCTTAACCAAGGTTCTATTGCTAACCATTTTGTGCCCTTGACAATATGCAGAAGCCCTTTGGGTCCCCCTGGGGCTTTACTTAGACTCCATATTTTAAGGTGTAGAACAAAATGCAAAAGAGAAACGAGTTTTCGAGAGTGGCAAGTTGAGAGAATGAGAGTAACGCTGGAAAGAGAACAAACTTTAAAGGCAGCACTTCAAAACCAGGGCTGCTGGCAGATGCAACCTTTTACCCCTCCCTAGGAGTAAAAGACAAACGTGTTTTATGAGTTAGTTGCTCTTGACATTGAAGCCATGTGAGCCAATGTAATTGCTCATAAAAAAAAAAATAAATAAAGTGTTTTCTGCAATTCACTTTTTAGCAAAGTCTGTTCATTGACACCTGCGCCCAGAGCAGAACAAACCCTCGGGTCTTTTGTCCAAGACCCTGGACATCTAAGTTCGCCAGGATGTGTCTGGAAGAGCGCTTTCCATTCTGGGTTTCTCTCTGGTTTTATGACTGCCCATGAGCACTGCAGCCTCCTGCTTCTGGGAGATATCCAGGGTGTAGACTGGGATCCATGTTGTATTCATTTCCCGTTGCTGCCATAACAAATTGCCACCAGCTTAGTGACTTAAAACAACACAAATGTATTATCTTAAGCTCTGGAGGTCGGAAATCTGGCCGACCTCACTGGGCTCAAATCAAGGTGGGGGCTGGCTGCGTTCCTCTCTAGGGTCCCTGGTAGGGGGCGGTAATCCGATTCCTTGTCTTTTCCAGCTTCTAGAGGCCGCCTGCATTCCTTGGTTTGTGGCCCCTTCTTCAGTCCTCAAAGCCAGCAACATCTCTTTCTCTGACTCTCTCTCCCCTTCTGCCTCCCTCTTTCCCTTTCAAAGGAACCTTGTGATGACATTGGGCCCACCTGGATAATCCAAGAACATCTTCCTATTTTCAGGCCAGCTGATTAGCAACCTCAATTCCCTTTTGCCATGTGGGGTAACATATTCACAAGTTCCGGGGATTAGAGTGGAGACATCTTTGGGGACCCGTTATTCACTCTGCCACAAACATCTTTACTAGTCTAGCATCACTGATGCTTTTTATAGGCAGGATGTGTTATTCTGTCATTTTCCTTCCTTCGCTCCTTCCTTCATTTTGCAGATGCTTAGAGTATTCTTTTAGTGGCCACAAACTGAAGCCGAAGCGCAAGTCTGAGGGATTGGGTATGTGCACAGGGCAGTACGAGCTTCCCTAGTTAAATCCTCGGGTCCCTCCTCCCAAGTCCCACCTCCAGCCGTATCTGCAGTCTCAGCAAAGGCCCAGCTGACCTGTAAAACTGGACCATGGCACATGGGTGACTTAATTAGGGGGAACTGACAGTACAGTGGTTCCACCCCTGCAAAGGGAGGGTCTGGCCCTCTGCCTTAACTCAGTAACCCTGTCACCTGCCTTTCTAGGGAGCCCTGGTCATTTCTTCCACTCCCTTCCACCCCAGCTAGAGCCATGGGAAAATGCTCCCCACAGCCCACCCGTGCCTCCAGGTGGCCCACGTGCTAATGACTGCCGGCAAGTCATCTGATCTCGTTGCTTTACATCAGTCCCACTGCCATTTCCCTAGTAAGAGCCTGCATCGCCTCTCACCCGACTAACCACCACAGCCTTCTAACTGGCCTCTAGGATACCATCGCCTCATCCCGAACTAACTGGGAGACTTAGTTTCAACCCTTGCCCTACCGGTTGGGACCACTTAGAATTCCTCCAATAAGCATTGCTGTTTTCAGCCTTCCCATCTTTGTGACTGCCCTCCCCTCTGCCTGGAAATACCATCTTTCCTTCTCTTTGCCCTTGGAAATACTACTTGCCCTTTAAGGTCTGCTCATTTCTGTCTTCGGGAAGCCTTCCCAAATGGCTCCAGCCACAGACCTCTGAGCCTGACAGCTTCACTGTCTACGTGCCACACATTTGCCTCGTGGCACAGACTGCTGGGTATCATTACTTCTTACCACATCGTCCCTGCTGGCCTAAGCTTCTGGAGTGCAGTGACTAGGTCTTATTTATGTCTGAAGGCCCCTTCCCTAAATTATGCCTAGACAGTGTCCAGCCAGCCAGTTGAGTAACTGCTTACCCTGCAGCCACGTGCCTGAGTGCTTCCCCGTGAGAGACAGGAGTGCCCGGGAGGGCAGAGAGGAGGCTAGACATAGGCACCAAGACAGGCGGCACTGGTCAGCACAGACCCAGGGCCAGGCAAGGAGAAGCAGGAAGCGTGTCCCCAAGCCTGGGCCGGGCTGGCTGTAATGATGCACCACGAACACACCCTGATCCCTATTATCTTGTTTATTGAGAAGTTTTAAGCAGTGTATTATTTAAAAATAAACATGAGCAAATACAGAGGTCTTGGGGACCACAGCCACAGTCACTGCTGAGCTGGAGGCCTGGGCCAAGGCCCCATAGGGGCAGCTTCTGCTATGCTGTTTGCCTTCTGCTGCATGCACACGGGGAAGGCCATTACTGGATTAGAAGGGCAGTGGGGCTCCGGGCAGCCAAGGTAAGAAGGTCCTGAAGGTAGCCACTTACGAAGCAGCAGAATGGGGCTTGGCAGCTAAGGAGGAGCAATGGTGCAGCCCCCAGAGCTGGGAGGGTGACTTCCTGGGAGACTGGGCAGTGCTGGGGCTGCCGGGGAATCCCAGGAGTGTGCATCTGGGGAGCAAGTCTTCCAGGAGAGGGAGGGAGGAGCCTGGAAGAGGGGGGGCAGTCAGGCTGCATGGCCCCCATCCCAGCCTCACAAGCCTGAGTAGGAGGCCTCTGTGGTCTCAGACCAGGATGAATCCCGGCGGCAAGATGGTGGCTGCCGTTGATGCCCTTTCTGGTCAGGGCAGCCCAGGCGCATAAGTAGCATCCACATACGCTCTCGGAACTTGACACCCACAAAGGCGTAGAGCAGCGGGTTGAGGCAGCAGTGCATATACCCTAGACCTGAGGTGACAGACTTGGCCACATCCACATGACTTTCTCTGCCACAGTTGCGGGCCAAGGCCCCCAGGTCCATGAGGGTGTCCACCAGCATCACCAGGTAGTAGGGGGTCCAGCAGAGGGCAAAGGCCACAACTACCACCACCACTAGGCGCATGGCTCGCAGCCGCCGCTGGCCTCTGGAGACCAGCAGCACAGCCAGGATGCGGGCATAGCAGTAGGCCATGACCAGCAAGGGCAGCAGGAAACCAGCAACCAGCTGCAGTACGCGCAGAGCTGTGCGACCCACCTGCGGGAAGTTGTACTGGCAGTGGGTGGCATTGAGGCGCTCGTCACGGTGGGCTGACAGGAAGATGAAGTCTGGGAGGGCAAAGAGCAGACAGAGCCCCCAGACAACTACACAAGTGAGGGCCACGCGGGTCGGGGGCCCCCGGCGGTAGAGTTGGGTGGCATGCACTATGCTCAGGTACCGATCAAAGCTGATGCAGGCCAGTAGGAGGGCCCCTGCATAGAAGTTGATGTTGAAGAGGGCACCTGCCACTTTGCAGAGGCCAGAGCCGAAGACCCACTGGACAGCAGCATCCACTGCCCAGAGCGGGAGGGTCAGCACCAGCAGTGCGTCAGCCACGGCCAGGTGGAGCAGGAAAGTGTCGGTGCTGCTCAGGGCGGCCCGCTGGCTCAGCAGCACGGCCGCCACAGCGCCGTTGCCCAGCAGCCCCAGCACAAAGAGGAGGCCGTAGAGGGCCGGCAGGAAGGCCCTGTCAAAGTTCAGGCTGAAGTCCTGTGGGCAGGGTGGGGACGCGCAGCAGGTGTCACTCTCATTTTCTCCTAGGTAGTCATAGGAAGAGCTGCAGTTTTCCAGGAGGAAGGCAAGCTCAGAGTCTTGGAACACTTGATGTTCGGTGATCTGCAGAGGGAGGGAGTGAGGGAGGGAATGGACCGCATTAAAAGGCCTCAGGCTTCGAGATTTAGTCTGATGAGCCTTTCTCTGAGCTGCTCCTCTGTAAGGCAGGCCCTGAGGTCTGGGCCATACCCTGTAACTGTCCCCGCCTTTCTTCCAAGGCCACGCCTCCTGAATGCCATCTACCCAGCCTGGGCACTGGGATGGTAACTTCCCTTCTCAAAGGCCACTTCTGTCTCGCCTTCCCGGGCCGTCCCATTGGCCCCAGGATCGAGGGCCGAAGGAAGAGCTTCCCTCCTGTGCCCAAAGCCCTCCCCACCCCGGCTTCTCTCTCTCCTTGCTTTTCCTTCACAGCTTGGCTGCCGGCCTCAGTTCCCGGCCACGCCTAGTTCTACCACCTTCCTCCGCAGGTGCCTCCCCACAGTCCACTCTCCCAGTCACGGGCCCTCCTCCTCCCTCTTCAGCCCTTGTCCGGGGACCCCAACTTCCTGTCCCCCACGGGGCTCCTCTACAAATCACTGTGGGCCCCACACGCTTTCTCCCTCTGTTCCTCCCCTCCCCTCCATTGTGGCCTGCCGCCCACTGGGGGCTCCCCCACCAAGCTCCAGCAGAAATGTTCCTCACCCCTTCCCCCGCAAACCACCCCAGAGCTGCAGGCCACCCCAGTGCTGATTCGGTCCAGCCCAGAAGAGTCAAAGTTTCAAGTCAGAGCTGAAGGGAGCCTTGGAGGCCGCCAGGGCTGAGCTCCACTGCAGGCGTTTTGCTGATGAGGCACCAGGGCCGGAGAGGGGAGGAGACTCGCCCATGGTCATTCATAAGTCAGTGGCCAAGCCGGGCTCCCAGTTCCCCATGCAGTGCTCCTTCCACACAATCCTTGCGTTCTCTACTTACTCACTCAACCCTCTGCTGGCCCTGGCTCGTGGGCCAGCCCTGACATTCCCTTAGTGTCCCAAGCTCTCCACCCCAAGCTGTGGCCTGGCCTGGCTGGGCAGCAGCACTTACCTCAAGGACCATGGCTGGGCTGGTGCGCTGGCTGCCAGGCTGCGTGCTGCCTGCCCCTCTGCTTTAGTGCTTGTGGTTGGGAGCCTGCACTGCACAGAGGAAGTGAGGGTTTCACGGGTTCTCGGCAGCTGCCTCATCCATGGGGTTATCTACACCAGACCTCTAGACCAAGGCCACGGGGTTCCTATCCCACCCATTCCCCTGGCTGTGGGAAAGCTGCTCTGGAGGAGCCAGCCACAAGCCTGGGACCAGAAAGGCTGGGGCCTCGGGAAGTGGGGGGGGGGGGGTCTGGGCAGGGGCCGGGGCCGCTCCTTTGAGGGGAGAGGGCTGAAGGAGAAGCAGAGCAACTGGGGGGTGAAGGACAGCCCTGCTGCCAGGGAAGAGCTGCTCTGCCTGCCCTGACTGGTACAGTCAATGCTTGAGAAATCGGAATGTGCGCTCATCCACCCTGGGCTGGAGTTGATGTTTGCGTGATTGTAGACCGGGTCGCTGAACGCGTTAAATCTGTATAGGGGATTAACATTCTTAAAACATTAAAATATTTTAAAGAAATCCATCACAGTAAATCTAGTTCTTTCCTATTGTCCCTCCCAGCTAATCAACAGGGGCAGGGAAAGGGAACTCCTAGTGACGAACTCGCTGTGTGCTAGATGTTGCTTTAGGCGCTTTCTCTGACACGGCCTCGCTCCAACCACACGACTCCCTTGTGAGGTGGGGGGCTAGCCTCATGGCTAATCCAGAGAGGGGCAAGGCCTTCACCGGCTGTGGCAAGTAAGGGTGGGCACTGGGCTTGAACTCCAGCTCTCTGACTCTCCTTTTACCTCCCATCACATTGTCTTCAGTTTTTTGTTTTTTGTTTTTTTTTTACTGGATAAACTATGATATATTCATGCAGTTGAAAACAAATGAACTAAAGCTATATATTTTAATATAGATGCATCTAGAAAAGCCAATGACCACATGGTGGAAGAGGCAACTTACAGAAAATTGTGTATAGTTTGACGGCGCTTATGTAAATTCTAAAAACCACACACAAAAAACAATACCATCTTGTTTTGGATACGGCTATTTGTTGTAGAAGTTTAAAACGGGCACTGGAGACATGACAAATTCACGAGAGCGGTTGCTTCTGGGGTGACAAGAAGGGGGCCAGGGTTGGGGAAGGGTATGGAGGCCTCCCGATTTAAGGCAAGGCTGTAAACAGCATTTGTAGAGCCAGAGTCCCTTTAGGGCCGCTGCCCTGTGACAGTTCCTCTCCCTCCCGTGCCCTCGGCTTTCCCCTCTGCCCTCTTCTCGTTTTCAGTGGGGAAAGGCGGTCCCTAACTTGCTTCTCCCAGGCAGTTTCCTCTTGCCCTCTCTCCCAGTAGATGAAAAGGACAGACAGAGCGACAGAGGCAGTGCCAGCCCATGGCCTTGGGGTCCAGTTTTCAGCCAGAGCGCTTCACCAGAGCCTCCCGGCTCAAGCCTGGAATTCACTTCAAAGTTATTGACGAGATGCACATTTTCGAGGCAGTGAGGCCCTTCCTGCCTTCTGTGGGCAGAAGGTGTGACTATCCTTGTTGTAAACAGCTTGTCACCTGCAGGGTCCAGGCCAGGGGGAACTAAGGGCCCGGAGGAGGTCAGGAGCGTTGCAAGTGGAGGGGACTGGGAGGATTCCAGAAGCCGCGGCAGTTAGGCTGGGTAGGCTTGGCGAGTGACTGCCGGTGGAGTGAAGAGGGCTGGCAGCCGGCTCACGGTTTCCCGGGGCTGGTCCGCGGAGAGTCTCTGCTCACTGGGCTTCTACGCGTGAGAGCAATGAGGACAACGAGAAGCTCTATTCGTTCAACTTGAAGGAGGGTCTTGTATTCTGCAATTATGTCCTTCATCCCCTTTTTGATATTGAAAGGATCTTTTCTTCGTGAAATGATGGTGAAAATAGCTGATAGTTTTAGAAATACCTTGTGCTGGCACAAGTTGACAACCCAATGCAGGTCCTCCAAATATATGTTGGAATATTACTGGTCCACGTGAAATTTCAAAGTTTAGGGACCCCTGATCTCCTTCCTGTGCCCCAGTCTCCTCGTTTGCCACATGGGGACAGTGATCCCCACTTCCCCGGTTGCTGGGAAGGAGAAATGAGCGAAGCTCTGGTCAGAGCCTTGGGAAGGTGCACAGAGCTTTCCTTTCTGAGTTGGGCCATCCTGAGAGGCCAACCTGGGCTGTGGGGCGGGCTGCTCACACTGCTCCTGGCGTGGCCGTGATGCAGTGGGAAGAACGCTGAACTTGAAGGCTGACCTAGCCGTGACTCCACCCTGTTCGAGGTGTGTGACTTTGGACAAATGACATAACCATTTTGAGCTGGTCTCCCAGGAGGGTTGTTGTAAGATGAACTGAGATAACCGAGGCTGGAAGGGGCCTGGCACAGGGCCCAGCACTTCATAGGAGCACAGTGGAGAATGCTGAGGGCGAGGGATGTCGGCTACCAACCTAGAGTCAGTGGGAGCCTTTCATGTCAGGGGGGCCCCGGGATAGAGTGTGCTGCCTTGTGGGGCGCGCAGGTATGAACCTGGCCAGACGGCAGGTCTTCCAGAAGGGCTGCCCCTAGCCTTAGCTGGGAGGGTTAGGCCCTGCCTAATCCTCTGGCTGCTCAGCTGTGTAATCTCAGGCAAATCATTTTACGTCTCGGCCTCAGCTTCCTCATCTGAAAAGTAGGGATACATGTGATAGGATTGCTCTGTGGACTGCAAGCGATACATGTGGAAAGTGTCTGGCACAGGGGAGTTACCCAGTGAGCAGCAGTTTCCTCCCCTTGCAGTAACTTTCCAAACCAACCCCTCCCAGGCCTCAGAATGGCAGGTCTGTGCTGGGCTTTGGCTTTCACAGCTCAGATGCCTTGGAAGGTGCCTGTGTCATGGTGCCAAGCCAAGGCCTTGTCTGGCCCTCTAACTTGGTCCTCTCCTATCCCAAGCAGCCCCTAGACCAGGTCGTCAGTGGGCCCAGCCCTTGGGGAGACCCCCCTCGCCAGACGCCTGCACTCTGAGTTCTGGTAGACGCGCACTCCTGCTTCTGCCCTCCCGGACAGCCAGTGGGGAAGCTTGAGGAGGAAGTTAGTCAGAGCGAAGCTGCTTTGGGCCCCACCTGTGGTCAAGGTGTGAAATGTGCACCTGTCTCTTCTCTGCCACCCCTCCCCCTGTTTTTTTTTTATTTCTTTCACACCTCTAGGCTGTGGTTTGGGGAGATGGGAGGCTCCGGGGTCTGAGCTCTGGGCCTAGTACCTCACAGGAAGGAGAGCCTCCCCAGCTGTCTGTCAGGCCAGCCAGGGAAGGGGGCCATTTCCCCCTCCTCCTTCTCAGTGTCTGCTGCCTCACAGCCTCTCTCGAAGCTCCTCAGAATGCCCCTGGGAACCCTGCTCTAGAAGCCCTGGACTCGGCCGCCAGCCCCAGGCTGTCAGGGGAGCAGCTTCCTGTGGGGCCCAGGCAGTGGCCCCGGCTGGGGCAGAGGCTTTCTTACACAAAATTGTTCTAGCCCCAGGAAGGGTGTGTGGGTCTAGCCTAGACGGTGCTGGGATGCTGGGCTTCCAGCAGAAGCTGGCCCTGAATTTCCCAACAGAAGGAGAGCTTAACTCACAGGGAGGCCCAGGGACTGGGGACCGCCTTCTCCTCTTCCTACAGCTCTGAGCGCTACTCAGGGAGTGGGAGGCAGGCCCTTTCTAGGTGCTGGGGCCATGGGCTGGGGCCTAGGCAGTCCAGGCCTATGAGGGTGAGTTCCCAAGCTATGGGGGCGCTCATTCTTTTGGGGACCAGGGAAGGAGGAAGTTGCTGCTATTTGTCAGGTGGCAAAGGGGGACAAGGCAATTCAGGCCAGAACAGCAGATGCCAAGGGAAGGAAGGAAGGAAGAGCCTGTCAGCCCAGGGGCAGTCAGTCCAGTTGGAACAGAAGGTACGTGTGAGAGCAGGAGGGTAGAGGGGGCTGGAGAGTAGTTCAGGACCCAAGCCCCTCCACCAAGTACAATGACCTGCCTGCCATCCTGTCCCCAGCAGTGCCTGGGAACTGTTAAATGAAACTAGCTTCCATTCAGCAAGCCCTGACTTTCATACACATGATCTCTTTTAAACCTTTCAGCCACCCAGGGAGGCAGAGGTTACTATACCCATTTTGCAGAATGGAGGTGGAGGTTCAGAGAGGTCAATTGACTTATCTCAGGCTGGTCAGCCAGTAGGGTTTCTATCCAGATTCCTATCCAGGCTTCTTTCTACTGCGCTATCCTGACCCCAGGGGCTGAGGCCCCCGCCCCCTGCAAACACGCTGCTGCCAGAGGACTCGTTTTTTCAGGAGCCACACCTTACTCACCATGTGGCCCCAGCCACACATGTTGTGGGAGGGCAGATGCTCCCCCAGCGGGGCTTGTGCCATGCGGGGAGCTTTGGTAAACCTCCCCACATCCCCGTTCTTCTCGTCCTGCTCCTCCCCAATTACCGGGGAGAAGAAAGGCCAGGATTTCCAGGACAAGGAGCCTGGAGGACCAAGCAAAAATCTGCAGAGTGCCAGACCCCTTTTGCAATGCTGCCTGGCGAGCCTGTGGTGCTCCCAGAAGTCTCCATTCCATCGCAGGCCAGCTCCTGAAGGCCTGGCCTCGAGGAAAATTCCCCACCTCTGGGATCAGCAGGCAGCTGCTCCCATTCCCCTGGTACCTAGGACTCCACCTCAGCTCTGGCCTGTCCAGACTCTCCAGAGGTGCGAGTGGCAACATTGCTGAGGCTCCAAGATCCGATTATGGAAGCCTGACCTTGACAGAGTCTCGAGTCCCAGTGGTTCCCACAGTGAATGTGTGGAGGCGGTTCCCCTGTGCTGCTTGGCTGGCCGCCATTTGCAACGAAGTCATTGGCAGGCCTGGCGTTTGCTTCCTGCATTCCCTTGGGTCGCCCCATGGAGTGAGGTCAGCAGGATAAGAACAGCTGACGTTTATTGATTACTTGACTATGTGCCAGGCACTATTCTAAAAGCTTTATTGGGATGAATTCATTTAATACCCACAACTATGTAGTAACCATGACATCATTACTATTATCATCCCCATTTTACAGATGATGGAAACACAGAAAGTTTAAGGAACTCGCTCAGAGCCGCACAGCCAGCAAGTGGCAGAGACTCCATGCTCTTACCCATTACGCCACGATGGCTTTGGAGGTTTGAGGAACTGGCATCGAGGGTGGTGCTCGAAGAGCACTCCTTTGGCCTTGTCTGTAATGTTTTACACAGAAACTGTATTCACGTATCAGCTGTATGATTAAAAAGCCATCAAAAAGGAAAATAAAATTGAGCTGAAAAACTGGGACAGTTGGTGAAATTTGAATACGGCCTGGGGATTAGGTAACAACCTTATATCCACGCTATTTTGCTAACTTTGACAATGTAAGAGGATGTCTTTGTAGGAAATGCGCCTTGAGGTATTTAGGTGTAAAGGGCTGTGACAGCTGACTTCCACGTGACTTGGAAAACAAATACGCAGAGTGAGAGGGGATGCACAAAGGAGAAAGCAAGTGGGGCACCACGCTCATAATCGGTGATATGGGGAAAGGGTACAGGGGAGTTCTTTGTACTATTCTGGCAACTTTTCTGTAAGTTTGAAATGATACCAAGTTAAAAGTTACTGAAAGAATCTCTCTCATGCAGGATGGGTTTGGTGCCCGATGCTATTCCCAGGATCCACTTGGAGGCCTCGTGAGAAGAAGGTGGGGCCAAGGCTGCCTGGGAACAAATGCTCCCTGGCAGTGGCCTCTGGCCTCCTTCCCGGGAAGCCCTGCTTCTTCCCACAGCTCAGTCGCCTTCTCTCCTCCCAGCCAGCCACACTTTACCTCTGGATTCCTGGGCTTCCCCCCTTTTCCCTTTGGTGACCTCCAACCTCTCAGCCTTGAGTTCCTCTCCACTTCCCCTGCAGCCTTTTGAACTAGGAAGGGAAGCGCTGCCTGCTCTCCAGGTGGAAGGCGTGAGCAGCCCAAGAGCTCCTTCTCCAAGCCACTCAGGGCCCCTCAAAGAATACAGGCTGTGCCTGAGGCTCTCGAGGTGACCCCATCCTTGGCTCAGACTGGCTGAATAGAAAGGATTGGGGCTTGTGTCCTTCAGAGGGCGTCACCAGCTGAGAGCCTAGAGTTCTTTTTCCCAAATGGAAGTGGGTCTGCAAAGCTGGGTGGGGTCCCTGCCGGGAAGGCTGCTCTCCCTGAGGGGCAGGCAGTCTGGGCTGGGCTTCTTGTCTGCTGCCGGCCTCCCACAGAGGATGAGGCACACCCTGGAAACCACGCGCCCACCCCAAAGGTACTCCTCTCAGCAAAAGCTGCCGAGTAGTGTCCGTCTTTGGGTCCTTACCTTGAAGGGTACCCAGTAGTGCTTTAAGCTGCCCTCCCGGGACCCTGCATAAGACCCCTTGATGATGGGCCTGACTCTGGTCTAGACTCTACCTGCCTAGACTCTCCGGCCTTCTGGAAAAATTCCTCAACCCACCAAATGAATTTCCTAAATCCCACCAGAGTGTGGTGTCGGCCTTGGGGGCTTTGTGCACATGTCCTGTGCAGGGCTGCCATGACCCAGGCCCCGCCTCCTGCTAGTGTTGAGCCCATATTTCTCCAACGGGTCACGGTCATCTGCACAGACACAGGCATCGGTGCTTGCCCAGCGTGAGCCAAGCTGGCCCCATGTGGGGCAATGTGGCAGAGCAGATAAGCACGTGGACTCTGGAGCAGGCTGTCTGGGTTGGATTCCTGGCTCTGCCATTTATTAGTTGTGTGACCTTGCACAGGTTATTTCACCTCTCTGCGATTTGGTTTCTCTCTCAAATGAAAAGGGTCAGTACACTGTATGTGTAAGGGTCCTCAGAACCATGCCTGGCACGCAGTGTTACATATGAATTGTTAGCTAACCTCCTCACTGTGGTGCTGAGGTCTCCCCAGGACTGGGCACACCCGAGGGGCAGCTTCACTTGTATTGCAGTACTGCCTGCCCTGGACTGGACAGCCCAAGCAGCAGCCCTGGCTGAGCTGTGGAGCTGGTTAACGAGCTGACGCCTCAGGCTGTGGGGCCTAAATGCCACTTTGAGTCCAGTGCCCAAGTCTTCATGGGTGAAGGGGGGGAGGGTCCTTCCAGATGCAAACTCCAGCTGGGTGGGCTGTCTACTCTGAGCTGCGGGTGCAGACGGGCTGGGCCTAGAAGCTGGGCCTTGCTTCTGAGGGTCAGGACTTAAAAGGAGCTTGAGGTGACACCAAATTGAAAACTTGCTTGCCCTTGTGATACCCACAAGGTCCTCCCTCGCAGAAATCCACAGTAATTGCTGACTCAGCCAAAATGTCTGTCACTAATCTGACAGATGGGCAGCAACGACGGTGCTAGTCATCAGTAGCGTGGCACTCACAATGTGCCGGTACTGCTTGAAGCACATTCACACGTGAGCATCCTCACAACAAGCCTTTGAGATAGGTTTGATTTTCGTTTCTAGTTTAAAGATGAAGAAACACACTCGAAGAGGTTATGTAACTTGCCCACGGTTAAACAGCTAATAACTGACGGAGCCTGGATTTCAAACCAAGCAGTCTGGCTTCAAAGTCTACACTCTTAACCACCCTGCTCTATTGTTTTGGGTTTGAAAAGGCCAATGTGTGAATTTAAGAGGAGCAGAGGAACCTGATGGGGTGGCCCTGGCGATGGGATGTGCTGTTCACTATACAAATCCGCAACCATGGTCCAGAGTGGCTGAGCCAGGGCAGGGGCTGGGGTGGAAACCAAGTCAGGGCCCCTTCCTGGAGCAAGGGAGCTCCTCAGGCATTCCACAGGTGGGCGCCAGGACAGAAGATGAAGGGCAGGAGTCCGGAACTAGGGGTGGTTACCATGGAAACCAACAATGTGGTAAAGCTCAAAGCTGAGCCTGTCTGGGTCTAAAAAGAGAAAAGAAAAGAAAAGAAAAAGAGCAAATGATATTTTAAAAAGTTCTAGATTCTTTGGAGGATGGCTAAAGACAAACGCTCTGTGGAACTCAGATGAATTTTTAGCATATTTGCTAGTGAATAGCAGACTTTCACATAACTACCCAGAGTAGTTATAAATTACTTATAAATCATACTTATAAATTACTGTAGCTCATCGTATAGCTAGAGAGACGCTTGCGTATGAAGAGGCACAGGATAGGACGGGTGAGGAGGAGGGGGGTGGTGAGGTTAGGGAAAGAGTTGGAAAAGGGGAGACAGTCTGGGGGCAGGTGGCTGTAGGGAGACAAGTTAGAGGGATGGAGAGTGTTAGCTGAAGTGGGGCAGTAGGGGTGGCACGGAGGGGCTGGGGGAGTGACGCGATTCAGAGCTGGAACCACAGCCCTGATTGGCCGCCCCCAGCCCAGGTTGCCTCTACTGGGTCTCCATCCATCTTCGCCGCGAGGACGGCAGCCGCTGTGGCCCCCCGGCTTGCCCTCTGCCCTCATGTCAGGTCTGGGAAGTCTGGGGTAAAAGGGATCTGTTTAGCTCTTTGAACTCCAGCTTATTGACAAGGAACCTTTACTTTCTCACAAAGCACCCCTTCTTGTTAGTGCTGTTACTATCCCAAAACACGTTGTCCGTAGGACACACTTTGGCAAACACCAGCCCAGAGAATGGAGGCTGTTTGCCTGGCCTGGCCTTCAAGGCCTTCCATGATCTGGCCCCAGCCTCCTGCCCAGCCTGGTTCTCCCTCTGCTTTGTGCATCCTATATTCTAGCCAAACTGGGCCATATGCCGTTGCAAGCATACCCCAAGTTTCCAGTGGCTGGCTGGTCTCTGCCTGGGTCCTACCCACCATCTAGGATTCAGAAGTGCAGCTCAGGACCATGAAGGCATACAAAGACCCTGTAGCTCTGCCCTGAAGGCCCCAGGTGACGGGGCAGGACAGAAAGGAGAGGTAAGAAGACCCAGGGGAGGAAGCAGGAAGTTTCGGTACCTCTGCCTACCTTCCAAACATAGAAATAGTTTGAAGTAATTCTGCAGGGCAAGTCTCTGACTACAAGTATCCTTTGCCATCTGATCGCCTGCCTCCAGCCTTCTCACCCTCGGAGACATTCATTCCACTGGGAATCACTGAGCAAGAATAGCAAGGCCAAGTCAGGCTCTGGAGGATCTCAATGGGAGTCCGACCGGGCACAGAACCACGTAGCACGGTAGTAGTAAATGGGCTTTGTTTGGTGTCTGACAGGCTTGAGCTTCAATCCCATATTGGCCACTTAATAGCTATATGATTTGGGCAAATCACTTCACCTCTCTGAGCCTCATTTTCCTCATCTGCAAAGTGGAGATAATACCTACCTCACACGACAAGGATGAAATGGTTGTTGAGAGGATTACACGAGATTAATTTAGGCAAATCGCCTGGTGAAATGCCTGGCCTTCTCTGACACCCACTCCAAAGCAGCCTGCCATCCCTGCCTGTCCCTTAAGCGTATTTTATATTCCTCATGGCATTCATCGCAGCTTGAATATACTTTTCATAAGAGAGATGATTTTGTTTTTTTTAATCACTATATCCCCAATGCTTTGAATAGTTTCTGACACATAGTAGGTGCTCAGAAATATTTACTGAATGAGTTCATAAATGAGTGGATAGTAGGTTCTGTCTGAAAGGGTAGACACATGACAAACATATACGTATAGATAAAGCTCTCTCTCATGCATAACGGTCTTGTGCACAAGCAACCTCCAACGCTGTGAGTTTGGGTCATAGCTGCTGGCTAGCATGTGACCTAGCACAAGCTGTGTTCAGGGAGCATGTGACCAGGGCCTGTGTTTGGGAAACAATGCCCAGCAGCATGGGAAACTTTGGGGGAAGTTTTGCTATAAAGACAAGTCACCAAACTCATTTAGTCACTGTATTGGCTTCCTAAGGCTGCCGTAACAAATTACTGCAAAGTGGGTGGCTTACAACAACAGAAGTTCATTCTCTCACAGTTCTGGAGGCCAGAAGTCCAAAATCAAGGTGTCGGCAGGGCCGCGTTCCCTCCAGAGGCTCTAGGGGAGAAGCTGGTCTTTGCCTCTTCCAGCTTCTGGCGGCTGCTGGTCGGCATGCCTTGGCTCCTGATCACATCACGCCAATCTTTGCCTCCATCTTCCTATGGCCTCCCCCTCTTCTGTGTTTCTAGTCTCCCTCTGTCTCTCTCTTATAAGGACACTTGTGTTGGCATTTAGGGCCCACCCAGCCAATCCAGGATAGTTTCCTCATCTCAAGATCTTTAACTTAATTACATCCATAAAGACCCCATTTCTAAATAAGATAACATTGACAGGTTCCGGGGCCTAGGACTGGACAGATCTTTGGGAGCCATTATTAGCCAACCACAGTCACTAACTCCCCTATTTTCCACAACTCCCCTACTATCACTATAGAGTATATTTTGAGAAGCGGTGACTTGAGAAAAATGGGCTTTCAGAAAGAATGGGGGTGGAGAGGGAAGTAGAATACAGGAAGAAACAACTTGTTGAAAATTTAAAAGCATACTGCAACTGCCAAGCCCTCCTCAGGATGCGAGGGATGGGGCTGGATACTGACCAAGCTCTTCTGCTGATTTGTTTTGTGTGTCAAGGACTGGGACCCACTGTGTACAAAGACGTGGAGAGGTAATTACCCCTGATGGAAAGTAATGACTGCGCTGTGCTTCTCGTTTAATTAGGCCGAGGAGGGTGTCTGGTATGGGTGGTTTTCAAGAGCTCTCTAGGTAATTGTAATGTATAGCAAGAGTGGAACACCACTAGTGTTGAGGCAATGAGAATTTCAAAATACAAGTGTTAATGAATATTATCTTTAAGAGTAGTAACAAAGTTCAGAATGCTGACATCAATAATTAACCTTGACCTTCTCTGTGAGATAATAACGAATGTGAAAGTGCCAGGAGCACCGGCTGCCTCCGAGGGTGGCATGGGGGGATGCTTAGCAAATATGAGACGCAGAGAGAAAGCAGAAAGCATCGCTGGAGCCACTGATGTTCAAGGGCCTCACCCCCCAGATGGAGGCTACAGGGCCAGGGCTGGGGGGACATAGGGAACCAGCAGAGAGCTGCAAAGAGTTGCCAGGAAGAAAGAGAACGTGGCGTTTAATTAATAAAGAAAAAAAGGGAAAGCCCTTGGTCTGGGCCCGGTGGTCAATGGCCTCTCCTCCCTTCTGGCCCAGCAGGATGGGGCAGCGCTGCCGTGACTGCTGATGCCGGAGTGGGGTCTGCAGCAACTCTGCTGGCTCTCTGAAAGAGAAGTTGGCCATCAGGATGGGCCAAATGGTTTGGGTGCCAAGGTAGTAAACGTATGTGTGAGGGTCAGGCTAACTGGTATGAGACTCACAAAGGAGGGGCTAAACCTTTTTGAGGTTGGGGCTCCGGAAAGGAATACTCCTTCCTTTCTCTGCTGTTGTCTTATCCAGGGCTTTCCTGTCTACTATCCCCTAAGACTCCCAGCTCCCCGGGGAGAGAAGCCAGGCAGGCATTATTGTTATTTTTTTCTCATTTAAAAAATTTTAGTAAAATATATGTAACATAAAACTTGCCATTTTAACCATTTTTTATACAGTATTTTTTTAAGATTTTATTTTTTCCTTTTTCTCCCCAAAGCCCCCTGGTACATAGTTGTATATTTTTAGTTGTGGGTCCTTCTAGTTGTGGCATGTGGGATGCCGCCTCACTGTGGCTTGATGAGCGGCGCCATGTCCGCGCCCAGGATCTGAACCAGCGAAACCCTGG
The DNA here is from genome assembly GCF_037783145.1 of Equus przewalskii. Classification (NCBI taxonomy): domain Eukaryota; kingdom Metazoa; phylum Chordata; class Mammalia; order Perissodactyla; family Equidae; genus Equus; species Equus przewalskii. Next base: position 55,330,013 of record NC_091863.1, read on the forward strand.
AAGCAGAGCACGCAAACTTAACCACTCGGCCACAGGGCTGGCCCCCATTTTAACCATTTTTTTGGACAAGGAATCATAGGCACATTTTTATGATAGGCGATGTATTTTTCATACATAGAATATCACATTTACCTTCAAAATCCCAAATCATTTCAGTATATTGTAAGGATAAAATAGGATGATGGCTCTGAAGCTGCTTTTTGTAAACTTTAAAGTTCTAGATTATTTTGAATAATTATAAATATCAGGAAGAATATACTATTTATTACATTTTGTATCTGACTCTCAGCCTTCTCCCCCCATAATTATGGGGTGGAGTAGGAACTGTCTGTCCACCTGAGATCAGCCTCTTTGTTTTGAGTCATTTAATTTAGACACATTATTTTCACGTAAGTGCTTTTACTTTGGCAGCTGGCATGCAATTTTTAAAAATTGTGGCAAAATACACATAACTTAAAGTTGACCATCTTAATCATTTTTAAGTGTCTAGTTCAGTGGCATTAAGTATATTCACAATTCTGTGAATCTCCACCATCCATCTCCAGAACTTTTTTCATCTTCCTCAACTGAAACTTTGCACCCACTAAACACTAACTCCCCTTCCCCTCTCCCCGAGCCCCTGGCAACCACCCTTCTACTTTCTGTTTCTATGCATTTGACTATTCTAAGTACCTCATACAAGCGGAATTGTACAGTATTTGTCCTTTTGTGACTGGTTTATTTCACTTCGCGTAATGTCTTCAAGATTCATTCACGTTGTAGCCTGTGGTAGGATTTTCTTCCTCTTTAAGGCTGAATATTATTCCCGTGTATGGCTACACTACATTTTATTTATCCATTCATCCATCGATGGACATTTGGGTTGTTTCCACATTTTGGCTATTGTGAATAATGTTGCCATGGACCGGGATTATTGTTCTGCAGGAGAGGAAAGTGAGGTTAAGAAAGGATCACACAGAAAATAAGTGGCAGGGCCAGGATTCAAATGCTGGCTTGATATAAATCCTACTCATCAGCTGAGCCAGGTGGCCTCCAAAGAAGCAGTTGTCTTGCTTTCCACCCTTCTACCTCCCACTTCCCTAGCTACCCTCTGGGAATTGGAATGGGGCCACTTAGTAAAGACTCTCATGCAGAAAGCCTTCTCTTTATCTTGCACAAGCCCCAAGGGCCAGATGGCTGGGCTCCTCTGCTTGGGTTAACATTTGTGCCTGCGTCTGACCAAAGGCAAAATGTTGAGGTCTTTCTCCTTTCCTAGTCTGTATCCTGCCTCCTAGGATTTCCTGACACATTGGCCTTCCATAGGGCACGCTTATTCTTGAACAAGCCCCAATCCTACAGCCCCCAGGAGGAGCTGGAGGGAGAAAGAGACCAGCAAGTTTCTGCCTGGAATTTTCTGTCCAGGCTAGGTCTGAGAAGCAAGTTTCTTACGAGCTGTATGGCCCTCACTTCTTCCATCCGCCCCCTGCTGCTACCAGACATGCAGAAAGCACGCACCTCCCCAAAGCTTTGCATAACACTTTTGAAAACTCCTTTGCATCTAAGTGCGTAGGAAAACTACTGAAGCCAACCTCATCTTTCCTGCCTGCCTCTAAGGAATGCCATCCTCTGCAACAAACGCAAAAGTTAGAGGAACCAACATTCGCTGAGGACTGGCAGTAAACCTTCAAGTGGTATTTCAGCCACAAGTCACACTCCATTTCTTATTTCAGTTTTGCCACAACCTAGGAGATCATCTCGCCAGGAGTGTGGGAAGGAGCAGAAGCAGCAAACCCACAACTCAGAATGAATCCAAGTGTCACAGTTGGTGCGGGAGGGAGTGGGTGTCCAGCTGAAGACGCTCCTGCGGAGAAGCAGGCTGAAGCTTGGGCAGATGGTGGTGCTGGCAGACTCTGTTGGTTGTCTGCCTGACAGACATGCCCCTCCCCCTCTTTCTCACTTGAAGAGCCTTTCTCTCACAGCAGAGGTTGGAAATGCCAGGTACTCACTTTCCCAGCCTCTCTTGCATGTAGGAGTAGCCATATATGATGGCTGAGTTCTGGACCATGATACATAAGGGGAAATCAGCTGGAGGGCTTCCTAGGGTTCCCTGTCTTGAAAAGAGAAATAGATGAGGAGTGTTCCCCCTCTAGTTTCTTGTCTTTGGACATGGTTATACGAAGCAGCCATCTCACAGCTATGATGTGACAAATCTGAGGACAAACGTCAACATGCTTAGCAAACCAGGAGGATAGAAAAAGTCTGGGGTCCTTGATAAAGTCTTTGTGCTCCTGAATAAACCCTGGGACCACTCTGGATCTATGAAGTGAGATAATAAAAATCCCTATCACCTACATGTTTTACTTGCAGCCCAAAGCATCCTCACTGATAACAGTATCCCACAGCAGACCATGGAAAGCAGAGGTCAGTTGGAGTCAAGTGAGGGCAAAGAGCATAAGGCTGGGGCCAGAGTCCATGTTGCACAAATTTGTGCCTGAATTGAGGAAGGCTCAGGCTCCATCTTTTGTGGCCACTTGAGTAGAGAGGTTGACTAGAAGAGAGAGCTCCTGATGAGATCCAGGTTTGCCAATGCAGGCTAGACTAGGCTATGCTGTGATAACAAAAAAAACCCAAACCTCAGAGGGTTAACCAAACAGAACTTTATTTCCCACTTACATGAGATGTGCAACATAGGTTGACGAGGGCTTGGCTTACTGTAGTCACTCAAGGACCCAGGCTGATGGTGGCTCTATCTGGGCACGTGCTCTCATGGTCACCACAGCAGTGGGATGAAAACAAGCTGAATTGCACACTGTCTCCTAAAGCTTCATTGGCCAAGGCAAGCCACATGGCCACACCTAACTTCAGTGGGGACAGGAAGTGCTATCCTGCCATGTGCCTGAAAGGAAGACCTGTTTGTAGATCCAGCAGCTGTCAGCACTCGTCTCTAGTCAAGACTTGGCTTTTAGGTGGATTGGAGGGCGAGGGGAGATGTTGATTTCTAAGAGCCATGTGGCCAGGGCCAGAAGTGGGCCATTTGTTCTAACCCCACCCTTCAGCACCCTAGGCAGAGGAGCAAACATGATACCAGCCATGCCCACTGCTACCTTCGTGCCCTAGGATGGAAACAGTTACACTGGAAACAACGGCAGAAAATTAAAAAGCATTATTTTCCTCTGTCAGGCTGTATTCATTCCCTATTGCTGCTGTAACAAACTATGACAAACTTAGTGGCTTAAACAACACAAATTCATTATCGTACAGTTCTGGAGGTCAGGAGTCTGAAATGGGGTCTCACTGGACTAAACTCAAGGTGCTGGCAGGACTACATTCCTTCTGGAGGCTCTAGGGGAAAATCTGTTTCCTTGCCTTTTCCACCTTCTGGACACTGCCTGCCTTCCTTGACTCATGATCCCTTCTTCCATCTTCAAAGCTGGCAACACCAGGCTGAGTCCTTCTCAGGCTGTCGTATCTCTGGTTCTTTCACTCTATCTCTCTCTTCCACTTATAAGGACACTTGTGATGACACTGGCTCACCCAGATAATTCAGGAGACTCACCCCAACTCAGAGTCAGCTGATTAGCAACCTTAATTCTGTCTGCAAACTTTAGTTACCCTTTGATATGTAATATAACATATTCATCAGTTCTGAGGATCAGGGCATGGCCATCTTTGGGAGTGGGAGGAATTATTCTACCTACCACACAGGCCTAGGAAGAAGAGGGTCTCCACCCTAGGAGCAAAAGTGTCAACATTGCCTGGGAGATGGCCTATGAGTACATGATTGTGGGGCTGAGGCCCCATTTAAGTGTTTTAAGGTTAGATTGTATGTTGGCATTTCCAAATTATTTTTTTAACCGTAAGCTCTAATATTGCTTTACTTTGATATTGTATCAGTTTTAATAAACCCACTCAGCAGCTAATCAGCTCATCCCTTTAGATGCCATAGGCTGAAGGTTGTATTTTCCTCTTTCTCCCCACACCCCACCAAAGTGAAGCCTGCTCTGCACTTCGCTGCCTCAGGGGAGGTATGTAGCCTGGTAGAGGGAGGACAGAGAGGACTGCGGGTCCCTGGTGATGGGTCCTTGCTTCCTAGTGATGCTCTGAGAAGCTGGTAATTCCAGAGTGGAGTGCCCCCCCTGGTTCATCCAAAACACTAGGGCTCCCAGCTGTCTGGCAGATCTCAGCTTCCCACAGAAGCAGCAATGGACAGGGGACAATGAATGGCCTGGTGGAAACTTACATACTACAGACAACTGATGACCAGATGGGGTTCTCTAAGATGTCTGGCACTGTGGAAAGTTCCAAGACCCAGTCTTGATCTCAGGGAGGCAGGAGAGGCAAGAATGACTCAGGTAGATTTCCCCAACACTGCCGAGATGGGGTGCAGAATTGAAATTAAGTTGATTTATAAAACAATAAAGAGAGGCAATATTTATTGGATACCTAGATTTATGGTCTGGGACTGATCACAAGGAAGAAACACACCCTTCAATCTGCTGAGGAGCTTGGGCACAGTGGGAGAGAAGGCAGAAGGGAGCCCTGAGGTTACATGGGAAATTGCTTAAAATGAAGTTTTGATTTTCTTTATCCACAATCAGAGAATGTGATCTCCTTCATGGGGCAGTTTATATGAAATAGCATGATAGGAAGACAGAATGGAAAATAGTTGGGGTGATCTAAAGAACATCACCTACATAAATTGGCCAGCTTTTTGGGAGAGCAATTGGGCAGGATCTAGTAAATAGGTGCATCTTCTATGATTCAGCAACCCCAACAGCGTAAGTGCTCAAAAATATATGTACAAGGATGTTCTCAAGTAGGTTTCTTCCTCTCTAGCCTTCCTCCCAGGGATCAAGCTGGCACCTCCCACCTGGCCCACTGGGACAGCCTCCTATCTGATTTTCTCTTTTTTTCTTTCTTTTTTTGTTTTTTTTTTGAGGAAGATTAGCCTTGAGCTAACATCTGCTGCCAATCCTCCTCTTTTTACTGAGGAACACTGGTCCTGAGCTAACATCCGTGCCCATCTTCCTCTACTTTATATGTGGGACGCCTACCACAGCATGGCTTGTCAAGCGGTGCCACGTCCGCACCCGGGATCCAAACCAGCGAACCCCGGGCCACCAAAGCGGAATGTGCAAACTTAACCACTGTGCCACCGGGCCAGCCCCTCCTATCTGATTTTCTTTTGCCCAGTCTTGTCTCTCTATGGAAAGACTGCTCAGAATACAAACCTAATCATCAAAAACTCATCATCATTGAAAACTCTACAATGCTCTTCTCCACTGCCCTCTGCATATAGGCCGATGCTCTGAGCTTGCCACACAAGGCCCCATGACCTGGTTCCTTAACAATGACCCCAATTTCCAAGCATGCTGCAAAGTCTGTTCACCAAACCTGTCAACAGGCTCCTTTCTGTGCCTCTGCGCGTGCTGTTTCATCTGCTCTGTCCTAACTCAATTGCCTCCTCGTCCCTCAGGAAGCTCTTCTTTTCAGCAGCTGGCCTTAAGCGCCCAGGCAGTAGTAGTCGCTTCTCCTTTGGGCTCCCACAATACAGCGTGCCCCAGGATAGAAGAGAAAGTAGCATATTGGATTGTAATTTTAAAAACAATTCTTTCTCCTCCACTGATGAGTTCTTTGAAGGTACAGGCTATGTTTGTTATCTCTATATTTCTGCCACTTTGTAAGATTCTCAATAGTCTTCTCCAAGGATATGGTTTCAGGCACGTGGGTCTCCTCATTCTCTCAGACCGCCTCTTCTGGCTCAGTCGCCTCAGGCTGAAAGTGCTAGAATTAGAAATTTCTTCAGCATCAGAGGGATGCTGGGGGGCGGTAAATTCTACCTTTACTAGATGGCTAAACAGAAGAAAACAATATCTGGATTGCACACCTGTATCTGTTACTTCCTGTGTGATTATGGGCTTCTGTTTCTTCTCAGTAAAATGAGCATAATAATAACAGCTCCCCTCAGAGACTGTCATGAAGGTACTGAGAGATGAAGTGAAAGTGCTCTACAAATTGCCATGTGCTGCACACTGATAACCTCCAAAGAACCACTTTAGTTAAAAGTGGCCCAGAAAAAAAGATATAAAAAATTAAGTTCCTAATTTAAGAACCTGGTTCATACAGATGAAACCCTCCTTACTCCTTTTACACTATTCAAACTAACTTCGCGCTTAATTCTGCCTTCACCTGCAGGACATTGTCCTCCTCTCTCCATGTCACCTCTTTTGCTCTATCCCCAGTGACAGAAAAGCACCATGTCTGTTCCATGACGTGGTCAACTGGATATTGAAGTCAGAGATCTGGGTTCAAATCCCAGCTCTGCCATTTCCTAGCTGCATGACTTTGGACTGGCTACTTAACCTCTCAGTGCCTCAGTTTCTTCATCTTCTATTTCCTAGACATGTGATAAGGAATAAATGAGACCATATAACTGTTCCTTTCTATTTCAGTAATTTCTATCTCTACTCTTATTCAGCCTCCCACACATTTGATCACACCTTGGATGCCTTCTTCACTTAACCAAAGTTTCATTTTCAAGATTTCAAACTGGGAAAATCCTCTTTTTCTGAGTATAAGCTCTGGTTCTTTCAGTTCTCTTCCTTCCACCAAAGTCACTCTGTCTTCCTCTTGGCTTCTAGCTCCTCAAGCCATTCTCATTCTCCCAGACCACCTTGGTCTGGTCTCAGTTACCTCTCTGCAAAGCTAGAACCCCATGGCTAACCACGTCCCCATGCTCTCACTGCCACCTTCCATTTCCACAGTCCCTTTCTTGGGGTGACTTCTGAGTCTGGATAACCCTCAGCTTACTGTTTTAGCTTCCAAATGTCCATGTTTGCGGGAGAAAAAGTCTTTTCTTCCTATGCTATGGGAGCATCCTCATCACCAGAAAGTCTGTCTGCCTCTCCCTGACTTCCTCTTGCCATGGCTGAGGAAGAATCGTCCTCTTCCTTGCCTACAGTCTCCTCTGATGGGCGCCCTGGCTTCGACCCCAGAGCACCTCTGTCAGGCCATGCTCCAACAATGATCCCTTATATCATTTGCCTCTTCAGTTGTTCTTTCTATATCTCCTCCCCCTCATCATATAACAAACTCAGATCTCCTCCATTCTGAAACCACCTTCTCGGCCTTTTACTCCAGATATCACTCTATGCCAATCCATCCCAACATTAAACTTCTTCAAAAAATAGTCTATATGTGCTCCCCACCTACTCATCACCTACTCGTTAATCCCTTACAATCTGACTTCTGCTTCCACCACTCTATCTGGTTGCCAACCTAATGACCACTAACAGTCTCCTAGCTGCCAAACTCAGATGGCTGTCGCCATTCTTCAGAAAGCTCTTGGCACTTTGGCCTAGTTGTCTTCTAAAGCACTCTCCCTCCTTGATCTTCATTGCTGCTTTATTATGGTTTTTCCTCTGTCTGTTTTCTTCCTTACCCACGACGTGCTTCCCTTGACACCACTCACTTGGTGAGCACCTCTGCTCTCGTGGTTTCAACTGGGGGTTGGTAGACGTTTTCTTAAAGGTCAGAGAGTAAATATTTTCAGCTTTGTGGGCCAAGAGGCAAAATCAAGGCAATTATGTAAGTACTTATATAAACACTTAATGTAAAAACTGTTTTTAGCTCACAAGCTCTACAAAACAGGTTGTGGGTTTGATTTGGTCTGTGGGCTGTAGTTGACCCCTGGTTTCAACCACTATCTCTAAGCAGAAAACTCCCAAATCGATACCCCCAGCTCCCACCTCTCTGGAGAAAACTCTCCAGAGTTCGAGATTTTTGCTTCTAATCGCTTACTGGACACCTATACTTTGCTATCTCATACATGCCTCAAATTCATAGTATTAAAAATACAATTTATCTCTCTCCAGATCACTTCCTTTTCCTGAACAAATGGACAAAATGAGACGTTCAACAAAGAAATAAAAACCATAAAAACCCCCAGATGTCACAGAGTTGAAGGATACAATGACTAAACTGAAAAATTTAATAGACAGTTTCAATAGCAGATTCAACAAAGCAGAAGAAAGAATTAGTGACCTATATAGAAGACAGATCATTGGAAATTATCCAGTCAGAGGGGCAAAAAGAAAAAAGAAGGAAAAAGAGTGAAGAAAGCCTGTGTGAATTACGGGATAGCATTAAAAGAAACAACCTGTGCATTATTGGAGTCCCAGAAAGAGAACAAAGGGGAAAAGGGGCAAAAAGCTTCTTTAAAGAAATAACAGCTGAGAACTTCCCAAATCTGGGGAGAGATTTGGACATCCAAGTTCATGAAGCTAATGGGTCATCCTAAATTTCAACCCAAACAATCTTCTCCAAGACACATTATAATAAAACTGTCTCACATCAAAGAAAAACAGAAAAATTTAAAGCACAAGAGAAAAAAATTCCCCACATATAAGGGAACCCCAATAAGGCTATCAGGATTTCTTAGCAGAAACCTTGCGGGCCAGGAGAGAATACAATGATATACTCAAAGTGCTGACAGAAAAAACCAAGAATACCTTGCCCAGCAAAGATGTCTTTCAGAAATGAAGGAGAGATGAAGACTTTGCCAAACAAACAAATAAACAAACAAAACCTGAGGGAGTTAATCACCACTAGACCTGCCTTTCAAGAAATGCTGAAAAGAGGTCTTCAAGATGAAATGAAGGGATGCTAATTAGTAATATGAAAACATATAAAAATATGTAACACACTGGTAAAGGTAAGTATATAGTCAAATTCAGAATACTCTGATACAATAATAAGGTGGTGTGTTAATCACTTACCTGTAATATAAAGGTTAAAGGAGAAAGTATTAAAAATAACTAGAGCTATAATAATTTGTTAATGGATACACAATATAAAAAGAGGTCAATTGTAACATAAAAATTATAAAAGGGGGATAAAAGGGTGCAGACTTTGTAGGCAATTGAAGATAAGTGGTTATCAGCATAAAATGGATGGTTTTATCTATGCGATGTTTATGTTAGCCTCATGGTAGCCACAAAGCAAAAATGGAGAGTAGATTTACAAAAGATAAGAAAGGGGGAAACAGAACACACCACCACAGAAAATCACCATTTACAAAGATAGGCAAAAACAGAGGGAAAAAAGAATGACGGAAATACAAAACAACCAGAAAGCAATCAATAAGATGGCATTAGTAGGTCCTTAAATATTAATAATTAATCTAAATATAAGTGGACTGAATTCACCAATCAAAAGGGACAGACTAGCTGGATAGATAAGAAACCAAAACCCAACCATATGCTGCTGACAAGAGACTTGCTTCAGTTTTAAGGACACACATCGGCTCAAAGTGAAGGGATTGAAAAAGATATTACATGCAAATAGAAAATAAAAGAAAGTGGGAGTAGCCGTACTCAGCCAAAATAGACTTTAAGCCAAAAATGACAATGATAGACAAAGAAAGCCATTATATAATGATAAAGGGGTCAAATCATCAAGATGATAGAACAATTGTAAATGTATACACACCCACCATTGGAGCACCTAAATATATTGAGCAAATACTAATAGATCTGAAGGGATAAATAGACAACACTACAATAATAGTAGGGGACGTCAATACCCCACTTTCAGCAATGGATAGATCATACAGAAAGAAAGTCAACAAGGAAATGTTGGAATTGAAACATACTTTAGACCAAATGGACCTAACAGACATATTTAGAACATTCCATCCAATGGCAACAGACTACACATTCTTCTCAAGTGTGTACGGAATGTTCTCTAGGATAGATCATATGATAGGACACAAAACAAGTCTTAGCAAATTTAAGATTGAAATCATACCAAGTCCCTTTTATAACCACAATGGTATGAAACTAGAAATCAACTACAAGAGGAAAGCTGGAAAATCTACAAATATGTGGAAACTAAACAACACACTCCTGGACAACCAATGAGTCAAAGAAGGAATCAAAAAGAAATTTAAAAAAATCTTGAAACTAGTGAAATGAAAACACAACATACCAAAACCTATGAGATGCTACAAAAGCAGTTCTGAGAGGGAACTTCATAGAGAAATGCATATATTAAGAAATTAGAAAGATCTAGAAAAAAAATACACTCACCTAACTTTACACCTCAGGGAACTAGAAAAAGGAGAACAAATTAAGCCCAAAGTTAGAAGAAGGAAGGAAATAATAAAGGTCAGAGCAGAAAAAAATGAAACAGAGACTGGAAAAACAGTAGTAAAGATCAACAAAATGAAGAGCTGTCTTTTCAAAAAGATACATGAAATTGACAAACCTTTAGCTAGACTAAGAAAAAAAGAGAGAGGACTCAAAATCAGAAATGGAAAGGGGACATTACAACTGATACTACAGAAATACGTAGGATAGAAGACTACTATGAACAATTATATACCAACAAATTGGATAACCTAGAAGAAATGAATAAATTCTTAAAAACATACAACCTACCAAGACTGAATCATGAAGAAGTAGAAAATCTGAACAGACCAATAGTGAGTAAAAGGATTGAATTCGTAACGAAAACCCTCCCAACATGGAAAACCCCAGAATCAGACAGCTTCACTGGTGAACTCTACCAAACGTTTAGAGAAGAATTAATGCAAATACTTCTCAAACTGTTCCAAAAAATTGAAGAGGAGGGAACACTTCTAAACTCATTTTATGAGGTCAGCTTTACTCTGATACCAAAACCAAATAAGGACACTACAAGAAAAGAAAACTATAGACCAATATCCCTGATGAATATAGATGCAAAAATTTCCAACAAACTATTAGCAAACCTGACTCAGCAGCACATTAAAAGGATTATATAACATGACCAAGTGGGATTTATCCAAGTGGCATGCAAGAATGGTTCAACATATGCAAATCAATAAATGTGATATACCACATTAAAAGAGTGAGAGATAAAAAATCATATGATCATCTCAATAGATGGAGAAAAAGCATCTGATAAAATAGAACATCCTTTCATGATAAAAAACCCATGGCCAACATCGTACTCAATGGTGAAAGGTTGAAAACTTTTCCTGTAAGATGAGGAACAAGACAAGGGTGCCCACTCTCACCACTCTTATTCAATATAGTACTGGAGGTCCTAGCCAGAATAAGCAGGTATGTATGACAAAGAAATAAAAGGCATCCAAATAGGAAAGGAAGAAGTAAAACTGTCTTTGTTTGCAGCTGGTATGATCTTGTATATAGAAAATGCTAAAACACCAACAAAAAACTGTTGGAACTAATCAATGAATACAGTAGAGTTGCAGGATATAAAATCAACATACAGAAATCAGTTGCATTTCTATACACTAATAATAAAACATCTGCAAAAGAAATGAAGAAAATTATCCCATTCACAATAGCATCAGAAACAACAAAATACCTGGGAATAAATTAACCAGGTAAGTGAAAGATCTGTACAACGAAAACTACAAGACTTTGTTAGAAGAAAGAGAAGACACAAACAAATGGAAAGAGATCCCATGTTCATGGATTTGAAGAATTAATATTGTTAAAATGTCCATACTACTCAAAGAAATCTATAGATTCAATACAATCTCTATCAAAATTCCAATGGTATTTTTCACAGAAACAATCCTAAAATTTGTATGGAATCACCACAGACCCTGAATAGCCAAAGCAATCATGAGAAAGGAGAATAAAGCTGGAGGCATCACATTTCCTGATATCAAACTATACGACAGAGCTATAGTAATGAAAACAGTTATAGCACTTTCAAAAATAGATACATGGACCAATGGAACAGAATAGAGAGCCCAGAATTAAATCTCTGCATACACAGTCAACCAATATTTGACAAGGAAGCCAAGAACACCCAATGGGGAAAGGATAGTCTCCTTAATAAATGGTGTAGGGAAAACTGGATAAACACATGCAGAAAAAAGAAATTGGATCCCTATCTTACACCACTCACAAAAATCAACTTGAATTGAATTAAAGACTTAGACATTAGACCTGGATACCATTAAACTCCTAGAACAAAACATAGGGAAGAAGCTCCTAGACAATGGTCTTGGCGATGATTTTTTGGATATGACACGAAAAGCACAAACAACAAAGGCAAAAATCAACAAGTGGGACTACAACAAACTTAAAATCTTCTGCACAGAAAAAGAAACAATCAATGAAATGAGAAGGCAAACTATAGAATGGAAGAAAATATTTTCAAATCATATATTGGGTAAAGGGTTAATATCCAAAATAGATAAGGAACTCATACAACTCAATAACAAAAAACAAACAATTCAATTAAAAAGTGGGCAGAGGAACTACATAGACGTATTTCCACAGAAGAAATCCAGATGGCCAACAGGTACATGAAAAGATGCTCAGCGTCACTAAGTACCAGGGAAATGCAAATTGAAATCACAATGAGCTATCACCTCACACCTGTTAGAATGGCCATCATCAGGAAGACAGGAGATAAATGCTGGTGAGGATGTGGAGAAAAGGGAACCCTTGTGCACTGCTGGTGGGAATGTAGATTGGTGCAGCCACTACGGAAAACAGTATGGAGGTTTCTCAAAAGACTAAAACAAGAACTACCATATGATCCAGCTATCCCACTTCTGGGTATATATCCAAAGGAATTGAAATCAGGATTTTGATAAGATATCTGCCCCTCTATGTTCATTGCTCCATTATTCGCAATAGCCAAGACACAGAGGAAACCTAAAAGTCCATGGATGAATGAATGGATAACGAAAATGTGGTATAAATGAACAATGAAATATTATGCAGTCTTTAAAAAGAAGGAAATCCTACTATTTGCAACAACATGAATGAACAGGGAGGACGTTATATTAAGTGAAATATGTCAGACACAGAATGATGAATACATGATACCACCTTTATGATGAATCTAAAATAGTCAAATTCATAGAAGTAGAGAGTGGAATAATGGTTGCCAGGGCCTGGGGTGAGGGAGAAACGAGGATATGTTAGTTAAAGGTTACAAAGTTTCTGTTATGCAAAATGAAAAATTCCCTATTTTTGCTAATGGTGTTAGAATTCTGTCAGTCACCCAGGTTCAAAATCTTAGCCACCTCTGACTTTTTCTTTCCTCTCTAAACTACTGGCAGTGTTACCTCCTATCCATCTCTTGAAAACCTCACCTCTTCTCCATTCGATTAAATTTGTCCTGATCCAAGCGCTTAGCATCTCCTCCCTGGACGATTGTCACAGCCCCCTCATTGGACTCCCTGTCTCCAGTCTGTGCCTCCATCCAAGCCAGGCTCTATACGGCAGTCAGGGATTTTCTTTTTTAGGTCATATTTTTTATTGTGGTAAAAAACACATAACATGAATCATAAGATTTACTATCTTAATAATTTTTAAGTGTATATTTTAATACTAGGGTGACTATATTTACATTGCTGTAAAACAGATCTCCAGAGATTTTCATCTTGCAAATCTGAAACTCTATACCCATTAAATGATAAATCCATTTTTCCCCTTTCCCCCAGCCTCTGGTAGACACCATTCTACTCTTAGTTTCTATAAATTTGACTACTTTAGATACCTCATATAAGTGGAATCATGCAGTTTTTGTCTTTTTTGTGACTGGCTTATTTCACTTAGCATAATGTCCCCAAAGTTCACCCATGTTGAAGCATATAATAAAATTTCCCTCAATTTTTAGGCTTAAGAATATTCCACGTTATGCTTATACAACATTTTCTTTATTCATTCATCTATCAATAGACACCTGGCTTACTTCTGCCTCTTGGTTACTGTGAACTGTGCTACTATGAACACAGGTGGCCAAATATATTTTTGAGACTCTGCTTTCAAATCTTTTGGATATATACCCAGAAGTGGGACTGCTAGATGATATGGTAGTTCTATTTTTTATTTTTTGAGGAAACTCTAAACTGTTTTCCATAGTGGTTGCACCAGTTTGCAATCCCAACAACAATGCACAAGAGTTCCAATTTCTTCCTATCTTCGCCAACACTTGTTATGGTAACCATCCTAATGGGGTGATATCTCATCATGGTTTTGATTTGCATTTCCCTGATGATTAGTGACATTAGTGATATGCTTGATGGTCATTTGTTTATTATCTTTGGAGAAATGTCTATTCAAATCCTTTGCCCATTTTTAAGTTGGGTTGTTTGATTTTTTGTTGTTGAGTTTTAGGAGTTCTTTGTATATTCTGGACATTAACCCCTTATAAGATATATAATTTGTAAATATTTTCTCCCATTCTGTGGGTTGCCTTTTCACTCTGTTGATTGTGTCCTTTGATGCACAAAACTTTTTACGTTTGATGTACTCCAATTTGTTTATTTTTGCTTCTGTCACCTGTGCTTTTGGTGTCATATCCAAGAAATCATTGCCAAGTCCAACGTCATTAAGTTTCCCCCAATATTTTCTTCTAGTAGTTTTACATTTTTAGGTCTTACATTTAGGTCTTTAATTAATTTTTAGTTAATTTTTGTATAGTATAAGGTAAGGGTCCAACATCATTCTTTTGCCTGTGGATATCCAGTTTTACCAACACTGTTGAAGATACTGTCCTTTCCTCATTGAGTGGTCTTGGCACTCTCGTTGAAGATGATTTGACCATAAGTGAGGGTTTATTTCTGAGTTCTCTATTCTAGTCCATCGGTCTATTTGTCTGTCAATATGTCAGTACCACACTGTTTTGATTATTGTAGCTCTGTAATATGTTTTAAAATCAGAAAGTATGAGTCCTCCAAACTTTTTTTTTTTCAAAATTGTTTTGGCTATTCAGGGTCTCTTGAGATGCCATAGGAATTTTAGGATGAATTTTTCCATTTCCACAAAAAGTACCACTGGGATTTTGATGGGGATTGCATCAAATCTATAGATCACTTTGGGTAGTGTATTAGTCAGGGTCCTCCAGAGAAACAGAACCAACAGAATGTGTGTGTGTGTGTGTGTGTGTGTGAGTAGAGATAGACAAAGAGATTTATGATAAGGAATTGCCTGATGCAATCATGGAGGCTGGCAAGTCCCAAGACTTGAAGGGTCAGTTGGTAAGCCGAAGACCCAGGAGAGCCAACAGTTTAGTTCTAGTCCAAGTTAGAAGGCCCAAGAATCAAGAGAGCTGGTGTTTCAGTTTGAGTCTGAAAGCAGGAAAAGAAGCTGATGTCCCAGCTCAAAAGCTTTCACGAAGGAGGTATTCTCTCTTACTCAAGGAAAGTTTAGCCTTTTTGTTTTATCCAGGCCTTCAACTGATTGAATGAGGCCCACTCACATCAGGGAGAGCAATCTGCTTTACTCAGTTGACTGATTTAAATGTTAACCTCATCAAAAAACACCCTCACAGAAACACCCAGAATAATATTTGACCAAATATCTAGGCACCCCATGTGCGGTCCAGTCAAGTTAATACATAAAATTAACCATCACAGGTAGGATGGACCTCTTGACAATATTAAGTCTTCCAATCTATGTACATGGATGCCTTTCCATTTATTTGTCTTCTTTAATTTCTTTCAGCAACAATTTGTAATTTTTAGTATACAAGCCTTTCAACTCCTTGCTTAAGTTTATTCCCAAGTATTTTATTCTTTTTGAAGCTATTGTAAATGGAATTGTTGTCTAACTTCCTTTTCAGATTGCTCATTGTTAGTGTATAGGAATGCAACTGATTTTTGTTTGTTAATTATATGTCCTACAACTTTACTAAATTCATTTATTAGTTCTAACAGGTTTGTGTGTGTGTGTGTGTGTGTGTGCGCGTGTGTGTGTAATCTTTAGGGTTTTGTACCTATAAGATTATGCTATCTGCAAAAAGAGATAATTGTACTTCTTTCTGATTTGGATGCCTTTTATTTCCTTTTCTTGCCTTACTGCTCTGGCTAGGACTACCATTACTATGTTGAATAGAAGTGGTGAGAGTGGGCATCTTTACCTTGTTCCTTATCTTAGAAGAAAAGCTTTCAGATTTTCACCATTGAGTATGATGTTAGCTGTGGGCTTTTCATATATGGCCTTTATTAATGTTGAGGTAATTTCTTTCTATTCTAATTTGATGAGTGTTTTTATCATGAAAGGATGTTGAATTTTTTAAATGCTTTGAGATGATCAGGTGATTTTTATCCTTCATTCTGTTAATGTGTTGTATCACATTGATTGACTTTCGTATGTTAAACCATCCTTGCATCCAAGGGGTAAATTCCACTGGGCCGTGGTGTATAATCCTTTTAATGTGCTGTTGAGTTCGTCTTGCTAGTATTTTCTTGAGACTTTCTGCGTCTACGTTCATCTGGGAAAGTGGCCAATAGTTTTCTTTTCTTGTGGTGCCTGTGTCCGGCTTTGGTATCAGGGTAATGCTGGCCTCATAAAATGAGTTTAAAACCATTCCCTCCTCTTCAATTTTTTGGAAGAGTTTGAGAAAGACTGCTATTAATTCTTCTTTAAATGTTTGGTAGAATTCTCCAGTGAAGCTGTCTGGTTCTGGTCTTTTTGTTGTTGTTGTTGGGAGGTTTTTGATAACTGATTCAATCTCCCTACTTTCTAGTGGTCTATCAGGCTTTCTATTTCTTCTTGATTGAGTCTTGGTAGGTTGTGTGTTTCTAGGAATTTATCCATTTCTTCCAGGTTACTCAATTTATTGGCATACAATTGTTCATAGGAGCCTCTAATAATGTTTTTTATTTCTGTGGCATTGGTGGTAATGTCCCCTCTTTCGTTTCTGATTTTAGTTATTTGAGTCTTTTCTCTTTTTTCTTTGTTAATCTAGCTAAGCATTTGTCAATTTTGTTGATCTTTTTAAAACACCAGATCTTAGTTTTTTGGGTTTTTGTTGTTGTTATTTTTTCTATTTTATATTTCTTTCACTTCTGCTTTAATCTTTATTATTTCCTTCCTTCTGCCTGCTTTGGGTTTAGTTTGATCTTCTTTTTCTAGTTCCTTGAGGTGTAAAGTTACATTGTTGACTTGAGATATTTCTCTTTTTTTATTGTACACATGGACAGTTATAAACTCCCTCTTAGCATTGCTTTCACTGTATCCCGTAAGTTTTGGTATGTTGTGTTTTCATTTTCTTCTGTCTCAAGGTATTTTCTAATTTCTCTCATGATTTTTCTTTGACCCATTGACTGTTATAGAGTGTGTTGTTAAATTTCTACCTATTTGAGGCTAGCCCAGTGGTGCAGTGGTTAAATTCACACATTCCACTTCAGCAGCCCGGGGTTCACCAGTTTGGATCCTGGGTGTGGACCTACTTGCTGCTTGTCAAGCCATGCTGTGGCAGGCGTCCTACATATCAAGTAGAGGGAGATGGGCATGGATGTTAGCTCAGGGCCAGTCTTCCTCAGCAAAAAGAGGAGAATTGGTGGCAGATGTTAGCTCAGGGCTAATCTTCCTCAAAAAAAGAAATTTCCACCTATTTGTGGATTTTCCAGTTTTCCTTGTGCTATTGCTTTCTAGTTTCATTCCATTGTGACCAGAAAAGATACTTTGTATGATTTCCGTTTTCTTGAATTTGTCAAGACTTGTTTTGTGGCCTCACATGTGGCATATCCTGGAGAATGTTCCATTTGCACATGAGAATGTGTATTCTTCTGTTGTTGGGTGGAGTGTTCCGCCTATGTTGTTTAAGTCCAATTGGTCTATAGCATTGTCAGGTCCTCTATTTCCTTGCTGATCTTCTGTCTGGTTGTTTTATCCATTATTGAAAGTGGGATATTGAAGTCTCCTACTGTCATTGTGTTGCAGTTTATTTCTCCCTTCAGTTACATCAAAGTTTGCTTCCTATATTTAGGAACTCTGAGGTTTGGTGCATAAATATTTATAACTATTATATCTTTTTGGTGAATTGACCATTTCAACATTATATAATGTCCTTGGTCTCTTGTTACTGTTTTTGATTTAGAGTCCACTTTGTCTGATATTTGTATAGCCACTTCCACTCTCTTTTGGCTCCATTTGCATGGGATATCTGTTTCCAGTCTTTCATTTTTTTAGCTTATGTGTGTCCTTACATCTAAAGTGAGTCTCTTATAGAAAGTATATAGTTGGGTCCTGTTTTTTTTCATTCTATCCATTCAGGAAACCTATGTCTTCTGATCAGGGATTTTAACCATTTACATTTAAAGTAATTACTGATAGGGAAGGACTTACTATTGCCATTTTGTTCATTGTTTTCCATATGTCTTGTAGCCTTTTCGTCTGCCCTTTCCTCTCCTATTGCCTTCCTTTGTGTTTTGTTGATTTTCTTTTTTCTAGTGATATTCTTTGATTTCCCTCTCATTTCCTTTTGTGTATATTCTATAGATATTTCTCTAGTGGTTATCATTGAAATTACATGAAACATCTTAAAGTTATAACATTCTATTTTAGACTGATAAAACAACTTCAATCTCATGCAAAAACTCTACTCCTTCACAGTTCCATCCTCCTTTATGTTATTGATAGTATACATCTTTATATATTATACACCCATTAACATAGGTTTATAGTTATTGTTATGTTTTTATCATTTAATCTGATGTGCCAAAATTACCATGGTACAGGCTATTATATTGGTTCATGCATTTACCTTTACCAGAGAATCTTATACTTTGACATGGCTTCATGTTACCATTTACCATTCTTTTGTTTCAACTTGAAGGACTCCCTTTAGCACACCTTGTAGAACAGGTCTAGTGGTAGGTCTCAGCTTTTGCTTATCTGGGAAAGTCTTTCAGCCTTGTTGAAGTGGGGCCCAGTACCTGAGATCGCTGCACAAGGGTAGTAGTGGACAGCTGTGGGGGTGAGGGTAGCTTTCTTTCATCTCTCTCTCTCTCTCTCTCTCTCTGTCTCTCCACTGTATCCTCTTGGATGATAAACCCTTCTAAGTAGAAAGATTAGAAAGCACAGACAACTGTAAAAATAACCTAAACGCCCTAACCCACAGTTTTGGTTAGCACAGAGTCCACTTTCTAAAGTACCACAGGCAGCAGCTTGAGCAGATGTTTCACCACCACATAACTGAGTGACAACTTTCCAGTCTGCCATAGCTTTACCATTACGGCTCAAAGCCCAATCCAATCTATTCAGCCAATTCAAAAACTTTAGATTCTGTAACTTGCAGCTTCCACTTCGAGGTACCAAATGCTAAATCAATTAGAATCTGAATTTAGCTCCAGTAACTGGGACTCCAAAAACAGTGGCTTGAACAAATGAGGTTAAACAATTTTTTTTCCATTTAAGGAGGAGTCTGAAATAGGCAATCAAGGGCTTAAATGGTATCTTCGTGATGTTTTCAAAAATTCAGACTCCTTTTGTATTTCTGCTCAATGTTAGAATGGTCATTTAGCCTTCACAAAATGGCTGCCTGAGCTCCAGCCTTCACATCTGCCTTCAAAGCAGCAGAGAGGAAGAGAAGATAAGAGCAAAAGGAGGTTGGTCAACTGATTCAGCTTGTCTGCCCACGTTTCTTTGCTATAAAGTATATTTGTATAAGCATTTAGGCACTTTTTTTTAAGTGGGGAAGATGATACTCAGATTTCACTGCTAGATTCAGCAGAATAATATAATGTCAAAGAATGATATACCCAGCGTGGAATAGGCAGTGGCACATTGAAATGAGCATTAAGCAAAGAGCGCTTAATCTGCAAAGGAATTTATAACAATAAATTAGAGCTTCATGAATTAGGATTATTCCAATTTGAAACATGAATAAATAGGACCATTGTGAAAAACAAAATCAACTTCTGAGGGTATGAAAAGAGATGTGGGCACATAAGAAGAAAATTAGCATTTGTTAAGTTATAAATATGAGCTTACCATAAGATGGATATTAATTATTATTCAATGGCAAACCTTGCAAATACAAAATAAAGTCCAAATCAGTGGTGATGTAATAAAAAAAATTTACGTGCAATAAAGCAAGGCAATAGACTCAGGCTCTGGCTTGTCAAATATTTCCTGCACTAACATTATCTACAGAAGCTTCCGGCCAGTTTGTACCTAGTGACTCCTTTTGCACACTGAATGGGGTTCAGGTAAAATGATGTTATGTACAAACCTGTGTACAGAGCTGAAAGAGTGTTCTCCATCTCCTGTGGGAGTTATCAGTACATGGCAGGAGATCCAAGGTTTCCTACTTTTGTTGCCTTATCATAATTCAAATGCATTTCAAGATGCAATTTTGATTTTGCCAAAATGAATATGTGCCCTATGATTACACTTAACAATAATAATAAAATAAAACTCCAGGGGCCGGCCTGGTGGCACAGCGGTTAAGTGCGCACATTCCACTTCGGCGGCCTGGGTCTCGCCGGTTCGGATTCCAGGTGCGGACATGGCACCGCTTGGCAAGCCATGCTGTGGTAGGCGCCCCACGTATAAAGTACAGGAAGATGGGCACGGATGTTAGCTCAGGGCCAGTCTTCCTCAGCAAAAAGAGGAGAATTGGCAGCAGATGTTAGCTCAGGGCCAGTCTTCCTCAAAAAATAAATAAATAAAACTCTAGCTTTGAGGTGCTGACACACACCACCCTAGTTGTGGGACATTACCTTGTGGGACATACTGAGGTCACCTTGCTTCCTGAGGAATTTTCCTGAAAGCTCTAGGCACCAACTTCTACTTGCATCTCACTGGCCAGAATGTAGTCATGTGGTTATCCACATGAGTTGAGGGAGCCTGGGAAATGTAGCTCTTTAGCTGGCACATATTGCTGCTCCCAACAAAATCAGGGTTTGTTAACAAGGAAGAAGGAAAGGAAAGATCTCAGGCAGGCAGCTCTAACTGGTTGGGGCAGAAAGGAATTTATCCGCTGCAGAATTGTTAGAAGGGCTATAGAAGTAGATCTAGGCAAAGCTCTCAGAAACGCTACTTAATTGTTCAGAAACACTGCCTCTTCCATGCCACTGAAACAGATGACCTCTGGCCAGTTGTTTTCCCACAGCACTTCCAAATCAATGTCTTCACTGAGTGCATCTGATTGGTGAAAACTAGGTCACGGGCCTGCAAGGGATGCTGGCAAATGTAGTTCAAGAAAATTCTACATAGACTGCATCGTGTTCACTACCAACAGTCCAGTTTTTTTCTGTCACCATACAAATGTGCCCCTTTACTCCTTTCATCCTCCCCCTATACAGAAACTGAAATATAGTGGTGTACACCTGAAATTTACACAATGTTGTAAGTCAACACGACCTCAATAAAATAATTTTTAAAAAAGTAGATGTGCATTAACCTGAAATTTAAAAAATATTTTCCAAAAGTAACAATAAACTGTATTTTAAAAGAAAAAAAAATTCTATTTGAAGAAGGTAGGACTCACAGTAGTGGTGAGTTAGAAGATTTCATTGATTCTAAGACATGCATTTTTTCATATTTTCATGTCTCTGAAATCAGCATAATTTTGACCGTCAGTGATGGCCGTTGCCCATCTGGCAGTTTCCTGACATGGTTGTCATTGCTTGTACATACACGAAACTCCATTGAAAGGGTGCCGATGGGGTCTCAGGAGCTTGGAAGGAAATCCTGGAGCCAACAGTGAAGCACTCTGTTTATAAATGCTGTGCCACTGAAGAATCGCATAGGGTGCAAAACCAGCAGTACAGACAACTTTGAGCTGAAAAGAGATTCATGACAGTCCTATACTAAATACAAAGAGCTTCTAGAAATAAGTTAACTGACTTATTTTGCTTTTTAATGTATTCACAAGAGATCTACACCTAAATAAATATAAATGAGATCTTTCAATGAGAACAAAATACAAATTCTAAATGATGAGAAAAAGATCCCCTAACTATTGACCTGATGACACCACTTTTGGGAATTTAGTCTGAGGAAATCATTTAAAAGAAAAAAAATTCTCTATGTACAAAGAAGTTTGTTCATGGCGGTGTAATTTATAAGGGTAAAACCCCTGATAATGACTTAAATGTTCAACAACAACAACAACAAAAGCTACTAGTATCTGTTGACACTTTACTATGTGCCAGGCCCTCCTTATCTGGGCAGAAAAAAGGAAAACAAATTTAAATATATATGTTGTAATCACAACTTTGTAAAATATGTATGAGAAATGTTAAAAACTCAAGAAGTCTGCAAAATATCTAGAAACACATTGCAGTAAAACATGAATGTCCAGGATGGGTTTGTGGGGCCCAGTGGGTCCAGTGGCTCTGAATCTCTTTTGGGTTATGGGACCGTATTAGCCTATTCGGGCTGCCAACACAAAACACCACAGGCTGTGTCGCTCAAACAACAGAAACTTATTTTCTCATAGTTCTGGATACCAGAAGTCCAAGATCAAGGTGCCAGCAAATTTGATTCCTGGTGAGGGCTCTCTTCTTGGCTTGTAGATGGCCACCTTGTCACTGTTTCCTCACATGGCATTTTGTCTGTGCATGTATGGAGAGAGAGAGATCTCTGGCCAGTGTCTCTCCCTCTTCTTATAAGGACACCAGTCTGACGGGACTAGGGCCCCACCCTTATGACCTCACTTAACCTTAATAACCTCCCTAAAGGCCCTGTCTTCAAATAGTCACATTGAGGGTTAGGGCTTCAACATAAGAATTATGGGGCAATACAATTCAGTCCATAACAGGACTTCCTTCAGAATCTGGTGAAAACTCTGTACACCTTCTCAAGGATACTGTATACACCGCCTCCTGCAACTTTATGCACAATTCCAGGAAGTTCATGGACCCCAGTTGAGAGCCACCGTTCCAGGCCTCCTTCCTCTTTTCGCAGATGGAGAAATGGAGATTCAGAAAGGGGAAGTCATTTTCAGCAGGTTAGGAGAGAGCCAGTTCTCCTGGTCCCTCATCTAGTGCTGGCCCTACCTAATTCTGCCTTCTGTTAGACCTGTTAGGGCAACCATCCCAGGTGACCCCAGCATTCCACAGGTCCTGTGGACAGGGCGAAGGGGACAGTCACTTCTTCACCTGGATGCACACGTGGGTTAACAAGGCTCTAAGCCATAACCCGCAGCAAATGGGATAGATGTCAGTGCTTCAAACTAGTCGGGAGATTGGGAAAAAGTTGTTCCAACTTTGATCGATATCCGTCTGCAAGAGGCCTGAGTGTGAGGAGATGGAGGGGTTTCTGGCTGTGGAGGGAGAAAGTGGAGACTGAAGAGGCACAGCCTTGAACTGCCTGGTGGCCATGACATGGCATTGCTCCCCTCTCAGACTCCTCACTTGAACACTGCCCAGGAGTTGGCCTATTAGATTTCTCCAAGAGTTCTTCTAGCCCTAATAGTCTATTTTTCTATGATTCTGGGGCAGAAGCCACGAGGAAAAGATCCTTTGAGGCATTTGGGTTCTAGAATTACAGGCAAAATAATTTTTCTTTTTTTTCAAAATGTCTTCTAATGGTATAATAGAATTGGTGATAAAGAAAATGTAGTTTAAAGAGATGAAAAATCCCTAACAAGAATCTGAGAGGATGCTTTAAATACTTAAATAGTCATTTAAAGTAAAGTTTCGACATAAGTGTCTCCTTTATTTCTGTTTTGGGCTCATCCTTAAGTAAGGGAGGTGAATTATAGTAGCTGGACTTCTAAATAACGGGGTCAGAGAATGGAGCAGTATATATAATGGGAGACGCTATTTATCTTTAGGCAGAGGGGGTGGCCCCAGAGAATCATTTTCATTTCATCTCATCAATCAATGAAATAAAGGACTGTGACAGTCTTCCTACTGACCCTATCAGTGCCACAAACCAGTGTGGAGCCTTCATTTAGGCCACCTTGGGGGAACACAAGGCTGGAAACCAAAGCAGGGGAAACTCACTGTGGGGTGGGTGCTAACTTTTCGGAAAAATTCTTCTAGCTTTGCTCCCCACAAACAATAAGGCCTTGAAGCGCTGCACACCCGCACCTGCTGTTTCACTGCCTGTCGGAGCCCCACGCCTAGTCTAGCACATCAGTGGTCTCAGTTTCTGTCCGGGGAGAAGAAAGAGGAAGAAAAGAGTTACTGCTGGGGGAGCAGGGGTGAAGGTTGGTGTGAAGATGGAAGCGTCAAACAGCAAGGGAGATGCAGCCCATCAAAACCACCACCACCACCTTTATTGGCACAAAGAACCCCTTCAGTCCCAGCGGCTAACCCGCTAATCGCAAAGGACAGGAGAAACTCCGAAGCCAGGGCATTGGCCCTTAGTTCCCAACAAACGGCCTTAAACCGCACTGCCCTCAGCGGGTCGAATAAGTGTATTACAAGGCAGGCACGTTGTTTTGGATTGTTTACCTTCATTTCTTTTTCTCAAGGTTCTTGGTCCTCCACCGCTGAGAGGAAGTGGATGGGGAGGGGAGAAACCTCCTCTGAGAAACTGTAACCATAGTGCAACACTTCTGTGAGTTTCCAGAACAAATTCACAATTAAATTCGGAATGAAACTGTACCACCCAAATATGGAATATTTATAAGAAATTGAGATTGATAGCATAATTATGTAAGCATCATTCCTATTATTTTTAGTAAAATCTATCTTTTCAAAAATAACGCTATTGATATAGATAAAATTATATTACTGATCTCAATGAGATCTGTTATAAATAAACGAAATAATTTTAGTTCTACTCTGGTTATAACACAATTAAAATATCTTTATACTGGGATGTTATTCCCCTTAGCGTTATTTTTTCTCCGTCAATGGTGAAAGATAACATAGGTAGAAAAAAGGTCACAAAATATATGCATAGTTTAATAAATGATCATCAAGTGAACCTCTATGTCAACAGTCCCAGGTCAAAGAAGAGAACACTGTCAGCATCCACCAAGGCTCCTGAAGTTTCCCTGCCTGATCTCAGCCTCATTCCTCCTCCAAAGAGGAGACGCACATCCTCGCTTTTGTGACCACCTTTTCCTCGCTTATCTGACACAGGCGTACCTCGGAGATATTGTAGGTTCGGTTTCAGACCACTGCAATAAAGAAAGTCACACGAAATTTTTCGTTTCCCTGTGCATGTAAAAGTTATGTTTACACTACACTGTAGTCTATGCAGTGTGCAATAGCATTATGTCTAGAAAACCAACATGCACACTTTAATTAAAAATATTTTATTGCTAAAAAATGCTAACCATCATCTGAGCCTTCGGGAGTCATAGTCTTTTTGCTGGTGGACGGTCTTGCCTCGATGTGGATGGCTGCTGACTGATCAGGGTGGTGGTTACTGAAGGGTGGGGTGGCTGTGGCAATTTCTTAAAATAAGACAGCAATGAAGTTTGCCACATCGATTGACTCTTCCTTTCACCGACCATTTCTCTCTAGCATGAGATGCTGTTTGATAGCGTTTTACCCACAGTAGAACTTCTTTCAAAATTGGAGTCAATCCTCTCCAACCCCGCTGCTGCCTTATCAACTAAGCTTATGTCAAGTTCTAAATCTTTTGTTGTCATTTCAACAATCTCCACAGCATCTTCACCAGGAGTAGATTCCATCTCAAGAAATCACTTTCTTTGTTCATCCATGAGACACAACTTCTTGGCCATTAGAGTTTCATCATGAGATTGCAGCAATTCAGTCACATCTTCAGGCTCCACTTCTAATCCTAGTTCTCCTGCTGTTTCCAACACATCTGCAGTTACTTCCTCCACTAAAGTCTTGAACCCCTCAAAGCCATCCACGAGGGTTGGAATCAACTTCTTCCAATCTCCCGTTAGTGTTGCTATTTTGACCTCTTCCCGTGAGTCACGAGTGTTATTAATGGCATCGAGAATGGTGAATCCTTTCCAGGAGGTTTTCCACTTGACTTTGCCCAGATTCATCAGAGGAGTCACTATCTATGGCAGCTATAGCCTTACGAAATGTATTTCTAAATAATAAGACTTGCAAGTCAAATTATTCCTTGAGCCATTGGCTGCAGAATGGATGTTGTGGCTGCAGAATGGACGTTGTGTGAGCGGGCATGAAAACAACATTAATCTCGTTGTACATCTCCATCAGAGCTCTTGGGTGACCAGGTGCATTGTCAATGAGCAGTAACCTTTTGAAAGGAATCTTTTTTTCTGAGCAGTAGGTCTCAACAGTGGGCTTAAAATGTTCAGTAAACCATGTTGTAAACAGATGTGCTGTCATCCAGGCTTTGTTGTTCCAGTTACAGAGCACAGGCAGAGTAGGATTTAGCATAATTCTTAAGGGCCCTAGGATTTTCAGAATGGTAAATGAGCATTGGCTTCAACTTAAGGCCACCAGCTGCCTTAGTCCCTAACAAGAGAGTCAGCCGTCCTTTGAAGCCTTGAAGCCAGGCATTGACTTCTCCTCTCTAGCTATGAAAGTCCTAGATGGCATCTTCCTCCAATATAAGGCTGATTTGCCTACATTGAAAATCTGTCATTTAGGGTAGCCACCTTCATTAATTATCTTAGCTGGACCTTCTGGATAACCTGCTGCAGCCTCTACATCAGCACTTGCTGCTTCACCCTGCACTTTTATGTTATGAAGACGGCTTCTTTCCTTGAACCTCATGAACTGACCTCTGCTAGCTTGAAACTTTTCTTCTGCGGCTTCCTCACCCCTCTCAGCCTTCATAGGATTGGAGACAGTTAGGGCCTTGCTCTGGATTAGGCTTTCGCCTAAGGGAATGTTGTGGCAGGTTAGATCTTCTACCAAGAACTCACAGAAACTTTCTCCATATCAGTTCTAATAAGGCTATTTCACTTTCTTATGATTTGTGTGTTCACTGGAGTAGCACTTTTAATTTCTTTCAAGAATTTTCCTTTCCATTCACAACTTGGCTAGCTTTTTGGCAAAAGAAGCCTAGCTTGCAGCCTATCTTGGCTTTCAACATGCCCCGGGGCATGGAGGGGAGACAAGGGGATGAGACTCTGGGGTCAGCAGAGTGGAACCAATTCTGGCCACGTTGAAAGGTTTTCCTCTAAGATCAAGAAGAGCACACGGATGCCCACTCTCACCACTCATTCCACACAGCACTGAAAGACCTAGCCAGAGCAATCAGGCCAGAAAAAGAAATCAAAGGCACCCAAATAAGAAGGGGAGAAGTAAAACTGTCTTTGTTTGCAGCAGATATGATCATATATATAGGAAATCCTAAAACACCCACAAAATCTGTTGGAACTAATCAACGAATACAGTGAAGTCGTAGGATACAAAATCATCATGCAAAACCCAGGTACGTTTCTATACGCTAACGACAAAATATTTGAAAAGGGAATCAAGAAGACAATCTCATTCACAAAATACATCATACATCAAAAACAATGAAATGCTTAGGAATAACTTTTACCAAGGAGGTGAGAGATCTATACACAGAAAACTACAAGACTTAGATGACAGGATTCAAAGAGACACAAACAAATGGAAAGAGATCCCATGTTCGTTGATCTGAAGAATTAATACTGTTGAAGTGTCCATACCAGCCAGGCCATGTATAGATTCAATGCAATCGCTGTCAGAATTCCAATGGAAATCTTCACAGAAACAGAAAAAACAATGCTGAAACTCGTCCGAAGCTACAAAAGACGCCAAGTAGCCAAAGCAATACTGAGAAAGAAGAACAAAGTTGGAGGCATCGTAGTTTCTGATTTCAAACTGTATCAGAAAGCTATAATGATCAAAACACTATGGTACTCTCATAAGAACAGACCTATAGACCAATGGGTCAGGATGAAAACCCCAGAAAAACATCCTCACACATACAAACAGAAAGTATTTGACAAGGGCGCCAACAATACTCAACGGGGCAGGGATGGTCTCCTCAATAAATGCTGTTGGGAAAACTGGATAAACACATGCAGAGAATTAAAATGGACCCCTATCTTACAGCACTCACAAAAATGAACTTGACATGGATTAAAGACCTAAACGTAAGAAGTGAAAATGTAAAACTCCTAGAAAAACACAGAGAAAAAGCGGGAGGAAGCAATCGGGAAAGTCAACTCCAATCGAAGCTCGCTGAAAAACAGCTGGACTGGATCTTCAAAAATGTCAACGTCAGGCAAGACCAAAAGAAGGCTGGGGAACTGTTACTTTGGATAACACTGAAGAGACCTGACAACTGAATGCAATGCACAGTCTTTGATAGGAAACAGGATTCTTTTTAGAAGTAGGTATGAAAAGCAATAGTGGGGCAATCCGACATTTTGAGAGAGGATCACATAGTAGGCAATTGTATTGTCTCGATGTTAAATTTTCCGTGTGTGGTCATTGCATTCAAATTTTGTAGTAGACCATTCTTTGTCTTAAGACGTACGTGTTGACGTATTTAGGCACGATATGCTAATGTCCGAAAGTAACTCAAATGATTCAACACAACAATTAAACACACACAGATATACACAGAGAAAGAGGGAGAGACAATATGACAAATGTGACAAAAAGTCAATAACGGGTGACCCCATCTGAGAGATATATGGGTGTTCCTGGCCATTTTCGTGCAACTATCTGCAGGACACACATTTTCAAAAATAAAACTTGGGGAAAGAGAGGACATTAAGGAGCGTCTTGATTCCAATCAATTTGCAAACTTAGAAAGAGGTGACCGATGTCTAGAAGAACATAACGTGCCAAAACTGAGTCAAGAGGCAGCCCAAATCGTTGCATGAGCATAAAGAAACATATCAGCACTAGTCAAAAGCTTTTCACAAAAACTCCAGGCTTCCCCACTGAATTCTGACAAACATCCTAGGCATGAATGTTTCCAGTTTGACACAAACTCTTAGGAAGCATAGACAAGGAGGGACATCCCCCACCTCATTTTGTGAGGATGGAATGACCTTGATCCTAAATCTCGTCAAGGACAATTTGAGAAAGGGCAATCGCGGGTCAATCACACACTCGTGACACAGAAGCAAGAACCAGAAACAGATTATTAGCAAACCGAACCCTACAGGGCATAAGAAGGAAAATACATACTATGCCACGACGAAACTGCGGCTAATAAGGCAATATAATATTCCACATTAACAGATTACGGGGGAAAATCACGAACCTCGTGTTCAGAAAAAAATCGTTAGTAATATCCATATCCGGTCCTGCTGTACTTGTTACAATTGTTTTTAAAAGTCGGGATTATTGAGGTACATAATACACAGGGTCTGCGAATCGTTATAAACGCCTACTGTTACGGAACCACCACCACAATCAAAATAGAAAACGTTTCCATCACCCCCAAATTTCCTTCCTGGTCTTTGGTAGGTACACTCCCGCTCTCAACGCCCAGACCCTGGCAACCACCGACCTGTTCTCTGTCCCTCGAGTTGGGCCCTCTCAAGGATGTCATAGAAGCGGAATCCCCCGGCATGTGGACTTGTGCATTTGGCTTCCTTCACGGGGAGGGGCACGTGTGGGACTTCTGCAGGTGCAACGTGCCGTTTCTTCACCTGGGTAGCCGTCACACGGCGTGATCACTTCATAACTTATTTCTCAATTCGTAGGCTTCTGCTTTCTACAACTGTGGATATGTAGTGTGCGGGTCATAAATGCAATTCACATTTAATCTCATGTACTGTGTCTTTCTTAAACTGGTAAGGGTTATTTATTAAATAGCAGTTGTTATCCGTTAAAGGAAAGCGAATGCTTACTGGAAAAGCCAGGACAGCGGTTCTCCCAGGAAACCGAGGGATGGGGAAAGTGGTCGGCCTGGGGCAAATGAGGGTTCCGGAAGGACTGTCCATGTTCTCTATCTTCATCTGAGTGGTGGTTACCAGGACTTCCACGTGGCACAAGCGCAGGGGCGCCCAGCACCCTGCAGTCGGGCGAAAGGTGCACCCTGGATTCAGGCAGGTACACTTCCGAGGGCCACCCTGGCAGCCCCAATTTGCCCGGCCGGACCTGGAAAACACGGGGGAGGGTCTCCCCACCTTAAATCAGCTGAGTAGCAATGGTTATCGCTTCTGCAAACTTGCACCCCATTGCCTCGCAAAGTAACCTGCTAGCCGATTCCGAGAATTAGGATGAAAACATCCTTGGGGACCATTACGCTGCCAACCACACCCAGCTCCTCCTCAGGTGCTCACATGCTCCTCCATTCTCGCCCGGGGCAATCCTCCCCGAGTTTCTGGAGAGAGAAGTTGGCGGGTCGTGGTGACGGTACTGGTGGTGGGGATGGTGGTACTGCTCGGTGGGAGAGGGGGCATCTGCTCAGGGGCTGGGCACGTAGCAGAAGGAGGCAGGAGGGGGCCTAGGGCTCTCGAGGCCAGCCGCCACTCCCTCCCTGGCTGGCCAGGAGGCTTGAGGGGAAGGGCAAAGGGGGGGGACACTGAATCAGGGGAGGGGACCGACCTCCTCCTTTCCTCTGGGCACAGAAGTACTTGGTCACTCTAGGCCTCAGTATCTGTCACCTGCTTTCCCTGGAACTGGCAGGCGCCGAGCCACGGCCTGTGGTGTACGTGTTTACAGCAACATGATAGTGCGGTAGTTGGTCTGAACACCGGGGAGAGAGATCGCGCGCTCAGAGCAGGGAAAGGGGGCTGGCAAAACCAGTCATGAAGGGTCGTGTTCATGCCCTCCCACGTCCCCTTCCACGCGCAGCTCCCCTTCCTCATGCTGGTGAGCATGGTCCCGTGCCCCCCGCGGCAGTGCCGGTGCTCGACAGCCCCCCAGCCACAACCTGCACGCAGGTCTCCGTGGGCGGAAACCCCAGCTGCGAAGTCTCTGCCAAACTTATTCACTCAACAGCAGCGAGCTGTGTTGTCCCGCCAAGAAATCACCGTGGGGTCAGGGGCAAAGCCAGAGCCTAAGCCTCAATCAAGGCCGCCTTCTCCAGCGAGGGCTTCGAAGTGGAAGGATTAAGTCCCACGAACCTTGCTTTCCGGCCCGGAGGTCTGGGGTTGGCCCATCCCATGCCCGACGGCCTGTCCACCTGAGCTCAGGCCCGGGGCCCGGGAGGGAGACAGGGTGCGACCACGGGGTCTTCAGGGTGGAACCCAGTCTGCCCAGGTTCCCAGGGGCGGTCACGCTGTACTTCCCATCCTCCCCGTGCCCATCCTGCCCTGGCCCGGTCAGCTCACCCTGGGGCAGTCTCCTCCATCAGCTCCCAGCTTCCGAGCTGAGCCGTGTCCCCGCTACTCTGAGGCAGCCAGCCTTCCCCCTCTCATTCCGTCGACACACACGCAGGACACGCATCAGACATCCTGGGATGGCAGAGGAGCAGCCAGAGCCTCCTCCAGCGACTCCAACAACCGGAGCCCCTGACACCCCGTCGGGGCGTTTGGTGACTTCTGTCATTCCTCCCCCACGTTGTCAGCAGCTGTTAGGAACACCCCTTAGGAAAAAAGATCCGACACTGGCTTTTGCTCCTTGGCTCTCTTGCAAGTTCTTGACCACGGTCTCCACTCCCTTTACTCCCCGAATGACAACTTTCTCCCTCAGAGGAGATGGCCCACGATGACTTTTATTCACACGCACACCTGCCCCAACATTGAATGTCCTATCGACCACGGTCCCCCTTTTCTGTACCCAGGCTCTCGGGCAGCGGGTCTGGCGGAACTCACCCTCCCCTCACTCAAACGCCAATCTGTCCCTCGGAGTCTCAGGCCGGCACACAGGCCTGGGTCCGGGTCAAGGAAGGAAGCCACCTCCAACTGTCAGGGAGGGGAAGTCGAACCTGGAGTTCACACTACATCTTGTGAGACCTAAAGAGGCAGGCTGGGGAGATTGAGCTGGGACCCAGAAGCATCATCTCCAGCCAAATCCGTGTCACGGAGGTGCTCCAGCAGTATGTGAAGGGGATCGTGCGGGAACACTGAGACCCACCAAGCACACTTGCCATAGAAGCCGCCCGGCCACTCTGCAGTCCAGGGCATAGAGAAGACCAGGCTGGAGGAAGGCTAGGACCGGAAGGACGTGAAAGCTCCTATGGCGAGACCATCCAGTTCTGGGTGCCGGCGGGCCCTTTCCCCCGCGTTGGCCCCACAACAGACTCATTCCCCGACAGCGGCCCAGAGAGTGACCTGCACTTTTCTTCTGTGTGCCCAGTACGTTCCCTCCGGCTCCACGAGCCACCATCGCACGGGGCTGTGACTTCTGCCTCCACCCCTCTACTGAAACCAAGGAGGGAGAACTGACAGGTTTGGGAAGCGAGTGTCAAAGGTGAGGGCTAAAGAGAGGAGGAAGAAAACGTGCAGGTTCCTGCCTGAGCTGTCTGTGCGCGTGGCGCCACCAGAGGGAGGCAGGGACCACGCAGAGAGGACTGGGCCGGGGAAGGGGGAAGAGGAGCTCAAACGTGCTCTTTAGCACCCATGCAAGTACAGCTGCAGGGGCGGCCAGTGACGGGCGGAAAGCC
Source organism: Equus przewalskii (assembly GCF_037783145.1). Taxonomy (NCBI): domain Eukaryota; kingdom Metazoa; phylum Chordata; class Mammalia; order Perissodactyla; family Equidae; genus Equus; species Equus przewalskii. The sequence goes on from NC_091863.1 coordinate 55,362,163, forward strand.
ACCCAAGGCATCAAGAGTCCTCAGACCACAAAGCGGGGTGGACGGGAGAAGCAGGGCAGTGATCCCAGTGAGGGAAGGGAAGAAGGGACTGGGGCTCTGGAGGGGCTCCCGAGTTCCTGCTGAAGGCAAGGGGAAGAGCCGCGAGGAATGGGAAACCTGGAGACCCCAGAAGAGGAGATTCGGAGAGAAGACCAAGGGGACCTGCAGGGGAAAGCGGGTAAATGCGAGTGTGGCTGGGCGGCGCCCACACAGAAGCCAGAGCCCAGACCCCGGGCACCCTGCTGGCCTGACTGCAGGGCTCCCATCAGAGGCTGGCCCAGACTCCCCACAGGGAGAAGGCCCACACAGAATGCCAGGGCTCCTCTTCCGGAAAAGGCTCTGAAATGCGGCAGTGCCCCAGCCCGCCCCAACCCCTCTGCCTGCCCCGACCCGCACACCCCCACACCCCCCCACCCCCGCCCCAAAAGAGAGGACAGACCACAGAATATGAGAGGTTCTTTAATGTGAAACTGCTGTGAACTGGGGTGGGGAGGGGGCAAGAGAAGGGGAGAGGAAGCCCAGGCTGAGGGAGAACAGGAGGGAACCAGCTTGGCCACAGGTCCCGGGCTCCAAAGGCACCAGCTGCTTCTCCTGCGGGAAGGTGCTGGGCTCAACCTGGAAACAGAGCGGGGCCGGGGAGGAGCCTGAGGCCAGGGTCCGCCCCAGCCCTCCGGAAGAGCCCCGACTGTGGGAAGGGGTCTGGTGTGTGGAACACTCACTTCAAAGGCTCTGGAACTTGTCAGCCAGGGACAGGACGGCCGCTGAAACAGAGAGAGGCCTAAGCAGGCACTCCACCCACAGGGATCTAGAAGCCCGTGCCCCTGTCCCCGGGGGGGACGGCCTAGCCCTGCCCCTGGAAGCCCCTCCGGGCCCTGTGCAAGCAGCCCCGGGCCGGACTCAGTCACCCACCACCTGAATTCCGTGGGGGAAATGTTTTCTAAACGAGAACCAAACGTGCCAGTGGGTCTCCAGCTTTGGGGCATGTCGGAGCCACTCGGAACTCGTCAAATGAACCAACACACGGCAGCGGACAAGGCACACCAAGCAGCCGGTACAGGGAAAACCAAGGAGGCATCTCTGAGCGTCCCAATAGGAGGAGATCTCTAGGCCTCGTTCGCGTCGACAGTGCGCGCGTGCAGGGCAGACAACGCTTTCCTATTTGCACAGGCGCTGGGCTGTACCTGACAGCAGGCTCCAGGGCCAGGCCTGCTGGGCTCTCCTCCCCACGGGAACGTTGGTCCCTGTGAGGCCGCCTGCCCCTGCGCCCGCCAGCCCCACCCCGGGGCCCTGAGTCCTGCACTAAGACACCGCAGGCGGTCCCGGGGCCCCTGCCCCGGCCCCTGCCCCAGCCACCAGAGGTGCCTCATACCAAGGTGCTCTTTCAGGTCGCCTATTTCTCTCTGCAGCACGTGACACTAGGCCGGCAGACACCAGAGAAAGAGAAACGATTAGTATCTGCTGGCCTCCTCTCGCCTCGACCTCCCCTCTCCCCGGGACCCTACCTCCGAAACCCCAGCAGCTACACTGGCAGGGGCTCCTCGGGGAAAGGAGGTGCGCTCCCCCCGCGGGGTGCGGGATGGGGCGCGGAGGGGGACACGTATGTCAGCTGACCCTGCACACCGACCCCACCGTCTCGTTTGGGCCTGCATCTCTAGGAGCCGCGGAAGCAATACCCGAGGACAGCCCCGTGCTCCACGTGGTTGCTGCTGCCTTTGCCGTCCTGGAGGTCGGTCAAGTGGTTCCTGGTCACCTGAGCGGGAAGGAACAGGACGTCCAGCTTCCAAGGCTCCCAGGGAAGTGGAAAGTGAGGCAGCACCACCCTCTGCTGGCATGGACTTGCCCCTGCTCTGCCCCGCAGCTCCCATCTTCTCTCAGGGCCTGCCTCGCCTGTCCTGTTCCCCAGGGGCAGCCCCAGTGCCACTGTGCCCCCCAGGACTGGGGCCTGTGTGGGACTCTCCCAGAGCCGCAGCCACAGCCCGTGCCCCGGGATGAGCCCGCGGCCCAAGAGAACTCAGCAGAAAAGGCTTTGTCCCGCGGAGAGTCTACGTCCGGAGTCGCGGTTTGGGGCGCTGCTAAGGACTCGCGCCCCTGCAGAGTATGATGTGGCTGAAGGCCAGCCCCGTGCATGCCCCGCCTCCTTGGGAGAAGCTGCCTGGGTAGGCACCGAGGCCTGGGAGCAAGGCTGAGCCGCCAGCAGAGCCAGAGCCAGAGCCTTCCCTCCTTGTCCGCTCTCCCCTCACTCGCGGCTCACTCACCCAGAAGACTCACCGGAGGGTGCAGGCCCCCTGGGCACCGTATTTCCCTGGCTCCGGGCCAAGCACTGTGGGTTTCCCGCAACTTGGGGAGCGGCTCTGGTGTTGAGGTGGCCACTGCTGCCTTCTGGACGACGCACGCACCGACTACATGGCCCTGGTCTGTGTCCTGGAGGCTAAAGAACCATTTCTCACCCATTTGGACCGGGGATGTGAGAGCGTGTGAGAGAGTGTGAGTGTGAGAGTGGAGAGTGTGTGTGTGTGTGTGATGTGTGTGTGTGTGTGTGTGTGTGTGTCCGTGTCCGTACCCAGATGCGTTTAGAGGCTGGGGTGGGGCAGGGAACAGGCCAGGGAATTCAGAGGCTGATCTCATCAGCACTTTCGCCCTCAGTCAGCCCCAGGCCAGGAGGCAGAGCTGAGCTGGGGAGAACAGTGGGGCACTGAGAAAGCCCAGGTCTCCTGCAGAGAAGGCTTGGGGAACAGCTAGGAAGTAGGATCAGGAAGCCCGGGAGTCTGAACACGGAAGCTCTGCGGCCCAGACTTTTAAGGGGGCCCCGGGTCCCAACCAGCTACCAGTCCTCCCTTCCATCCCAGCTCCTCTCTGGGGGAGGGCGCAGGAAACAGGACCAGGGTCGAGAATGGTGGCCGGCAGACGCGCGCGGGCGCACACGCGCAAGCACCCCCCCCACACACACACACCCCCCCATGCAATGCTAGCTTCACGTTTCCCCTTCTACGACGACCCCCCTCCGGCAACCTAATGACCGAGGGTCCCCAGTGACCACCCCCGAGGGAAGGGCAGAGGGAGCATGGGTAAAGAAGTCCCCAATTGGGGTGGGGGCAGAGGCGGGGAGAGAGGAGGCGCAGGGCCTACTCACTTGGCCCCGCGGGGCTGGGTCGCTGTTTGGGTCAATATCTTCTCCCGCCACCTCCACCGGCTGAGACTCCGTTGTCCTCCCGGCCACAGATTTCTTCCCAGTGCCGGGCTGCTTGGACTGCTTGGCTCTCCTGCACCTCACAAGCAGCGGGACGTCAGAGACTGGCGGGAACGTGGCCGGGTCCAGGGGAGCTGCCGAGGCTCTCTGCCCCCAGGAAAGAAAGGTTCTCCCTTGGGCAACTTGTGAGGCAGCCCCCAGGGATTTCTTCTCCGGGGCCGCCTTCCTCCAGGGAGTCGCCCGGGACAGGACGCCGCCGGCGGCGGCCGCAGCAGCGGCCGCTGCCTGGTAGCTGGGCCTCTTCCCCCCCTTGCCCCAGACCACACACTCTACTTTCTTGGAGGAAGAGAAGTCCAGCTCTCCAACAGCCCGCCTCTCCACAGCCAAGGTGAACGCTCGGGCAGCGGAGGGCAGGAAAGAGCCCGGCACGTGGAGGAAATTCTCCCTGGCGGGGAAACTGGAGCGTCTGGGGGGGGTCCCCAGGATGCTCGGGGCCGTTGGGCTGGGCTTGGCCGCCTTCTCCGGGGCAAAGGCTCACCCTCGTCCGCTGTAGCTCGCTGGCCTCGTCTGATGGCTCGGGGTCGGAAGGCAGCCGGAACGGGCCTCCCGCCGAGGGCCGCCCGCGACTCGCAGGGCTGCCCAGCCTGCTCCTCCCGCCTCTTTTAGGGCTGCCCCAGGCCGGGCCGCCCTCGGGCCCAGGGAGCGGGAGCAGGGCGGCGGAAGCCGGCTGCGACGCCAGCCAGCTAAGGGCAGGCGCGCCGGGGCCGCCGGCACCTGGCTCGAGGCCCGCCCACACGGTGGAGCCTCGGGCGGCGCAGCTCTCCGGGGACCGGTATCTGCAGACGCCCCGCCGGGTCAGCTGCTGCACGACGTTCGCCGCGGCCCGCGGCGCCGGGCAGGACGCGCGGTCCGCCGCCGCGTCCCTGCCGTCGGCCGGGCAGCTGGGGCGGCCCCCGGGCTGGGGGAAGCCGCCCTCGCCCTCGCCGCTCCGCGGCGCCCCCAGAGCAGGGCCTAGACCGACTGCCCGCAGGGCTCCGGGCTCGGCGGGGCGGACGCCGGCCCGCGCCCCGCCCTCCGGGCCGAAACCCGCGCCCCAGACAGACCCCTCGTCGGGGGAGCTCATGTCGGGAGTCCGGGGGGGTCCCCGGCCGCCTCGCGGGAGACGATGGCCCCGGGCGCGCTGGGACGGGTGGCGGCGCGCGTGCGCGCGCAGCGGCGAGGCCTTGGGGGCGGCGGTGGGGGTGGGGGACGCCGGCCCTCCCCAGACGCGGCGCACGAGATCGCCTCAAACCACGCGCGGCTTGCGCGCGCCTTCGACGCCTGCGCCGCGCCCTTCGCGTGGGTCCGCCCCCGCCAACCAGCGTGCCCCTTGTGGGCCCGCCCCCCGAGGCCCTCCCCTATCGCGTCCAGGGCCCCTGGGGGCCTCCGAAGCCCCTCGCGGGCCGGCAGTGGGAAGCCCGTCCCGTGCCTGAGTGCGGCCGTCGGGGCGCTCGTCCCGCCTCTTCCGAACAGCCCGCCTCCCCGGCACAGGCTACCTTCCAGTAGCAGCCGCGGCTCTGAGCCCCGGTTTCCCGCGTACGGAGCGGGGCAAGGCTGGCCCCGGGCCCAGGGGGGCGTGCGGTGGGGCTTGTGAGGGGACACGGCAGGCCCCCGATGGGGCCCGTAGCGCACGAGGGATGGGCCGGCCTCTAGTCCACAAGATGTACGACCCCATAGGAGAATGGGCACAGGCAGCCCGCAGCCAGCCATCAGGGGTCGGCGTACTGTTTCCGCCGTAAAGGGCCAGAGAGCAAATGTTGTGTTTACGGCTGTAGGGTCCCTGTCGCAACTGCTCGAGGACGGTAGCTGCTCAAATCAGCCATGGTTGTGTGCTCAGGCCGGTTTGGGGGTTGGGCCGGGGTTTGCCCCGCGTCTCTCGGCCCCTCCCCCACTGCGAGTCAGTTCAAACGAGGGGGAATCCCAACACCCAGTGCTCGCCCCAAAGGGTGGTCAGCGTCGCTGGTCCTGGAGGCGAGACAGAAAGCCACAGATCGGTTTTCACACGCCACGTTTGCAACAATCCAAGACCTTCGCCCTTCTAAGGTGGGGGACGTCACGAGCAAACCCGTGCTTTTGACCGTCGCAGGGGGGCCTGGGGTGGGGAAGGGGCCCTGGTTGTGGCAGCGGGGCAGGAGAGACATTTGGGAGGGTCGTTTGGCAGCGTCCAGGAAAAGAAACTTCTCCCACGCGGACTCCGTCGGTGTCTGGCACTCTTCTGAGCGCCGTAGATAAGTAGTCACGCGTCCTCAGGACAAGCCTAGGATTCAAGTAGCCACTCGTACCGCCCTCTTATGGTGGAGGAAACAGGCCCCAAGAGGTTCGGCCAGTGGCCCAGGGTGGCTCGGCTTGTTGGGGTCAGTGGCAGGCTTCAAACCAGGCCGTCTGGCTGCAGAGTCCTCGCTTTTGCTATCGAACCTCTAGTGAGTTGGCTCACCCTTTGCAACGCAAGCCAATCTCACGCTAGGTGTAGTGGAAGAAAAGAGGACTTTATTTTGCACGGCGCTGAGCAAGGAGAAAGGGCGGCTAACGCTGAAATCCAAAACGCCCCGAAAAGCTAGAACTAAGAGTTTTTATTTGGGGTTTTAGGTAGGGGAGGGGGAGCATATGGCCCTTTTGGTCAGAGCTTTTCCACCAGCCTGTGTTTGGCCTTGACACTACGTGCAGAGAGGAGGGAGCCCGTGACCTTGCTGCTCAGCTGCTTTCCCACCAGCCTGTGGCTCCTTGTGGGGAGGAGATAGGGAATCCACGTGGTTGTCCTTGGCATTTGTCTCCATAAAGGCGGTTGGTGGGTTCTGAAGCCAGGAAGCCAGGGAGTAAGCAGGGAATGGGTGCTTTGGTTTTAACCACGTAGATGCTGGGTTTAACGATGGTGTAACCGAAAGTTCGGTCTCTGAACCCGATGCCTATCCAAATAACGAGAACAGAGTCTTGAGTGGAAGAGGAGAGGTTTTTACTGTGCCAGGCACAGGGAGCAAAGCAAGGGCTCATGCCTCAAAAATTGCCAGCTCCCCGATGAGGAATGGGTAGGGATTTTTATCTGGGGTTTTGGGTAGGGGAGGGGGGAACATGTAGCTTTTGTGCAGCTCGGTGCTTTCCCACCAGCCTGCGTTTGGCCTTGAGAGGCTGCTTGCAGCAAGGCAGGGGGGAGGGTGAGATAGGAGGATGGCAGGTGGGCGTCCTTCGCCGGTGTCTCGTCTTCTTGTTTGAGGCGGGTTCGAGCGCCGGGAGTCGGAGTCGAGGAGTTGAGGTCTGGGGAGCCTCCGCTCCTTGATACTCTTGAGACAGCGGCTTTCCTGGCAAACTCAAGGACACGTGATTAGCTAAACTTTAGTGTGCCTCCAACTCCAGGCCACCTGGGCTTTTAACAATTTGTAGCTCCCATTTGGTTGTAAAGCTCAAGGAGTCCAAGTTTAAAGAAACAGGTATTTGCATGTGAGTGGAGCTAGAGAAGCAGGAAAGGGGGTGGTGGGTTTTAGTTTTAACGCCGTATACGCTGGGTTCAATGTGGGGGAACTGATATCAGGGCTGATGTTAAGAGCCTGTAACACTGGGAAAGTGAAATCAGAGCTGGTATCAGTTTCCCCTATTTTATGTTCATCCCTCATTCTTGAGGGATTTGGGGCTGTGACCAATTCAGCTACTTACTTCCTGCTGAATTGGGGCCTAGGTGGTTTCATCTCACTGAACCAGTCTCTTAATAAGGTGGTGATGCAGGTGTGTCCCCAAAGTTGGGCCTGTGTCATGTAAGTAAGTAACCAGGTATCTAATAAGAAGTTTCCCCAGAGAAACAAAAAGAGAAAAACAAGGTTAACGGTTGGAGCAAATTGTAAACTAGTTCCTGAGCCCAGGAGGCAAGCAATCGAGATTCCTAGAAGTCAGGGTTGAAGCATCCTTTGCAGTTTGAAATGTCTCCCATGGTGTCATCGGGCACTCAGGTAGCTTTTCGAGTGGCTCACACAGCGGTAGACATGAATCTCTCTTAAGTTTATGTTAAGTCCTCCAGCTTCAGTTTGCAAGGCTTCAGGAAAAACGGGCAGGTTTAGTTTTCAGTGATTCTGAATGAAAATGATGGGAAAAAACCTGAAAATGTTGGTTTGGAGGCTTGTAGCCAGATGTTTCAGGAGACTAGAAGAATTCAGGATCCAGTCCAGTTAACAGATGTAACAAAGACCTCAGAGACAATTGACAGAACCAGAATCCAACATCTACACGTGTGTATTATAGTTTCTATTGAAACATAATCTTTCTCTCTAAAATCACCCTTTTATAAAGATAGCCAAATTAAGACTAACTGGTTTGCAAAATAAGTCAAGTTTTAAGAAGTTTGGCATAATTATTTACATAAGTGCAGCAAGAATAGTAATTGATTATATAGGCTCTTTTAAATCTGCTTTGCTGGAACCTTTTACGAAGAGCCTCGAGTTGAACTTCAGAGGCCTCTGAAGGTCAGGAAAACCAAGCCAAGGACTTGTCATCAGATTCCACCTGCAGTACCTACAGATTTGGGTGAATTCCTCTCTTCCTGAGGTTCCCCAAAATATTGAGGTTCCTCGCACCTGCCAGAGGGAGTGGCATTCTTTACTCAAACTTACCAGGTTACTGGGAAGCCATAAGCAAGGTACCAGGCCAATATTTCCAAGTGGCTTTCTTCCAGACAGTCCACCTTCATTCCTCAGAAGCTGTCTTGTCACATCTGAGCCTGTACGTCTTTCTCAAATGTGATGTTCCAGTCAAAGCCTCGGTATTATAACCCGTGTTTCCAGTTGTGTCCTGTTATAAGAAGAACAGATTGTTATTGGACTTATGCAAACAACCATATTGCCGTGAGAATAGGAGTACTTACCCACCAGGAGTATTTACATTTTGGAGGGCTCAGATAGGGAGAAAAAGATAAGTGCTTCAATCTTGCTTACAAATTGCTATAAATCGTGGTTCCTTAAGAGATTAGAGAAAAAGGTTTTCTTAAATCCGAAAAAAAACAAAGCATCAAAAATCAGCAATATGTCAAGCAAAAGGCCATAAAAATTATAATCATCCTCATCAGTTCATTCAGTCCCATGTAATTGGTTCTTGATCTCAATCTTCTGTCAGCAGTTTCATGAAGTCATCCGTTTCTCTGTTAGGGCTGTGTAATTTCCTACCCAGTTCAGTTTTGTAATCTGCAAGTTTATCGGAAACCTGTATTCTAGAGTGTTAGAGTCCTTTCCATGAATCTCTCTGAAGATGAAACATATTTGCGAAAACATCAGAGTAAAACAACTGTCTGTAAATAACAAAACATTCAAAAATGGTAATTGACAAAGACACTTGACCATTCTTGTGACGTATAATACTTTGAGCTAATAGCCAGAATCACGGCTGACAATCAGAACAGATCGGAATTTTAGATAACTTTTAAAATACTTACATCAATAACACTCATTCACAAAGTACCATTTAAGAGAGTTTATCATTACTGGTTTGACAACGCTTCCCGTGTAATCTGATATGCCAAATAAGCCTAATTAGCTTAGTGTTTTTTTCTTATAGGAAGAGAGCAGATCTCTCTGAGAAGTCTCAGTGGCCCTCTGAAAATTCCCAGAGAAACTGTTCCTCCTCTTCCAGGTCAAAAGAAAGCTTTTATTCAGGACTCGAATATTTTTGTGTGTCGGTGGGGGGAGCTTGTCAAAAATATTAAAAGCTTTAAAACATTTGTCCAGATAGGAAACAAAGCTCACCGTGAAACCATGTTCAGGTATCTATTCACAGTGACAACAGAAACAGTCGAGGGGAAACAGAGTTAAAATAGTCCAAAAAAACCCACCTTTGTATAGTCTTTTTATCAAGAGCAGTTTAAAACTTTAGGAAAATTATCCTTTCGAGAAAGAGGAGCCCCAGTTTTAATTTTGTACCAGTTTAATTTGACGTATAAATTTATTCAGTTAATAAATTCATTTTAATCACAGCCAACTTGACCACACATAAAACTCTTTAGGGTTTTACTTTCACAAACTTTGTGTTACTTTTTTTACATTCAAAATTTATCCCTGTACTTTAGGACAAATTTACCTTTCTTAACTCAAGAAACAAAAATATTCCCATTCTTTATACCATTCTTTATATTCTTTTTTTTACCGAAAACATACATTTTACTTTTCTTATACATGTGTGTTTTTTCATAGAAAGTTCCTCAGCACACGTAAAACATGTTTATCAATAAACCTAAGCTTTTTAGTTTCTTTGATATAAGAAACCAAAGGCAGACAAATCTATGCTTAGTAGTTAACCTTTACTATTTTATCTTATGTGGAAATGAGCCAGCTACCCAATAACTTTTATTATTTAACTTAACTTAGTAAAGCTATAAAGTTTAAGTTTGCAAACAGATTTTGGAAGCTGTTTTTTTTAAGTATGCAGACTATAAAACATAATTATTGTTCAAAAGTTTTTCAAAAAACTTTTATCCTTTTAATTTATCTAGTTTACCTGTCTTGAGCGACTATACTTAGGTCGTCTACAAAAACCTCATGAAAGATCAAACAAAATTAGCTATTATACTGAGTTATTAGTTTTGCTGATCTATTTTGTTAACAGAGATAACATGAGCTCATCTGACCAGTCAACCCAGGCTCTATGTCTGCATCGTATCCAGTGCTGATAACTCAGAGGACGGGGCTATTTTACATCAAATCAGCAAACTCAGATAGGCTTTCGTTTACCAAAGGTCAATTTGGATCATGTTAAATAACTTTGTCTTTTAGAAGTTTTGACATATTAATCAAAGACTGCATTTCATTGTGAATCCTGTCTTTTCTGAAAGAGAAGTCTCCCAGAATGGCCATTACAATTTTAAGTTATCTCAAAGGTTTACTTATTTTTACTTGCTTAATTTTAGATCAGGAGTTTCGGGGGAGCTGAAGTGAAGCTCAGCTTGCTGGGAAGCTCAGCAAGAGAGGAGAGAAAAGCAGCAGATTTGGCTTCAGCTGCTTATTTATTTATTTATTCAGCCTTTTATTTTCTCTTAAAGGGGCAGAAAAGTATTTCTGATTTTATTTAGAAGCCTCAAAAGATTAAAATAGGCTTTCCATTGTTGTAGCTGGCTTTTTCCATTGCATACATCAGTTTTGGTATGCTGAAATTGGCTCATTTTGGGCATATTAAAGTCAGATCGCCTTTAGCACGTCTAATTAACATAGCCTGTAAGGTGGATTTGTAAGCTTTTACAATATCAGGCAGGGCAAACGTTCCCCAGTGAGACATAATGTTTATCCCCACAACATGATCTATAATACAATCAGGAAAAAGAGCTGTAATCATTTTACATAACTCCCATTTAAATATACCAGTTTTTACAAACTTTTATCTTAATTTTTCAACTCTTAAGCCCCTAATTATAACTTATATTAGAAATTCCATTAGCAAGTTTTGGTATTACAATATTATGTAGGGAAGGCATTCCCGGTTAGACATAACATCTATCCCCCCCCATAAAACATCCAGGCAAAGTTGGTGTAACCTCTTTCTATAATATTACTTTAAACTCTTTTAATTTTTATAGTCTTAGCTACCTTAACAGCCTAACTGTTGCCCCAAACAGTTGTTGGTCAGGGTTTTTTTTATTGTGATTTCTGGCTCCTGACCTTTTTTCACTCACCTGTGGTGCAGCATGCCAACCTCTGACACCAGGTGCTGTGGAAGAAAGTAGGACTTTATTACGGCAGAGCTCTGAGACAAGAGAAAGGGCTGCTAACGCTGAAATGCCACACTCCCCAAAAAGCTAAAAGTAAGGGTTTCTATTTGGGGTTTTAGGTGGGGGGGGGCATATGGCCTTGTTGATCAGAGCTTTTCCACCAGCCTGCGTTTGGCCTTGAGACTACGTGCAGAGAGGAGAGAGCCCATGACCTTGCTGCTCAGCTGCTTTCCCGGCAGCCCATGGCTCCTTGTGGGGAGGAGATAACCAATCCACGTGGTTGTCCTTGGCCATTTGACTCCACAGCACATAGTGGATTCTGGAGCCAGGAAGCCAGGGAGTAAGCAGGGAATGGGTGCTTTGGTTTTAACTGCTGGGTTAAATGATGGGGCTATATGCTGGGTTTAATGATGGGAAGCTGAGATCACAGCAGGTATCACTTTCAGCAGTAAAGCTTAAAACTGAAAAAACGTCCATTGCCTCTATGACTGGGCACGTCCACTGCCAGATACATCTGGAGAGTCGCTGGTACGTGCAGTGTCCAAGGACACGTGCACGAGGATGTTGGTGATGGGGAACACTGGGAGCACTCTAAACTCCCAGCAGTAAGGAAATGGATGAATGCAACGTGGCCTGTGCATCCAAGAGATGAAAACGCCGCAGTCAGAGGAAGGCATGAGGCATGTTCACGGCTTTCAGAAGCATCCTTGTGACTGCATTCAGGAAGTTGCAGACCAAGGGATTTGGGTACACGTTTGTAAATTAAAACAACAATGACGACGACAACAAACCAATCCCATACAGTGTTTGAGAATACATATACGTGGATGTACCAGAATGTTTTAAAGGTCTGGAAGGGCCCACAAAGAAGGCCTAACGGAGGTGGTGGCAGTGGTGGGGAGGTGCCAGCTGTCTGTCCCATTTTCCTGAAACTGCCGGTTGCCAGCTTCCCTGGCCTGAGCTATCGTGATATCTGGGAAGTGGCCCCTCCCTTGCTTTCTGTAAGGCCCTCCGGGGTTAGAATTGCCCCTTTTTGCCACCCAGTCCCTACTCCACAGCCCTCCAGTCCTTCCCTACATTCCTTCCTCTCTTTCCCATTCATACTCCTCTGTCTTCCCGTTGCCTCTCCCTCCTGCGTCCTACTCTGGCTGATCTCCAAGAGAGGCCTGGGGTGTCTGGACGCCTGTTGCCTGCAGGAACTCAAAGGCCCGATTCCTCTGGGTCTGCCCCTGAGAACCCTACCGTGCCGGAGAAGCTTACAGAGCCGGGGCGATTGGGAGCACTCTACATCTGCCATGAGCCTCCTCAAGGGTGCCCCCCAACAGTCACTGCCTATGTGTGGCAGTACCCTCTCCCACCTCTCCCCATGCCTTTTAGGGACTTGGTGTGCTACTTCCCGCATGCTGAAATGGGTAACGGAGGATATAGCGAAATCTGTCCCCACCTCATCCTAGAGAACATTACTGATGCATCCAGTCAGACGCCTCTGGCATCCCTCTCAGCATTTCCATTCCTTCTCTCCCTCCCTCCCGCTCTGCCATAGAGAGAATCCTAGAACGTCTTCACACCATCTCCACTCTCTTCGTCCCTGCAGCTCTCCTACCTCCTCTTCCCCTGAATCCTATAGGTCTCCAATGGTGTCACTAACGTCTGCTTAACACCCACTACCATGCTCACCAGGATCTGATATTGGTTTTTACGTAGTTTCTTGGCCTTTTTCCATCCCAGAGGGGTTCAGAGGGTCCACTTGGCCTTCCCCACTTGGTTGCTCTTACCTCCCAGACCAATGACCCAATGCGGGGTTATTGCTCCAACTGCCAAGCGTATCACTTGCAATTGTCAACTTGTGGACTGGAGAAATGACCACCGTATTGGTTCATGGACCCAGTCAGCTCACCTTGAGCTGATCTCTATCCCCAACTCCTTTTATTACCAGGGCTTGACAGGCCCCACTCCCCCACAAGGCCCATCGTGACACTTTGGGCCTCTGGGACCAGTGTCAGCTCAGACCCTGTGTCCAATAGTCCTAGAAGTGTCTGGATAGTCCTCTTTCCTCTGATAAGTGGCAGTCATTCCCTTTAGTGAAGGACAACAGCATCATAACAGTACATATAGTCACCTCCTTGTTCTCGGATCCTTCCTCCTTAGGACTCATCCACCTCTTCAGACAGTGGGGCTGGCCTCAAACTTCCTCAGAACCCGGAACTGAAAGAGAGATTTTGACTTTTTCCTGGGACAAACACCCTCCTTCTCTTGCGTTCTTGCCTTTTTCTGGCTGTAGTTGCCCCTAGGAAGATTTGCTGTCTGAACCGTCTTCTCAGCTCCTTGCCAGTCAAGTACTCTTGACTGCTCCTCTGACCTTGCCGGTTGTTACTGGAGATGTGGTCTCCTGGTGTCTCTTGGTTAAGAGTTGCCCTCTGCCCTCTATTGCTTCAGAATTCCATCATGCCAGGGGACGGTAATGACCCGAGGCTGGGACCACTTTCCTTCCATCATCCGCCTCGGCCTGGGGAAGCGAGCAACCACTGAACTTCTTAGTGATCCTGGGGCACCCCTCACCAGAACACTCTCGATAGCTTTGGTGAATGGTGTGTCCTCTTGGCCCTCCCGCGGAACGTAACCATCAGGCGACATGACTGGCCTCACATTTTCTATCCGTTCCAGCATGCCTGCATCACTCAACCTTTTGGTTCCTTCCTCTACCATCTACCGGTCCAAGGCAGGCATTTCCACTTCTGTTCATGTGGGCCGTCACTTTCGTAAAGCTTCTAAGGGCCACCTTTGGCAGTGACTTTCCACCATCTCCTGGAGTCCTTGCCAGCGTGTTAAATCCCGTGACATGAGAAAGTGCCTCCGCTCAGTAAAACTTGTTTATCCAGTCTTATATTTCAGTCCTATTAGTCCAGCACTCTCAAAATCCAATCTCAGGAATATTCCCCTGCTTCTGCCAGTAGAGGGTGGGTGGCTATTTCTTGCAACTCCCTTGCTGTGTAATTTCTTTTCTCCCGTATCTGGCTTGGCATATCCCCAGAGAGGTTATGGAGAGGAGGTGGGGTTTTCCCTGGGAGGGGCACCTGTGGCTTTGTGGGGCAGTAGACTCTAGCATCTACCAGCACAGGGAAGGTGCTAGCTCTTGCTAGGTGAGGAAGGGCCACCCTGCAAGCACTGAGGCCTCAGGGGGCGGGTCCCTGGAACAAAGGAATCAAACGGTACATTAGAACATATCTATTTAACACAAAAGATGGTCATCATGGTGGAATAGAGGAACAAGAACATGAGGAACGTATAAAACTCACAGAAAATAACAGGTGTAAATCTACGTATATTATGAATGCATTAAACACTTAAATCTAAAGGTAGAGATTGTCAACCTGATATAAGCACAGGATTCAACTATATGCTCTCGACGGGGGATACACTGTAGATTTAAGGGCATAAATCCACTGAGAGTAAAAGGACAGGAAAAGGATACACCAAGAATTCAGCAACGAAAAGGGTACTCTAGTGGCCACAATAATACCAGACAAAGTGAAGCTTTAAGACAGAGAATGTTACTAGAGACAAAATTGGACATTGTTCAATGACAAAAGGATCCACTGATCAGGGAGATATAACAGTTTTAAACCTAAATGCACACAACAACAGAGCTTCAAAATATATACAACAGAACTTGACAAAATTGATGGGAGAAATAGAAGAATTCAACAATAGTAGCTGGAGGCTTTAATACTCCACTCTCAAAGAGTTGATAGAAGAACTAGACAGAAAACTAGCAAGGATATAGAAGACTTGAACAACAGTCTCTATTAACTCAAGCTAGCTGACATCGGTAAAACACTTCATTCAACAACAGTGGAATACTGTTCACATGCTTTTCAAGTCCATATCGATCATTTTCCTTGATAAAACACATCGAGGGCTGTGAAACTAGTCTTAATAACTCTAAAGCGATGTAAATTATGCAAAGGGTTTAGCCCTATGGTGTTAGAGATGTGCGAGAGACGACAGTATCGCTTAAGAAGCCTTCAAGGAAAGTAATGATCTTAGGGAACAGCCAGCTTTCGGTTAAGCAAGAAGATGAGGCGAACCTCTAGAGAGGTTGAGGATTTGGTGGTACTCGCTGGTCACGGACCATCTTCACTCTCACCTGATGACCTTGCTTCCCATTTCCCTGAGGACATAGGGCACTCACAAGAAAACTTCTCTCCTTCCTCATAAATGTTTTCCTCTCTTTGGGATCATTTGTATCAGCATACGGTCACGTCATTTCTCCTAACTTGAGAAACTCTCCTGATCCCACTTTCCCTTTGAGCTACCTTACGTTTCCCTGCTCAGCTTTAAAAGAAAAACCCCTGGAAAACAGTTGTGTGTACTCACTGTATCAAATTCCTCTCCTCCCATTCACTCTTCCTCTTCTTTTTTTTTTTTTTTCATTTAAAAAACCTTTATTGAATGCTTACCATGTGCTAGTAAGTGTTCTAAGACCTGGGACTATATCAGTGAACAAGACAGATCAAGTTCCTGCTCTAAGGGAACGTGCATTTCTGTCATAGGCCTATCAGCAGTATTTTCCAAATCTTCAAATATGTTCATTCCTTTCTTCTTGCAGATCGCTTTCCCAGATCGTGCTCCAACCTTTATTGGTTGCCAAGGGTGCTGCATCGATCGAGAACATCCCTTTGCCAAGGCTGTAAGTGGGATCTTCTGTTTACTGGAACCCATTTTTTTTTTTTTAGTTTACTACAATGTTTTTGACAGGACACCTCTGCCAGGAGCATTCTGAGAGGACGTATATGGGAGATTTCTTTTGAGACTTTGCAGGAGCAAAGTGTGTCTTTATGTCCTACTTAATTGATAGCTAGATATGTAATTTCAGGCTGGGAATTTTCACTAAGGATATTAAAGGCATTAATCCACTGTTTCTTTGCCTTTCAATGTCACTTTTGAGAAGGCTGGCATTATGTTGAATGCTATTATGTTTCCCTGTCCTTTCTATGTGACCCATTAAAAGTTTTTTTAATACAACGTATTTGAAATTATTATAGTAAAATAATGATTGTTTTTTGGTTTTCAGTATCATGAATTTTAACATGTGGATACATT
Organism: Equus przewalskii; assembly: GCF_037783145.1. NCBI lineage: Eukaryota > Metazoa > Chordata > Mammalia > Perissodactyla > Equidae > Equus > Equus przewalskii. Next base: position 55,378,200 of record NC_091863.1, read on the forward strand.
CATCACTACAATCAGGATTCAAAACCGGTTTCATCGCCCCCAAAACCTCCCTCATTCTGCCCCTTTGTTGTCAAACTTCCTCCCCATCTGAACCTCTGAGAACCAGTGATCTGTTTCCCTTCCCTATAGTTTTACCTTTTCCAGAGTGTTGTACAAACATAATCATACTGTATGTAACCTTTTGAGACTGGCTTGTTTCATTTAGCATAATGCATTTGTGATTTATCCAAGTTGTGCACATATCAATTGTACCTTCATTTCTATTGCCAGGTAATACGCTAATGCACGGATGTACCAGAGGTTGTTTATTCGTTTATCTATTGAAGGACATCTTGATTGCTTTCAGTTTTTAGTGATTATGAATAAGATTGCTACGAACATTCATGCACAGGTCTTTTTAGTAAACATAAGTTTTCCTTTATCTAGGGTAAGCTCCCAGGAATGGGATTGCTGGGTCTTATGGGAATTGTATGTTCACTTTTGTAAGAAAGTGGAAAACTGCTTTCCAGAGACACTGCACCATTTCCTTCAAATCTTCCCCCGTACTCCGTATTGTTGGTGCTTTTTGTTTCAGCTATTCTAATAGGTGTGTAGTGGTATCTCATTGTGGTTTTAATTTGCATTTTCATAATGGCTAATGTTGAATGTCTTTTCATGTGCTTATTTGCCATCCTTACATCCTCTTTGGTGAAGGGTGTCGAAGTTCTTTTCCCATTTTTTTAATTGAGCTATTCATTTACTTACTTTTGCGTTTTGAGATTCTTTGTATATTCTATAAATTCTACATCTTATTTGGATGTGTAATTTAAAAATATTTTCTTGTAATGTGTATTTCTCTTTTCATTCTCTTAACAGGTGTTTTTGAGAATAAAATTTTTTAATTTTGATGAAGTCAATTTAACACTTTTTTTCTTATGATTTCTTATAGTTCATGCTTTTGGTGTTGTCTAAAAGTTCTGCATCTATTTCCATGTCATGAAGAATTTCTCCTATGTTTTCTTCTAAAAGTAATATAGCTTTATATTTTATATTTACATATATGACCTATTTTGACTTAAGTTTTAAATAAAGTGTGAGTTATAAGTTCAAATTATTATTATTATTTTGCATATGGATACCTAAATGTTGCAATGCCATTTTTGAAAAGACTATGCCTTATCCAATGTTTTTCTTTTGTACATTTTTCAAAAATCAGTTGGCAGTACTATTTCTGGAATCACTCGTGTTCCATTGATTCATGTGTCTATCTCTTCACTAATATCACATTGTCTTAATTATTGTAGCATTATAGTAAGTCTTAAAAGCAGGTAGTGTAATTCCTCCAATTATGTTCTTTTAAAAATTGTTTTAGTTATTCTAGTTGCTTTGCCTTTCTATATAAATTTTAGGATCATCTTATCTATATCTACAAAAATCCTGCTGCTATTTTAATTCTATTATATTAAATCTGTAGATTAGTTTGAGGAGAATTGATAACTGTACTATGCTGTATGTTCCAATCCATTAGTATGGTATGTCTTTCCATTTAATTAGGTCTTCTGGGTTTCTTTCATCAGCATTTTGTGATTTTCAGAATGTAGATCTTATATATATTTTGTTAGATTTATCCCTAAATATTTCATGTTTTGGAAATATTGTAAATTATATTGGTTTTTAAATTTTTGGTTTCCATTTGTACATTTATCGTATATGGAAGTACAATTGATTTTTGTGTAGTGATGCTGTATCCTATGATCTTACTAAACTCATTTGTTATAGGAATTTTTTATAGATTTCATAGGATTTTCTATGTAGATAATCATTTTTTCTATGAATACAGACACTTTCATTTCTTCCTTTCCTATTGGAATGCCTTTTATTTATTTTTCTTGAATTATTATACTAGCTAGGATTTCTAGTATGATGTTGAATAGGAGTGGTAAGTACAGACATCCTTGCCTTGTTCTAGATCTTAGGGAGGAAACATTCAGTTTTTCACTATTAAGTATGATGTTAGCTGTAGGTTTTTTATAGATGCCCTTTATCAGGTAGGAAGTACCTTTCTATTCATAGTTTGCTGAGAGGTTTTGTGTGTGTGTGAGGAAGATTGTCCCTGAGCTAACATCTGTTGCCAATCTTCCTCTTTTTGCTTGAGGAAGATTGTCACTGAGCTAACATCTGTGCCAACCTTCTTCTATTTTGTATGTGGAATGCTGATGCAGCATGGCTTGATGAGCAGTGTGTGTAGGTCAGTGCCTGGGCTCCAAACCCACGAACCCCGGGCTGCTGAAGCAGAGTGTATGAACTTAAACACTGCACCACCAGGCCGGCCCCTATTGAGAGTTTTTATCTTGAGTGGATGTCAAAGGCTTTTTCTTCATCAGTTGTCATGATAATGTGATTTTTCTTTTATAAACAATTAATATAATGGATTTACTTGATTATTTTACAAACATTGAGCAAGGCTTGCATTGCTGGGATAAACTCCACTTGTTTGAGATATATTTTTCCATGTATACATTGTTGGATTTGATTTGCTAATATTTTCTTGAGGATTTTTATGTCTATGCTCATGAGAGTTGTTGGTCTGTAGTTTCTTGCTTGCTTCCTTTTTTTATTGTCTTTGCTTGGTTTTGGTATCAGGGTAATGCTGGCCTCATAATAGGAGATGGGAAGTGTTCTCTCCTGTTCAATTTTGGGGAAGATAGTTTGTAAAATTGATTTTAATTCTTTAAATGTATGGTAGAATTCACCAGTAAAACCATCTGGGCCTGTGGTTTTCTTTTTTGGAAGGTATTTAACTATGAATTCATTTTCTTTATAAGAGTATTCATGTTATCTATTTGATCTTGGATGAATTTTAATAAGTTGAGGTTTTGAAGATGTCAGTCTATTTCTTCTGAGTTGTTGAATTTATGCATATTGAGTTATCCATAGTATCACATATTTTTTTTCTATTTGATGAATATCAGTGTGTTTTCTGTATTCCTGGGATTTGGAAATATCCCAGTAAGGTGATTTTTTATGATGTGAATTTTGCTGCGTACTTAGCATACTCTTTCATCCTGAAGATTTGTGTCCTTCAATTCCAGGAACTTTTCTTGTCTGGTCAATTTTGGCTGCATAACAGAATGCCATAGTCTGGGTAGCTTACAAATGACACAAATTTATTTCTCACTGCTCTGGAGGCTAGAAAGTCCAAGATCAAGGCACCAGAAGATTTGGCATCTGGTGAGAGCCCGCTTCCTGGTTCATAGACAGCATCTTCTCACTGGGTCCTCACATGGCAGAAGAGGCAAGGGAGCTCACTGGGGTCTCTTTTATAAGGGATCTAATCCCATCCACGAGGGCTCCACCCTCATGACCTAACCACCTCCCCAAAGCCCCACTTCCAAGTACTATCACATTGTGGATTAGGTTTTAACCTATGAATTTTTGGGGGACACAAACATTCAGTGTATAGCATTGTCTTATTTTTATCTCCCCAGAGTTTTCTTTTTTCTCTCCTTTTAGAATTGCTAGCTTTTCCGTGCTGCCAAACCCTCTACCTTTCACAAAGCCAAGAGCACCCTTGCTAGAGCTGCAGACTGGATTTTCTGGATTGAGTATGAAAGTTTCTTATCTTTTCTCTTCTATTATCCATCTCACTGTCCTCTTTCCATTACTTCTGGGTTATTTCTGCAACTTTAGTTTTCAACCTTTCATTTGAAGTTTCTTGCTTGTTTGTTTGACCTCCGTCTTCTATTTTAGTTTCTATAAGCTCTTTTTATTCTGTTTCTCTTTTAGAGCATGGATGCAGCATTTTCTCTCATTTCTCTAGGATATTAACTAGAGGTCTTGGGGTTCATGAGTGTTTTTTTAAAAAAATGTTTTTCTGTTCCCCATATTATGTCCATTTCCTCTGGATTCCACTTTTCTGTTTGTTTTGGTTTCCTGTATGTTGGAGATCTTATTCAAATACCATAGGATCCCTGGAAGTCCATTAATATTAAATTTTGAAGCACTAAAATGCTGCCTGGAATCTGCATTTGTGTAAGCAGTGTTTGACCACACACTCTTCCACCACACACTGCTAGTGATTTCAAATTTGAACTACTCTTCTTTCTTTATTTTTTAAACTTTTTTATTGTGAAAAGTAATGCACATAAGATGATCACCAAACTCAATGAATGATCAGAAAGCAAACACCTTTGTAACCATCACATAAGTCAAGAAATAGAACATTCCCAGTACTGAGATGCTTCCCCTGTGTCCCTTCTCAATCAATTTGGCTCACACTTACCCAAAGGTAACAGCTATCTTAACTTTTCTGGTAATCACTTTTTTTTTTCTTTAGAGTCTTACCACCAGTAGTAGGGAGCACTCTTAAACATTAGAGCAAATTTTTTCTCTTTTTTTTAACTTTATACACATGGAATCTTACTGTATATGTGGTTGTGGGTCTGGTTGTGTGGTAGACAGAATGAGGGCCCTTTAAACATGTCCACGTTCTAATCTGTGAAACTTGTGACAATGTTTGGTCACATGGCAAAGGTGAATTGAGGTAGCAGATGGAATTAAGGTTGTTAATCAGCCAACTTTAAGATAGGGAGATTATTCTGGCTTATTTGGGTGGACTCACTGTAATCACAAGGGTCCTTAAAAGTGGAAGAGGGAGGCAGAAGAGCAAGAACCAGAGAGATGGTAGCATGAGAAGGACTCAGTACATTTTTGACTTTGAAGATGAAGGAGGCTACAAGCCAAGGGCTGCAGGCAGCCTCTAGAAGCTGGAAGTCAAGGAAATGTATTCTTCCCTAGAGGTTCCAGAAGGAACAGAACCCTGCCACCACCTTGATTTCAGCCCAGTGAGACCTGTGTTGGACTTCTGATCTCCAGAACTATAAGGCAATAAATTCGTATTAAGCTACTTAGTTTGCGGCAATTTTTTATAGCAGCAATAGGAAACTAATGCAAGTTGCTTTTTCTCAGCATTATATTTTTGAGATTTGTCCGTGTTGTGATTGGTAGCTATAGTTATTCATTTTCATTCCTCTATAGCAGAGGTATGCAAACTATGGCCCACAGACCAAATCTGGCCTGGTATCAGTTTTTGTACGGTCTTTGAATTAAGGACGATTTTTACATTTTTGAATGGTTTGAAAAAATTACACGAAGAATAATATTTTGTGAAATACACACTTTAGTGTCCATAAATAAAGTTTTATTGAAACAAAGTCACCCTCAGTTACTAATATATTGTCTATGGATGCATTCATGCTACAATGGCAAAATTGAGTAGTTGCAGCAGAGACCATATGGCCTGCAAAGTCTAAATTATTTGCTACCAGGCCCTTTATGTAAAAAGGTAGCTGACCCTTTCTCTGTAGCTGTGTTGTCCAATAATACTTTCTGCAATGACGGAAATGTTTTGTATCTATATTGTACAATTGGTACCCATTAACGACATGAGGCTATCAAATATTTGAAATGTAGCTAATGTTACTGAGGAACTAGATTTTTAAACTTTATTTTAATTAATTTAAATGTAAGGAGCCACATGTGGCTAGTGGCCACTGTTTTGGATACTGCAGCTCTAAAGTGTTCCACTGTATGAATATGCCATAATTTATTTACCCATTTTACTGTTGATGGGCATTTGGGTTGTTTCCAGTTTGTCAATATTATGAATAAGCCTCTTATAACTCTTCTTGCATATGTCTTTGATTCCACATATCTGTGACCTTTTGTATATATGACTTTGTGAATATACCATGAACAGCATGTGAGAATTCCACTACTTCTACATCCTCACCAACTAGGAAGTGTCAATATTTTTTATTTTAGCCATTCTGGTGGACATTTATCTGTATCACATTGGAGTTTACAGATGCATTTTCTGGTTCTTAATGAGGTTGAGAACTTTTTCATATATTAATTGTTTCAATGGTAGGACCTAGAACACTTTATTTCCGTGAACCATCCCTCCTAACTTGCATGCTACTGTTAAGTATTTTAACTTTCCTCAGATATTTAAACCCTACAAGATATTATTATTATTATCATCATCAGTAGTCTTTTTTAAATTTCTCTCCTCCTCCTCTCATTTATCTTTTTCATTTTCTTCATTCCTTCCTGAATCTCTGACTTCCCATCTAGAATCATTTTCCTTATGCCTAAAGAAAAACCTTTAGTATTTATTTTAGTGCTGGTTTACTGATGGTGAATTCTCTCAGGTTTTGTCTGTCTGAAAATGTTGTCATCTCAACTTAATTATTTAAGGATATTTTTGCTGAGTATAGAATTGTAGGTTGGCGGTTATTGTTTTTCAACACTTGACGATATTATTCCACTTTCTTCTGGCTTTTATTGTTTTTGTTGATAAGTCAGCTATTAGTTTTATTTTTCCTTTCAAGTTAATCTTTTATCCTCTGGATTTTTTTTAGTTAAAAAGTTTTAAAATCTGTTAAAATATACATAATGTAAAATTTACTATGTTAACCATTTTTTTTAAAGATTTTATTTTTTTCCTTTTTCTCCCCAAAGCTCCCCGGTACATAGTTGTATATTCTTCATTGTGGGTCCTTCTAGTTGTCACATGTGGGATGCTGCTTCAGCGTGGTTTGATGAGCAGTGCCATGTCCGCACCCAGGATTCGAACCAACAAAACACTGGGCCGCCTGCAGCAGAGCGCGTGAACTTAACCGCTTGGCCATGGGGCCAGCCCCCTATGTTAACCATTTTTAAGTGTATAGTTTGGTAGTGTTAAGTACATTCATGTTGTTGTGCAACCAATCTCCATAATTCTTCATCTTGCAAAACTGAAACTCTATACCCATTAAACAATCCTCCTAAGCTCCTGGAAACTACCCTTATTCTTTCTGTCCCTATGAATTTGGCTATTCTAGGTACCTCATAGTGGAATTATGCAGTGTTTGTCTTTTTGTAACTGGTTTATTTCACTTAACATAATGTCCTCAAGATTTATCCATGTTATAGCGTGTGTGAGAATTTCACCCCTTTTTAAGGCTGAATAATATTCCATTGTATGGATATACAACATTTTTATTTTATTCATCTATCAATGGACTCTTGGGTTGCTTCCAACTTTTGGCTATTGTGAACAGTGCTGCTATAAACATAGGTGGACAAATACCTCTTCAAGACGCTGCTTCCAATTCTTTTGAATATAAACTCAGAAGTGGGATTCCTGGATCAAATGATAATTTTATTTTTAACATAGATGAACTTTAATATTTGATGAACTACCATACTCTTTCTCTGGATGTTTTTAAGATTTTCTCTTTTCTTTTTGTTTTTAGCAGTTTCTCTATAAAGTGCCTAGATTTGTTTTCCTTTTCATTTATATTGCTTGTGGATCATAGGGATTCTAGAATCATGTCTGGATATCTTTTCTCAATTTTAGAAATTTATTTCTACAAACACTTTGCTCCATCCTTTCTCCTTCTGGGAGTCCAAGTACACACACGTTAGACTCTCACACTGTATCCCTTTGTCTTTTACCCTATCTTCCGTGTTTTTTATATTTATGTCTCTCTGAGATTCATTCTGGATATTTTTCTAACCTATCTTTGAGTTTACTAATTCTCTCTTCTATTGTATTTGATCTGTTATTACACTTATCCACTGAGTTCTTAACTTTATGTATTGTAATTTTGAGTTATAGATTTTCCATTTGGTTCTTTTATTATAGTTTCCTGTTCTCTGCCAATATTCTAAAACTTGTCATTTATTTCTTGAATATATTAGCATATAAAATACTTTTGCTTTTAGTGGAATGGAAATACGTTAATGATACAGTGTTGAATGAAAAAAAGTGGGTTTCAAAACCTTATATGTAACACACAGCTAACATCATACTCATGGTGAAACCTTGGAAGCTTTCCCCCTAAGATCAAGAACAAGACAAGAATTCCTACTTTCACCACTGATATTTAAAATTGTATTATAAATTCTAGCCAGAGAAATTAGGTGGAAGAATAAATTAAAACATACAAATTGGAAAAGAAGAAGTAAAACTAATTCTATTCCTAGATGACATGGTCCTATATAAGGAAATCCCAAAGAATCTGCAAAACAGCAAAGATGCAGGGTACAAGATCAACACTCAAAAATCAGTCGTGTGTCTATGTACCAGCAGTGAAAAATCAAAAAAGGAAATTAAGAAAACAATTCCATTTACAATAGCATCCAATAGAATAAAATATCTAGGGACAAATTTAACCAAGAAGGTTAAAGACTTAAATACTGAAAACTATAAAACATTCCTGAAATAAATTAACTATGACACAAATCAGTGGAAATCCATCCCATATTCATGGATTGGAAGACTTAATATTGTTAAGATGCCAACAGTGCCCAAAGCAATCTACAGATTGAGTGCAATCTCTAGCAAAGTTACAATGACCTTTTTTTCAGGAAATGGAAAAGTCAATCCTCAAATTCATATGGAATTGCAAGGGACTCCAAATAGCCAAAACAATCTCAGAAAAGAGGAATAAAGCTTAAGAACTTAGCGATTTAGAAACTTATACAAAGCTAGAGTAATTAAAGCAATGTAGTCCTGGCACAAGGATAGACATATAGACAAATGGAATAGAATTGAGAGTCTAGATATAAACTACCACATCTATGGCCAATTAATTTTCAGCAAGGGTGTCAAGACCATTCAATGGGGAAAGAAGGCTCTCTTTAACAGATGGTGATGGGAAAACTGGATAGTCAAATGCAAAAGAGTGAAGTTTGACCCCTACCACATACAAAAATTAACTCAAAATGAATCAAACACCTAAATATAAGTATTAAAACGACAAAATTCTTAGAAGAAAACATAGCAGTCAATATTAATGACCTTAGATTTGTTGATGCATTCTCAGATATGGCATCAAAAATAGGGGCAACAAAAGAAAAAATAAATTGGACTTCATCAAAATTAAAATTTTTGTGCATCAAAGGAAATTGTTAAGTGAAGAGGCAACCTATAGAATGGGATAAAATATTTTCAAATCTTATATCTGATGAGTTTAATATCCAGAGTATACAAAGAACTACTACAGCTCAACAGTAAAAAGACAAACAACTCTATTAAAAATGGGCAAAGCTTTTGAAAAAGCATTACTCTAAAGAAGATATACAAATGGCCAGTAAGCACAGGAGAAGATGCTTAACATCGTTAGTCATTAGGTAAATGCAAGTCAAAACCACAGTGAGATACCACTTCACACCTACCAGGATGGATATAATAGAAAAAAACCCCAGAAAATAGCAAGTGCTGGCAAAGATGTGGAGAAGTTGTACATTGCTGGCAGGAATGTAAAATGGTGTGGCTGCTGTGAAAAACAGTCTGTTAGTTCCTTAAAAGATTAAACACAGAGTTGCCACGTGACCCAGCAATTCTACTACTAAGTATACACCCAAAAGAATTGAAAAAAGGTATCAGTTACTTTTACACCAATGTTCATCACAGGATTATTCACATTAGCCAAAAGGTGGGAATAACCCAGTGTCCATTAACAGGTGAATAGATAAACACAATGTGATATATAATACTATGGAATATTATTCAGCCATTAAAATGAATGAAGTACAGATACATACTACAACATGAATAAACCTTGAAAACATTATGCTAAGCAACACAAGAGGACAAATATTGTATGATTCTACTTATCTGAAATATCTAGAGTTGGCAAAGGCATATAGACAGAAAGTAGATTAGAGGTACCTGGGGCTTGGGGAAGGTGGAAATGGGGAGTTATTGCTTAACGGTGATAGGGTTTTTGTTTTAGATGATAAAAAAAGTTTTGGAAACAGATAGTGGTGATGGTTGCACAATATTGTGGATGTAATTAATGCCACTGAATTATACACTTAAAATCATTAAAATCACAAATATTATGTTATATATGTTTTACTACAATAAAAATAATTCCAAAAAATGGTCAACTAGCCCAAAAGAAAAGATAAAAAGAGGGGAAAAGAAATAAAGAAAAGACATAACAAATTGAAATCAGCTAGCAAGATGATAGATTTTATTTCAAACATATCAATAATCATGTTAAATGTGAAAAATCCAAATACACCCAGTTAAAAGACAGAGATAGTCAGATTGGATAAAGAAAACAAGACCCAACTATATGCTGTCTGTAAGAAACCCATTTTAAATATAAATAAATAATAAAAGTAAAATGGGAGAAAGATATACTATGCAGATATTATCAAAAGAAAGCTGCACTAGCTGTATAAATTTCAGACAAAGCCAAGTTCAGAGCAGTGAATATTTTCAAACATAAAAAGGGGTGTTGTATAATAATAAAAGTATCGATTTTCAAGAATATGTAACTATCTAAATGTGTATGCACTTAACAAGAGAGCTTCAAAATACGTGAGGCAAAAACTCACAAAACTTAAAGGAGAAATAGACAAATCCACAATTATAGTTGGAGAATCCAGCATTCCTCTATCAATAATTGATAGAGCAAGTAAGCAGAAAATCAGTAGGGATATAGGTAACATGAAGAACTCTATCAATCAACTCGACCCAATTGATACTTATGGAACACTCCACTCAACAGCAGCACAATACAAATCTTAAGTGCACATGGAATAATCATGAAGTTAGACCATATTCTGGGCCGTAAGCAACACTTGACAAATTTAAAATAGTAGAAATCATACAAATCAGACCACATTGGAGTTAAACTAAAAATCACTGCTAGAAAGATATCTGGAAAATCCCCAAATTTTTGGAATTTAAAAAGTATACTTCTAAATAACCCAGGGGTCAAAGGAAGTTCTCAAGCAAAATTAAATAATATTTTTAATTAAATAAAAATGAAAATAAAACATACTAAAATTTGTGGGATGTGGCAAAAGCAGTGCTTAGCATGAAATTTATAGTATTAAATATTATATTGGAAAAGCAGTTCTCAAATTATCAATTGAGAGCACATGCAGAGGAATTAATATAATGATTGACCATGAAATTTAGGCTGGATAGGGAGGGAAGTGAAGACATGACGGGAAGTGGGAGTAGTAGGTTTAATGAGTGGGGCCAAAGTATTGTTAGGGTGGAAGAACAATAAGGAATGAGTTAGAAAGAAGGAAGTGTTAGTTGAAAAGTGGAATGCTTCAAATTGAAAAAAGAAAGGAATAACAATTTTTAGTAATGATAAGGTCAATGGTATGGCCATGTGGGTTAGTGGCTAAAGTAGGATGGACAATAAGATAATTGGAGGAGAGAAGGTCAAGGAACCGAGAGGCCAGGCTATTAGAAAGATCATCTATGTAAATGCTTAAATATCAAGAATTTTGACAGGAATGGTGCTAGAAAGAGTGATAGCAAGGCAAGTACTGAAATCTTAAAGGAATAAAGGTGAGTGGTCTGGGGTCAACAGGTGACTTCCCTGAGGACACATAGTAGGTGATATAATCTGATGACATGATATTCAAAGCTAAGGATTGTTACTGAGGAGGGAGGGAGAATGTCTGGAAGCGAAAATGAGGAGGACACTGCCTCACCTCCACGCCTTGTGGTGCTAGAGGTGTGGAGAGAAGACAGCACCATTTAAGAGCATTGCAGGGAGAGTTAAGACCTTAGAGGAGAGTTTGATTTTAGTTAAGGAAGAAGATGATGGGAATATACAGAGAAGAAGTTGCAGATATAGGGGAATTTGGTGATGACTATCCACAAATTCCACGAAACATAGTGGAAGGATTTCAGAAGTTGGGGAGAAGAGGGAGATGAAGTAATAAAAGTGATATACAGAGAGGTCTGAGTACACTCAAAGAGAGGGATGACTTGGGAGTCTTAAGGTGACTAACATAAACAGATAAAAGCCATGAATGAGATTATTCATGATGGTTTCAAGACAAATAGTAATGATGAGGCCCTGAGGAGTAAGAGGTGGTGGTCTGTATCAGTCATTGTTCAGTCAGAGAAGCAGAACCAATAGGATATATCTATATATACTACAAATATATATATTTATACACTATATATATATAGTCGGTTTATGTGATTGTTATATATATATTATTGGTTTATGTGATTGTGAGGACTGGCTAAGAAAGTTCAAAATCTATAGGCTAGGCTGTCAAAAAGGGAAGATTGCAGGCAGGCTCAAACCCGTGGGCACTTGCCAAAACTCTTATCTGTGGATGGTCAGGAAGGGAAGCTCATGAGCGGGATGGAACTCTATTGTCATATTGGTCAAAGATATGGTCCACAGATGGAAATTCTTCTCTCCCAGGGAAATCTCAGCCCTGCTTTTATGGCCTTCCAATGGATTCAGTCAGGTGCACCGAGTAAATCCAGGATAAAATCCCTTACTTAAAGTCAACTGATTATGGATTTTAATCAAATCTACAAAATACCTTCAAATAAACACTTAGGTTAGTGCTTGATTGGATAACTGGAACCATAGCCTAGCAGGGATGACACATAAAACCGACCAACAAAGTCCACCTCATGTCAATTTGGGACCCATAAACCATGCTTAATCCTCCAATAAAGACAATAACAAAGTCATACTTCCACCTAACATGATATAACTACCCTGTGTACAACTGAAAACATACCATCCCTTTCCCCAGAAGAGGATACAAAGTCTTTAGGTGATTTTTATTTTTCTCATTTGATATCTTTTAACTTAAATATTATAATATGTAATATGAGGTTAACTATTATTAATACATTTTATGTTAGATGGTAGGGAAATAGAAGGAAGAAAACAAAAACATTTGATAAGCATATATGTGAACATATTCACAACAAAATTAGGAAGAAATATTTATAACTATTACAGTCCTCATTTCTGCACTTGTCATGTGGTCACAGCTGGTATTTATAGCTACATTTTTATTCTACCTATTTCATATTCCCTTTACCCTCAGCAAGCACCTCATCTGGTTGTGGTTCTTCTCCTGGTGGGGTGATTCAAACCTTATTCCTGAAAGGTCTGGGCCGCTAGTAGTCCTGTCAGAATTGGGTTTTTGTACTTTTTATTTGATGTTAATCACAGGGCATAGGAGTACTAAGTACTTCAAATTGAGAAAAGAAAGGAACAGCAGTTTTTAGTAATGATAAGGTCAATGGTATGGCCATGTGGGTTAGTGGCTAAAGTAGGGTAGAGATCCTAAGGGATCTGCTGTGTTCCAGACATAATCTTCCTTATCCCCATTGTGCAGTGGCAACCCATTTTCCCTTTGGAAATCATGATCAATCACCCCAGCCAGTACAGTAACCCCCTTCTTTGCCTGTTGATTCAGAGGCATGAGGAGCCCAAAGTGGCCGGGTGGCAGTCTTAACTCCCAGTTCAGTGGAACAATTGTTGCGCCTCCTTGTGGAAGCATTCCTCCTTTTGGAACGAAGACATCTAAGGTCGCAGGGATGGGAAGTAAAAATTTTGCTAGTGGCTCACTAGGGGTAATGGTGAGTAAAGCCACTCCCATTTCCGCCTCTTGATTCCTGGTCCCGCGAATCTTGGCCATGGGTGAAATAGCATCACATATTGGATGCTGATTCAAAGCATATACAGCATCCTGGAGAACGTTTCCCAGCCAGGCAAGGTATTGTTGCCTGATGGCACTGTAACTGAGTCTTCAAAATGTCATTCCACCATTCTATCAAGCTAGCTGCTTCAGAATGAAGGGGAAGTGGTAAGATAGTGAATTCCATGTGACATACTTCAGTTCTGTGAAGTGAATTCCTTGATCAGAAGCAATGCTGTGTGGAATACTGTGACGGTGGATAAGGCATTCTTTAAGTTTATGGATGGTAATTTTGGGAGAAGCATTGCATGCAGGGGAGGCAAATCCATATCCAAAGTATGTATATCTTCCAGTAAGAACAAAATGCTGCCCCTTCCATGATAGAAGTGACACAAAGTAATCAGCGTGCCACCAGGTGGCTGGCTGATCACTCTGGGGAAGGGTGCCATATGAGGAATTCAGTGTTGGTCTCTGTTGCTGGCAGTTGGGCACTCAGTGGTTCACGTTGCTGGGCCCATGCATAACCTTCACCTCTGCCATCATGCCACTTTGTTCCTGAGCCCATTGAGTAATGACAGGAATAGCTGGAGAAAGAGGCTAACTGGAATCCATAGAACAGGTCATCATAGCCACTTGATTATTAAATCCTCCTCTGCTGAGGTCATCCTTTGATGAGAATTCCCATGGAACACAGATATATTCACATTCTTTGTTCATTCAGTGAGCTCTGTCCACATACGTCTTCCCCAGATCTCCTTGTCACCAATTTTCTAATCACGTTCCTTCCAAGTTCCTGATCATCCAGCCAAACCGTTGGCCAGAGCCCATGAATTTGTATAGACTCTTACCTCTGGCCTTTTCTACTTTCCAGGAAAAATGAATATCCAGGTGCACTGTTCAAAGTTCTGTCTACTAGGAGGATTTCCCTTCACCATTGTCCTTCAGGGATCTCCCAGAAAGAGGCTGTAGTGCTGCACCACTTTCTGTTGCCTCCATACTGTAGAGAACTATCTGTAAACTAGGCCCAAATTTTTTCTTCCTCAGTCAGCTGGTTGTAGGTAACTCCCAATGAGACCATAGGTGTGGGCTGAGAGAGAAAGAAAGTAATGTAGAAGGAGTAGGGGCCATGAGCATTTGAGCCACTTCCTCATACAATGTACTTGAACTTTCAGGCACTCATATATATCACTTCTGATCTCAAACTTGATCTCAGATATTTCACTTCCATTTGATAATGGAATGCGAACTGTGCAAACTTGATGGCTTTGTGGGTCAGACAATACCCAGGTCATGATGGGCAGCTGAAGCTACACAGTAACATGATAACCCGTGGTTAAACATTCAGTCTCTACTAAGGCCCAGTAGCAAGCCAAAAACTATTTCTCAAAATGAGAGTAGTTGCTACAGAGGATAAGAATGTGCTTCCAAATTCTAAGGATCTGTACCGTGACTCACCTACAGGGGCCTGCCAAAGTTTCCAAGCAGCATCTCTTTCTACAACTGACACTTGACACACCATCTGATCTGCTGGAGCATATGGCCCAAGTGGCATAGCATCTTGCACGGCAGCCTGGACCTGTCTGGGTGTCGCTCAAAACCAGCAGTGTTTTGGGCCACTTGATAAATGAACTGGAGTAGCTCATCCAAATGAGGTATATACTGCCTCCAAAATCCACTAGGATTTTATGCCTCTTCTGGTGGTAAGTAAAGGCCAGATGCAATAACTTATCCTTTACCTTAGAAGGGGTGTCTTGACATCCCCCAACCACTGGACCTTTAGAAACTTCACTGATGTGGAAAGCCTCTGAATGTTTGTGGGATTTATTTCCCATCTTCCACTTCACAAATGTCTTACTAATTTGTTTAGAGTAGTTGCTACTTCCTGCTTAGGTCTAGTCAGCATAGTGTCATCAGTGTTAGAGACCAGCACAATATCCTCTGGAAGGGAAAGGCAATAAAGTCTCTCATGAACGTAGGGCTGGAGAGTTAGTTTACCCCTGAGGTAAGACACTGAAGGTGTACTGCTGGCCTTGCCAGCTGAAAGAAACCTGCTCTGGGGGTCTTTACTAACAGGTACAGAGGGAAAAAAATATTTACCAGACCAATAGCTGCGTACCAGGTACAAGAGGCTGTGTTAATTTGCTCAAGCAACAAAACCACATTTGGAAAAGCAGCTGCAATTGAGTCACCACCTGATTAATTTCACTTTCACTCTCTAAGATCTAATTGTCTTTTGCACAGGCCAAATAGGCAAGTTGAATGGGGGTGTGGGGGGAATTATCACCTCTAAACCTTTCACATTCTTGCTGATAGCATTAACCTCCGCAATCCTTCCAGGAATGCAGTATTGCTTTTTGTTCACTCTTTTTGTAGATAGAGATAGTTATACTGGCTTCCACTTGGCCTTTTCTACCATAATAGCCCTCATTCCAAAGGTCAGGAAACTAATGTGGAGATTCTGACAGCTGTGGAATGTGTCTACTCTAAGCATGCATTCCGAAAATGGAGTGGGTTTGGGAGACCAGTGGGCCCACTGTGAGATGGTCTTGATCTAAAACTCCATTAATCACCTGACCCCCACCAGCCCCTAGTCTGACCCCTAGTCTACCATCACTGGTGGACCATAGTGATGTTTTGGGTCACCACGAATTAGCATCAGTTCAGAGCTAGTGTCCAGTAATTCCCCCAAATTTTGATTATTTCCCTTTCTCCAATGCACAGTCATAGATTTCTTACCAGAAACCTTCACAATTCTTTGAAGAATTCTGGAATCCACTCTTCACTCCTGCAAATAGTAATATGGAGGCTGCAGGAGGAACTGTTTTACTCTTGACCTCTCCCAATGATGAGTTGATTAAGTAGAGTGTAGTGTGAGATGAGATGTATCAAGAACTGTGAAGGCTCTGAGGTTTTACCTTACTTGCATGCTAACGAGTTAGCCTGCCATAGTTTCATAGACACAAGCTGAAGACACGAGATTCCTAGGTCAGAGACAAAGGACTTTATTATAGTAATAGGAGTAGCCAGAGCATTAGCATTTTTATGCTGGTTCCCTGAGCCCCACGTGCCTGAGAGCAATGCAAAGAAGTCCATGTGTCACCTGCACATGCAGTGGGTAGCATTAGAAGAGAAGAACTCTAAGCTTAGGGAATCTGAATCTTTTGTTTACTTTTAAAGGTTGGCACGTGAGCTAACAACTCTTGCCAATCATCTTTTTTTCCCTGCTTTTTCTCCCCAAATCCCCCCAGTACGTAGTTGTATATTTTAGTTGTGGGTCCTTCTAGTTGTGGCATGTGGGACACTGCCTCAACATGGCCTGTCGAGTGGTGCTATGTTCATGCCCGGGATCTGAACCAGTGAAACCCCAGGCCTCCGAAGCAGAGCACACGAACTTAACCCTCGGCCATGGGGCTGGCACCCCTGAATCTTTTATAATAGGCAGGAAGTATGGTTTCTCTTCATCCCAGAGAAAGACATTATCTTTATTAAGCTAGACCATAAGCACACTTGATCTGGATATTTTCTGTATCCTCCAAGGCTGTTCATTATTCAAATATCCTTTAAAAAGATAGTTTGGAACAAAGGTAGTCAGTGCCTCTGCTTGCAAGATATGCAGAAACACGAGAGAACCATGGAGAATTGTCTCCCAATAAGAAGGCTAGAATAGAAACTTGTATTGGGAGGTGACACTATTAGAGAGCTAGGGAAGAATCAGGATAGTAGTATTCTGAAAGTGAAGGTGGAACTGAGTTTCAAGAAGGTGAATGTGGTCATCATTGTCAAATGCTACTGAGAGGTGGAGTATGATAAATATGGAGAGGAGGTTATTGAGTTGGTTAACTGGTGACTGTTTTTTTTTTTTGAAATAAAGGTTTATTTCCTCATGGAATTCTTGAAGGGTTTGCCCTGTGTGTGTGTGAAGCATAGAGTCTGGGCTGAAAGGAATTTACTTTAGGACCTTGAGCCGTCTTCGGCTTGCACGCCTATTGCCCTAGAAGGTGATTGATAGCTGTGTAAGTTTCCAGTCCACCCCTGGAGGCCCAGCTCTGGGGCGCACCCTCCCCGTTCTGAAGCCTCACTGCCTCAAGGGCAGAAACGTGCTCTCCCCTCTCAAATCTTGCAGCACTGCTCTGCTCCCACTCTTTTCAGAGTATGGCATTGATTAGCATGAGTTTTGTCTGCATTGTTGATTGAATCCTGGGCTTTATTCTGATTGAAAAGCTAAAAGCGGCCAGTTGGCCTTCTTTGGGCTACTTTCTTTGGGACTGTCTAAAGAGAGAGAGTTTACTTGGGTTCTTAACTGCAGAGCCAAGCATTAATACCAAAAAGGGTAAATGACATTTTGAAAAAGAGTCAGTCTAGTATTTGCCAATTCTTGTTAATTTGTCTTGGTACAGACACTTAGAACCAGGAAACAACAGAAAGCTAGAGTTGGAATTGAGGAGCAGCCTTTTCATCCCCCTACTGGCTATATTTTTTTTCATTCATAAGGAAAGCATCTTTACTGCGTCTCATGGCAAGAGGGTGTGGGGTAGAATGTATATTCTTACAACTTAGATAAAACACTTAGTTGACTATAGAGGAATGTCAAGGAAAAAACTGGCATCGTTGCCTAGTTGCCAAGATGCTACCATTTGGGTATATTTGAGAGGTAGCAACATGGGGGCAGCTTTCTTGTTTTTCATCCAGAAATAAGACTGAGGGCTGCACTGGGAAGCTAGGTAGGTTGCATGAGATTCGCTCATAAATTTTCATTTTGCAGCTGTGGAAACTGCCAGCTTGGAGGAAGATAAATGGCATATCCTATGTTAGTTATTTATTCTTTCAAATCAGTTTTTATTGAAATTCTAGGTTCTTAGCAGCAATTAGTTAGGCAGGACGGAGGTGGGAAGGAAAGCAGGGGCCTTGCTGGTCATAAGTGGTCAACTCTCCCGTTTCCCTTCTACTTCTCTGGCCACTCTTCGTTAGACTCCGCTTCCGGGCCAGACCCATATCTGATTCCACAGGTGGGCCCAGCTTAGGCTCGGATTGCAATTCTGAGCACAGTGACAGATGAACTGCCGCAGGCCTGGAGTCTGGGAGTTGGTAGGTGGCTAGGAAGCACTCAGTATTTTCAGGTCTGGCTTGGTTGTTAAGGGCCTCCCCTTTCTCCCCTTTGCACCTTCCCTCTCTCTCTCCTTCTGAATGTTTATAGGCAAATCAAAGAAAATGTTTAATTCACAGAGCACTTTCTGCCTACTCGGCCCTGGGGATGTGGGCGCAGGTAGGGCGTAGCAAGCTTGCCCTCCACATTTGCCTCTTCTTACTGCTTCCAGATGAAAAGTCGTCAAGCATCTCCTTCCTTGTGTCAGGCAGTGTTCTGCTCCAGAATCCACAGTGACTCTCCATTGACTTGGGCCAAGTTAAATCCTTTAGGAAGGCTCTTCAGACCAGGCTCTGCCTATAATCAAGCTTCATTTGTTCATTCACCAACATACATTTTCCAAGTACCTACTGCGGGCCAGTCACTGGGTTTGGCACTGGGCATACAACAGTGGGCAAGACAGACCTGATTCCTGCCCTCATGGAGCTAACAGGCTAGTAGGAGAGACAATATTATTACAAATGAAATATTATTACTATTAAACAAGGATGATTGTGCGGATGCTGTGCTGGAGGGTGTTGTGGGAGCATCATGGGACAGAACCCTTTACCTTAGCTTTACCAGATAGCTTAGCTGGAGTATGGCACTTCTAGAACCAAAACTCTCCCTCCAAAGACCAGAGCCAGGCTCCTGTGCTTCTTCTCCGAGGCTCTCTACAGCCAGGCCTGCCTCTCACTCAAGGTCTCATCTTTCTGGTTGGGAAGAGACTGGAGATAAGAAGGAAGGTGAAAACTTATATTCCCTTGACTTCTTCCACAGTACATGTAGTCCTGCTTTGGTCCCGGGAAGGGAGGAGGGGCTCTGTTCTGAGGTGGCCCCATTGCAAGTCCTTGATGTTTCCTTGATGAAAGCCAGGGCCAGTGCACTGAAGAGGCTGGAGTGAGGGGACTGGGCTGGGGGGAAGGGCGTGGGGCCAACACTGATTTGCTTGGAGTTGAGCTTGTTAATTATAGAACCCTGAAAGATTCATCAGCTTCAGGAACTGGAGTAGTGAGGGCGGATCAGACATTAGGCCCAGCTTAGGCCCGCTGCCCTCAGGCAGCAAAGCTCTGCCCACACAGTCTCCTTCAATCTGATCATACCTCATTTCTTTTTCTTCCAAACAGAGATCAGTCTAAACAGTCCGTAGGTCAAGGAAAAGTATCCCTTGAGAGTCCAGCCAAGTCCTACTTCCTGCCAGTCACTCTCTTGGCTCAGGTTTGAGTTTGCCAAATAGAGAATTTCAGGTCCTCATTCTGCAACTGGATTTTACAGATCAGAAAAGGGTTTGTCTTTTGCCCATTTGTTTATTATTTTAATTAGAACCCAACTTTTCTAGTATCCATGTTCCAATTTACTGAACAAGAGACAGCTATTTACTACAAAGGCTCATCGGATTACTCTTAACCAGTTGTAGAGCCTTCTTGCACTGCTTAAGGGACAATTCCCTAAAGGAATAAATGAGCACAGGCCACACTCAGGATCATTAGTGCAGATACACGTATTCTGTGCAAGGTGTTTTACTAATACATTATAAGGGATAATAAAGATGGGAACATTTTAGGAGGAAAGACCAGACGAGAACTACCAGAAAGAAGAAATGGAACCACATCAAAGTCAAGGAAGTGGGTTAGAGGAGAATCAGACGGGCGCTCAGTGTGTTGAAAATGTGTTCCGAGTGGAAACTCCTCAAGTGCACAGGGACATACACTCAGGCGCTCTGGTTTTCTGAGGACACTAGTGTCCCCCTGTCTCCTACCTTCTAGAATGGGGAGAAATCAGGACATGACCACAGGGTTACCAGCACTGAAAGCACACCCCGGCTCCTGTACGGCCTCCTCAGGGGGCACCCCTGGAGCCCAACGCCGCCAGAGATGGCACCCACCTCAGCTAGCAGGCCCCGCCAGGAGGAGGTGGCTCTAGGCTCTCTTTTTGCATAAAATACGGAGCGGTGTCCTTCTATCCGAACTGAATCTTTGGTACCAGAGAATGGGCTTGTTTTCATTCATTCATTCCAGAGCCTTTACAGCAGTCCAGGCACCCTGGGACTCCCAGAGATACTGCCCTCCTGAGCAGTCAAGTGAGATATTTGGCTCTTCCTCCCTCGTTTCCAAGCTCCTGGGCGCTAGACTGCTGTACTCACAGCCTCGTCTAGCCCGTGCGTGGCACCGAGTACATATTCGGGGAAGGAAAGTTAGATGAATGAAGTCAGGCTATTGGTCGGTCTCAGCTGGTTATTCGCTGGTGTGGACGAGAACGCTTGAATTTTTATTATTTATGAAGAAAACGTTGAAGTTAAAAAAAAAACAAGGCAGAAAACTGTATCGGTACTGGGACTCGAGCTCCGCAGGAGGACGCGGGCACACATACGGCACCGAATATCACACACACACCCCACTCACGCAGACATTCCTTCTTTCACGCTCCAGCTCGCTCTTTTCACTCCCACTTCCCTTTCCCTCCTCTCCCGGATCAAGCGTTAATCTGCGAATCTCTGACCGCAAAAGAAAAAAAAAGGTGGGTGGGGGGATCCCGAAGTAGCAGAGGGAGGGAGGAGGAGGTGGAGAAAGGCGGGGAGGAGGAGGAGGAGGAGCCCAGCGAACCAGAGTCAGAGGGACTGGTGGCTCGAGTGTGCAGCCCCGGGGGGGAGCCGGCGCTCCAGGCTGGGAACCGGTCAGCCCGCCCACCCGCCCGGCGTCTTCGGCGCCCGCCCGCTCGCCGGCCCGCGCCTAGGGGCCTGCTACTCCCGGAGCTGGGGCCGCCGCTCAGGGGCGCTCGGGCCGGGGGCGCCGCTCTGGGCGAGCCGGCCGCGCTGCCCGGCTGGTCCACCGCGCCCGCGCCCGGGATGCCGTTCTACAGGCGCACAGTAGTGCCCCAGCGCCTGTGCCCACGCAACCCGCCGCAGCCGCTGACCGAGCTCCGCGACGTGAGCCACCTGGCCGCGCTCAGCCTGCTCCGGCAGCTCGCCGACCTCTGTGGCCACTCGCTGGCTCTGCTCGAGGACCTCGAGGGGCACCTGCTGGCCCTGGGGCGCCGCACCGACAGCCTGTTCCGTCGCACCGTGCGCCTCCGCCGCCGCCTTCCCTGCCGCCTGCTCGGCCTGGAGGACGACGAGGAAGAGCTAGGTAAATCGCGCCCGGGCGGCTCGCGGCCCCGCGTCTACCCCGCCTCTGGGGGCGCCGGTAGGCGTCCGGCTCTGCGCCCACCTCCTCTGCCGTCCTCCCCGCCCCTCCTCTTCCCTTCCCTCCCTTCCCCTCGGGGAGTGAGGGGATCCCGTTTCCCTGACTCCCCACCCGCCGCTCTCCCGCTGGAACTTCCTGCTCCCGGATCCCGCCGCACCGTCCTGAGTGGCCTTGTGCCCTCGGGGCTCCCGGCTGCAGAGTTGGCGGCCACCTCCTGGGGACCTAGGGGAGGGAAAGGGGGGCCCCACAGGGTCCCTGTGAGCCACTGGGTCTGGGACGGCTTCGGCGCCGCCCCCAGGCCCGAGGCGTCCCCATCTTCGCGGCGTCGGGAACCAAATGGCCCCGCCTCTGGCGTCTTTGCTCCACTCTAGGAGCTCGGCCACTTCCGAAAGCGCGCTCGAGCCGCCGGCTACCTACGCGGTCGCAGGAGCCTGGCGGCGGTGCCTACTGGCTTTAAACCTGTGCAACTTCGCGCTGGAATGTGATCGCGGCTCTCACTGAGTGTTTGAGCGCCCTCCCTCCTGCTTCTCCCGACAAGTTCGGGCCGCTGCACCAGGAGTGGCGAGAGGGGCGTGCGGGGAAAGAGAGACTGCCCTGGCTTCACTGACCCCCTACCCCTGGGGTCCAGCTGCACAGATTTGCTCCAGGGAACCAGTTAAAGCAGCTGTCATTAGTTTCGTGATTCCTTTAGGAATCAGCCATGACCGAGAAACCCAGTGGTGCCCTGGCTGAGCACGCGGGACCCGTGAGAGGGTAGGAGGGCAGTGCGAGCCCTTGTCCTTTACTTTGGATCCCAATACTTTCAATGGAGAATCCTCTCTCCGTGGAAATGCGATGATCCCTTAGAGTGTGGGACTTCTGCTGAAAGCAAGGGGACTGAATGTGCTGGAAATGCTGACCACAGCTGGGGCATGCCAGGTACCAGGGCCAATTGGCACCACCAGAAAGTTAGGGGAGAGAAGGAGCAAGTGGCCAGAAAGTGTCAGATGGAGGCAGAAGATGGCTACTGGCTCCCTTTTGAGTGCAAGTCTCCAGCTGCCTTAGGGAAAGAATTGCCTGGGTCAGCCCCTCTCCATCGCAGACCCCAGCTCGCCACCACCCCTTCCAGTAGGACAGGAGTCAGAGGCCCTGGCACCCCTCTTCAAAAAGGTCTCTGACCTGTGAGGTAGATGGTGGAGGTCACTGGTAGAGAAAAATGAACTGAGTCCTGTGGGAAACGGAAGGTGGAAGACACAGATGACTGCCAGATGAATGTAGACATGGGACCAGGAACCTCTGCTTGGCAGGGGACCAGGAAAGCTGGGGCCTTAGGTCTGGTTAGTTTTCAGTTAACAAAGAGGGTAAGAAGGTCTTTGTTGATTTTTTTTTTTTTTCCGCTGGGGTCCCACTGACTACCAGGATTAGCTTAGGAGAAATTTGATCAGTCAGCTTGGGGAGTAGTTTTCAAAATCACCGCACAGTTTGCAGAAAGCCACCTACTGGGGTCAGCAGGGTAAGTTAAGGACAGGGAGGAGGCTCTGCTTTTCCGACTTGTGTTTTTCTGTGCACTGAATTGGAGCGCCCTTTCCATGTGAAGGAAGGCATGGCATCACCAAGTTGCCTTGGGACCTAACCTTTTCCAGTGATCTGCTGCATTAGAAAAAGATGGCTTTGTGCAATGGGTAGCTTTTAAACGAAGGGAGCAATTCTGAGGATAAATTGCATCGGTTTGACTTCTTTGAAGTTTGCAAGAGCTGGGAGAGTGGCCATCTCTTACCTTTGGTGTGGCCACTTGCCTTTGAGAATGTTACATGTCTCTGGGCTCAGAGGCACTGAGGGGCTTGCTGCATAAATGGAACATGGCTACCTTAATTTGGCAGGAAGGTCGGTTTTCCGTTTTCTGGTCTAATGCCCTGCCCTAGACTCCCCTTGAGATTCCCACTGCACGCTTTTCTCTTCAGGTGCTTTGATTGCGTAGCACTTAAATTAGGCCTTCTCAGCAATGGTCTGAGCAGAAGTGCCAAGTGCAAAGAGAGTTGGGGAGCATAATCAGTGCGCCATCTGGCCACCCCCTTGTCGCTCAGGCATAAGCTTCAACAAGGTGTTCAGCAGGCTGTATATTATATTTTGACCCCCAATAAATAGCATTAAAAAAAATCATTGTCAGGTCTTTCCCTTTCTTTTCTTCCCTGTGCCTTTTCCTCCTAGCACTCCTACTCTTTTACTGACCATTTTGCTGGTGGTCAGCCCTCCCAGTCTGCATTTTACCCTATATACCCTCCATCTGGTTGGATTTCCCCCAAATTCTTCTTCTAGCGATTTCTTTGACCATGGGCACAGGAAAGACCCGGGAAGGAGGGAGGAAGGTTTGGAAACGACATGGCCGGAGTGAATGACACCTGACAGGCCAGCAGCTTGTAGCCTCTCTGTAGGGACAGCTTGGCTGCCATCTATGAACTGAGTAACAGACTGAGTAACAGCAAGTCAGACTGGCCTATAGCCTTCAGGCTTGCGGTGACCAGACTGCAGGCCAGGCTGGAGCCCTGGGAGGCAGCAGGTGGAGGATAGGGAGAGGAGAAGAAGAGGGAGAGAGGAGGAGAAAGTTGATGCTAAAGGAGTTGAAGGTGCTCCTCTATAAATCAGGGGTCATGCCCACCCCCACCATCTTCCAGGTTACAAGAATGGGACTGGGCTGGGCTAGTTGCCTGGCAACACCCTCTCCTCCACTGAAGGCTGTCCTTTGGTAACTTGAATCCCTTTGAGACTGCCCCAGAAGCTCTTGTAACTGGTATGGGGTGGGGGGATGAGAATTGGAAGGAGAGGCTGTGCTACAAGACTGCACCAGGCTCCTCTGGTTGTGGATCTGTAGCTATTGTCACATCATTGGCATGGCCCTGCCTATAACATCCCGGCTTTGAATGTGACCCGTTTTATTGTATTCGTGTCTTGTAGTCTGTGCTCTTCATCTCAAAAATGGCATGGTCAAAGCCAGTGGAAATAGCTCCATGCCTGCCGCCATATGCTGATCAACCCAGACTTTCCAATTCCTCCCTTGGAGATCTATTTAATGTTTGTAGGTGCTTAGAAAATAATAACAAAAGCAATCAGGCCATTGGCCTAGGGGTATAATCTCTCCTGTGCAAGCCAGGAAGTCACTGAAGCACTAGACAACTCTAGGTATGTTTAATAACACTGGGGAGCTCTCATGTTACACTAGCCTGGGAACTTGCTGTGGGAAAGATGCTCTATTCCTTCTTGCAATTATTTTGGTTTGAATACAGCCAGTTGGGTCAATGGTGGAAACTCCCTCTTCATCTTTATGTAAAATTCCTGCCTCTTGATTTTCCCACTTTGTGGCAACGCTAACTTCAAATCAGAAAGGACAGCTGGTTTATTTATGTTTAAATCATAATTCCAGTGTGAGGAGAGACTGTTGTAAATCTATACGGAGATGAAAAAATGAAAACTGCACTTCTAGACTGTAGCCAGTTTACCATTAGACGAGGTGTTGCAGACCCTAAATGTGGTCCTCATTGCTACTGAGGAGCGATATGGCCTGCTTGAGTCGACTGGAGCCAGGGGAACTTTGTGGACTTGGAACAGGCACTCTGCCAGCCTCAATTTATCTCTCTCCTACCTGTCATCCCCAGAGACCCTTGAGACAGTGGCTTGACAGAATGGAGAGGGGGAACAAGCCCATTTTCTTTCTTTTTTTTTTTTTTGAGGAAGACTGGCCTGAGCTAACATCTGCCAATCCTCCTCTTTTTGCTGAGGAAGACTGGCCCTGAGCTAACATCTGTGCCCATCTTCCTCTACTTTCTATGTGGGATGCCTGCCACAGCATGGCTTGCCAAGCGGTGCCATGTCCACACCTGGGATCCGAACCGGCAAACCCCTGGCCGTGAAGCGGGGAGGGTGAGCACTTAACCACTGCACCACCGGGCCGGCCCCGCCCATTTTCTTTTAAATACCGTGAAATTCCTGATCTGCTTCATGGTATTTCCATGTGTTGAAAACATCTTCCCTGGAAATTTGGACACCAAAATGTCCACTAGAATTTCCTCCACTCTAGAAACACGAAGTTTACTCTTCTCCTTTTTTAGACACAAGGACAGCTAAAGTGATAAAAAGCGTCAGGATGACAGAATAGTAGAGTAATAGGCGAAGATTCAAGTTATGGCTCTTGGGCTCAACTTTGACCTTTACAAAGTGGATTAGGTGTCAGGAGGAGAGTGGTGAATTTGCATCATGTGTCTCTGTGCTTCTCTGGCCTGGGTAGAGTCGGTTTATACTATGTGGCACCAAAAATTCAGTCATTATCCATTATGGGCATCAACACTTGACTCCCGAGGCCCAGAAAACGGAAGGGACCTGTCCAAAGGCACCCAGCTGGGTCAAGACCTTCAGTAGTCCTAAGTGCTAAAAAGAGTATAGCGCCTCTCCATACATAATTCGAAATGAAAGCGATACTAAACCTTCAAATAAAATATTATTTTTGAAAATTACTCAGAGCTCCACATGTATGTTGAAATTAAAATGACTTCTTCTTAGATTGTTTTCATTCTCTCTCTCTTTTGCACTTCTGTTGTTGGTAGCCTAAGCGTATACTTAATCTGCCTATTGGGGAGTGTGGCACTGGCTAGGTCACACAGCAGGTCAGTGGCAGGAAGCCTTGATCTAGAAGCCAGGCCTTCCGACATCCAAGCCAGTGCTCTGTGCTGTGCAGTGGCACTAAGTTCAAAGTCGGTTGTTCACTGAGAGTCACTGCCGTGGCATTTTTTCTAGCTGGGATTTGTCCAGGATGAGGAATGACTCTTGGTACCTTTGGGAACCGAGGGATGCTCTAAAGAACAGGCCTCCTATGGTTTCTGCAGTTGCAACTTGCGGGGTGAGCTAGAAGTCGAGAGGAAGAAGGAGGTCAGCCTTGCATCATGGAGAGAATAGATTTGAGGCACCAGGCTCCCTTGTTAATACAAAACATAGTCTCCTTTAAGCTTTGAGTGGGAAATAGCTTTGGAAAAAGAATCTTCAGGTGGGAAGGGTGGCTGGGCCAGTGACCCTGACACCGTCCTCTAAAGGTCACCTTTCCATTGGGGTCTTTCACTCATAATCCTTCTGTCATCTTTATTCCTGTTATTCTCCCTTATAGCTTTTAATCCAATTGTGGACACTCCTTGTCACACACCCACATCCTGACTATTTTCTGATATTATGGCGGAGCCTGACTGGCATTTCCAAAGACACTTTTATTAGAAACCAAGGGGAATGAGAAAGTAAAATTATTACCAAAAATTTATTTAGCATACACGTTTCCAAAGTATGGATTTATTATTTTTCAAAGCTTAAGTAGCTTAACAGGCTTACTAGCTTTGCTGCTCTATATACCCTTTCTGAGCTCCTCAAATCACCTTTTCCTCAAATCATTACTTTCTAGCCTTAAAGAGAAGGCACAACTTTGCCTAGATGCCATCTCCTCCCCCCCCCCAACCTAATGCTGGGTGCTAGAGACCTAAAGGTAAATAAGACCCAATTTCTCCCTTCAAAGAGCTCCCAGTCTGGAGGGGTGGGTGCCATTTTGTTTCCCACCACATTGGCACGTGGTGCCTGGTCATCAGGTCTTCTCTTTCTTTAGGTAGGGGAGAGCTGATAACCAGAACCAGGATCCCAGAGGATTTTCTATTCTGTCTGGTTTGGAGTCCAAGGATGGAATTTGGACTTTTAGAATCCCGTATGGTAAAAACAAAAATATAAACCAGGCAATGACAGAATGCTACTAAGAATTCGGCAATGCTTTTACATGAATTTGTAGATTTAAAATTCATGACCTTATCTTTATACATAGGCAGAGTAGTGCTTGTTCAGTAGATATACAATGCTTAGTGGATCTGCAGACTCATAGACTTCTTGTGATAACTTTATGGCTTTCTAGAGTCTTCTACCTTCAGTTGGGAACCACTGGCCTAATAACCTTCCTGGTTTAAGTTATCAACTCTTCCCTCCTCTGCAGAATTCCGTAATTTCACTCAGATAAGCCCTCACTGAAGTTCTCAAGTTGGAGTGCACAGGATGGCAATACCTTAAAGGACAAGGCTATGTTAATAATGCCACAGACAGGAGGTGTGTTGCCTCAGTGTTTGCACAGGTAGGCTTGCAGCAAGGTGCTTTGTGTGTGAGGCAGTGGGTCTGATTGTGCACAAGACCACTAGGCATCAGTCCTTTAACTTGGGAGGTTTGAGCAATTGGGCAGCTCTCTGTTCCTCCCTCTTCCTCTCCTTTCCTCCCTCCCTCTCTCTCTTTCTAAAAGGTAAGCTCCTCAATAGAAAGTAAACTCCTTGAGGGCAGAGATCTTTATCTGTTTTTACTGCTGTATCTCCAGCCTCTAAAATAGTGCTTGGCACCTAATAGGCATTTAATAAACACTTATTAAGTTCTAGTCCTCCTTTCTTTCTAGCCATCATGCATTTATCGAGCACCTGACTCTGTGCTAGTTTCTGGGAGTATAGAGCCAAGCTAGAATGCAGCCAACAGTCCAGTGCAGAGAGCATCGGATCATTGTACTGTTGTGGAGACAAGCATGGGAGTCAAGGGAAGGCAGATGAGGTGCACCTGACTCAGCCTAGGGGCTTGGAAAAGCTTCCAGGAGGATGTGATGTCTAAGTTCTGAGGGGTGATCTGAAGCTGACCAGTTGAAGAAGGAGGGGGAGGGAATTCCTGGCTCAGGAAGTAGCCTGTGCAAGGCCCTGGATATGCGAGAGAGCTAGTGTGGGGGAGGAGCTAACTCAAATGATTCGGGAGGAGAGGGTGCAAGGCACCTCCTGACTCAGAATGAGCCCTCAGTGTGGAGGTGGGGTGGGGAGGCCCTTACATCCTATTTGCTGGCCAAGGAGCTGGACACTGGAGAGTCTTGGGAAGGTTCAAATGAAGTTGTAATAGTAACTGCAGATTTTTTTGATCCACATTCAAGTTTTCATTGTCCTTGGACAGATGAGGCCAGGGTGACCTTGGCCCATCCCTCCTTTGCAAAGCCAGGTCCTGGGCCGCCCTAAGAAGTCCAGGTCAGGAGGGGCTCCAAGCCACAGTGAGAAAGAAAGAGGGAGAGAAAACAAGAGTCTACCTGTCGGGATGTCCTGGGCTGCGTGTATCCAGTTGCACTCCAAAGCTAAATATATTATTCATGCCCCTGCTTTTTTGTGAGTGGGGACATTTGAGGTTTGATTGTATCTTTTATTTTATTTTTTCTTTCTAAATAGCATGGATTCTAAAGAATGGTTTGTAATTCATCTAGAGGCAAATCAGAAAAATATTTTTTTTCCTTGGAAAATGGACTCAGAGAGGAGATGAGTTTAAAAAATGATTCAGCTGTTTTTATTTTAACTGAAATCATTTGCTTCTGAGAACAGTGTAATTAACTGCCTGGAAATTTATAGTCTGATTCCCAGTATCTGCAAAATAGCCAAACTCATATTATCCTCCCCAACTAGCAGGCCCTGAGGGGTGTGAGGTCTCCTTCATCAACAGGACGTGGGCTCACTCTGCTCGTGCGTGTATCCCAGGTGTCAGCAATTCCGGCAGTTTTGTTATATACTCTCATCCCCCTTGACCCAGGAATTTCACTTCCAGGACCTTATGCTAAAGAAATAATCAGATATTGTGGGGAAAATGTTCGAGGAGACTCACTGCATCTTTTGGTTCTTTATGTTAACTGAAAAATGAAAATAACTTAAACATTCAATAATAGGGGCATGGTTATATACATTTTGACAAGTCTATATGATAGAATACTATACAGCTAAGACAAATCATGCTTGAAACAAATATGTGAGGATACGTGGAAGTGCACACAATAATGCTAAGTGAGAAACCAGGGTCTAAAATTGCATGTATTATCCAAAACAAGGCACACATATATAAAAAAAGAAACTGGAGGGGTATGTGCCAAAGTGTTAACAATGGTTATCTCAGGGTGATCGCAATGATAACAAATGATAACAAAGATAAAAGTGGTTATCTTTATGGAATTGTGGGAGTGGGTGTTGCTTTTTTCTTATACTTTTTTGTATTTTTAAAAATTTCCTAAATGAACACGTGTTACTTTTATTAAATAGGAAACACCCAATGAATGACAAGTTAAGGAAGAGAAGCTTGAAATTTGGAAGCAGCGGCTGGGGGTTTAAGTCTTGCTTGCCCACTTATTAGCTGACTCTGGTGCATCTGAGCCACAGTCCCTCATCTGTACAAGGGAGTTAACGCTCCCCAGTTCAGAAGTTTGTTGTGAAGATCAAATTAATGTGTGTAAAGTGCCTGGTGCATACACCACAATCACACACACGATCACTAAATACTAACTAGGAAGATGAAATTCCACGAAGCCTTTTGAAATCCCTGGATGGGGGTACTGTCAAGATGAAGTTCTAATAAGAATGTTTCCTAGACAGCTCCCAATTGCAGCCATTCTTCCCTTTTCCAGAATATGTAAAGAATGCCTGTGTGCCCACGGAGGAGCAGCATCTAGCTTTTGAGGCTGTCAGCTCATCTCTCCCAACCCAAGGATTTTCCTTCCCTTTGACTCCTCCCTTCATTCTCCCCCACTGACATCTGTTCACTGCCTCGCCAACCAAGGGGGAAAACATTCTTTGGAACTAAAGCCGAGGCACCACCAAGAGTCCTGGCAGCTATGAGATGTTTATTGTCACAGAGAATATGTGGTGCTGGCTGACCACAGGACCTGCCAGGCTGGGATGCCAAGGCGGGGCTTTAGTGAAGCAGCAGAGGACGGATGCAGGCCGCACAGCTAGGCAGTCTCCCCTGCCTTTGGGCAGAGCTCTCATCCAAGTGTCCTGCTGGCTCTCTGTTCCCCTCTTCCCTCAGGCTGTCTGCATGGCTCCTGGCTTGGCTCACCAGTTTTACAGAACCAGCTTGGTTTATGGTGAAGAAACACCTTCTCACAAAACTTATGGGGCCTCAGGTTGTTTCAGGGATGTATTTGGCAGTTTGCCTAAGGGTCCGACAGGCCTAACTCTTACCAGCATGGATATGGAGCAGGTAAGCCCTGGTTTTACAACCAGGCAGCCTCAAGGTCACGGACACACTTTGGTACTGTCTACAACATGCCCAAACTACCAGGCGATTCAGTCATCTCCCTGGGTAGAATCCTTCACACTGCTTGTCTGATTGCATTTTTCTTTTTTTAATTACAGCCAAAAATATCGACCCTGGCTGCAAATCCGAATTACTCAGAGAGCTTTAAAAAATTACTAGTGCTGTGTCCCCACCCCATACCAATAAAACCAGAATTTCTAGGGGCTGAGGCCCGGGAACCAGGCTTTTTAAAAGATCCCCAGGTGACTCTAGTGTGTAGCCAGGGTTGAGAACCGCTGTTACGGAGGTATAGACAGTTAAAGCTGGAAGAGGCCAGTCCCGAGTCTCCCACATTGATTTGACCACATAATCCTTGAAAAAGTATAATATATTTGTGGATAATGAGCGTGAACTACAATGTAGGCTTAGATTAAAGTAACTGACAAAAAAATGGGCTCATGGATGAACTAATTGTAAATAGTAATAATACCAAGTTAGATAATATACTTTTTAACTTTATAAGAGAACGAAGGAAATTAGAAAAATGAAGCCATTTAATTTTATTAACAAAAAGGATAAATATATGTTAAGGTAAAGTAAAGCATCTTTTGTTTTCTATGTTTTGGTTACAGCATGTCATCAAAAACCACTAACATTTTAAACGAGAACAATATTTCCGTTTGCTTATGTTGTAGCCACTTGATATCACACATGATGTTTCTGGGTTGGGTCCCTACCTCAGGTCAACCTCAACTTTCTTCTCTTTGAGGATATAAAGATTCCACTATGCACAGGGTTGTTGGAGAGCAGGGAAGAGGAGAGAAACTTCCACTTTGTAATATTTGGTGTTCCAAATTAGGCTGTGCCGGAAACCACAACTAGAAGTTGAAATGGTTGCCTATGAATCAGCATCTAGACTGGACTCCTGCTTTCCCACCTTCTCTGACGTGGCACAGCATCTCATGCAGATAGATTATTGCCTTAATAATAGTGTATAATAGAACAACTGTGTAGATGTGTTTAGTATTTTTAAACCTATATTGACTTCAACAAATGCAATTTAGAAGAAAAAGTATTTATCTTTTAGTTCTTTTTCACCTTCATGACCCCAATAGAAATAGAAATTTGGAATGTAGAACTAGGCCAACAGCTGCTCAGAGAAAGGAAGAGGACTGTTTCAAAGGCATCTCCAGGGTCGGTGGCTGCCCTGATTTCCAGTGCAGAACCTCTCCTATGGCTATTTTGGGGTCTTGAGACATCCACTTAGGTGGCCCTATCAGCAGCCCCTGAAAAATGCTGGGACAAAAGGGACAAGGGAGAGGGGAGAACTATGGGCGCACTTTTAGTGTCCCCCATCCCTGCTGTGATCAGAGGGGAGAGACGCTAAAGACGCAACCCCTATGGTTTGTCTCCGGAACAATAACTGATGCTGAGGATAACGAACAAGGCATCAAGAAGAGGCAGCAGCATCTTCAGAGGAATCAGTTTAAGAAGACTGAGAAGTGTGCTTTCAGGAAGAGTTCCACTCAAAATGGTGAAAGTTAAAGAAAAGATTCAGTACTAAAAAGTCGGGCAGAGTCCGGCTCCCGGGAAACTACTATTAAGAGAGACTCATGTCTTGAGGATTCTGGGTAGCTAAGTCTCACTGTATTCCAATTTCCAGCCTGTATTACCTCTTGGAATAACGAGTTACATAAGTCTACTCCCCATTGTGAAATAGCACAGTGAAAGCTTTTTTTCCCCATAATTCCTAGTTAATGGAAATGGTAGATTTAGGAAACAAGTGTTATTGACTTGCACAGAGGTTTTACATTTTGCCTGTGGTTTCAAAACTATCTGCTGCACATGAGGAGGGGGTGGTGAGGGAGGGGACTTTCTCCATTCCAGTAAACGTGTATTGAACTCTCTGTTAGATGGCAGTGGGAGCTGACAGCATATATGGCAAGTAGGTGTCCCCTCCAGGTAGGGGGATGGCAAAAAGGGTGTCTCTGGATGGACCAATGAGGAAAACCGACCCTTTTGGGTGGAACCTTTAGATAAAGACACATTCTCTGAGTATAACAATTAGAAGAAGTCACTTGTTCTGGTCATAACTGTTAAAAAATAGAGCATCCTCTGGGTGGACCAGTTTTAAAAAGTCACCCTTTCTGGGCATAATAATTAGATAAAGGTGCTCCTTCCTCTGTGCGAAGTCAGACAGGGCATTGGGCTTGGCTGAATTTTGTCCCCAACTTGAGACTCCTTGGCAGGGTGCCCTTGTAGGAATACAACTTGCACAACAGTACAGGCAGTCCCATAGTGCCTGGTGCCAGGCCGGGCACCGGGCATATAGATATATGTGAGAGCTAGACCTTGTCCTTGAGGAATTTATAGAACTCTCCCTCCTAACCCGCACCCTCTTTAACTCACCCCATCTGCTGCCAGCTCCACCCGTGCTGCATCCCTCCTGGCAGAGCTTCTTTTTATGGTGACAAAATGTCTACCCTCCAGATGCACAGGCTGCTGTCTGCTGTTGGAGAGGGCTGTGCTGCTCCAGGCTAAATATCTACTTTCTACGATGAACAACTAGGGCTAATTGTTCATTGTGATGGCTTGTTCCTTCTGGGTTCTAGAAGAGAAAATATGGACATGACACTTCAGTATCTGTGTAAAAACGTAAATGTGCTTTTAAATGGTGAGTTTGGGCATAGCTGAGATATTTTTCCCCTTTAATTTTCATGTTCTTAATAAAGGAAAGCAGTTGATCTTTAATCTGGTGATTTAGAGCTGGCTTCAAGGGCTAATTCCTACTTAGCTAGTTGTACTAAGACTGCGCCAGGCCCTATGCCAGGTATTGGTAATGCTGAATTGATAAGATTTACCTTCTGCCCTTGAGTCTTAGCAGGTGGGAAGACAGTACGGAAGGAGACAACCTCACTGCAGACTGCTGGGTCCTATTTGAAAATCATAGAGCACACAGCGGGGGAAGGCTTCCAAAGCCTTTTCCTCTGTTGTTTTCCTGAAAACGCCTACTCATTTGTCAAGACTCCCACTTGGACGTTCCCTCCTCTTTACAGCGTTCTCTGAGTCCCTTTGCTATGTTCCTGCTCTGCTTTGTTCGCTTTTGCAGCCCTTGGTTCCCCCAGGTGGCCAAGCTTGGGAGGAGATAGTAGAGGCAGAGACTGCCAAATATGTATTGACCCTTCTTGAATTCATTATTTCCTTTCCTTTACCACCTCTTGAAAGTAACATGACCCTCTTCTTTGAAACTGGGAAGAACAGCCTGACCATTCCTGGGCCTGAGATCACCTGGAAGCTGGAGGTTAGCGTTCTCTCCCTAGCAGAGTGAAAGCCTGTCTTAACAGTCGTGGGGATTCGGAAACAGGATAGAACCACTGCAGCCGTCAGAGCCTAAGAAGTTTAGATGAATTTGCAGGGTTTCCTCCACCGCAAGGGAAACCAGAGTTGCATTAGGTGGTTGTGGGCTAGTGACAGGCCTTTAGAGGTAGAAAGAAGCCCTGGTTATGAGCCTGGCTTACTTTGCTTATTTTGCCCTAAGTATAAGCCCAACTCCAGTATTTGCTAATGGGGTAATTTCAGCGCTGAGCCTCTGTTTTCTATTTGTCAGGAGGATCATAATAAATCCTGTATGACAAAAGGCTTTGTAAACAAAAAATCGCCCCCCCCCCAAGTGTTACGTATTATTATCCTTGAGAACAAGGACAGTGGCTGATTCATCCTTCTTTCCCCAGCCTCTAGTTTGGAAGTAGGCATACTGCAGATGTTTGTTGAATGACTAAGTGGCCTAGGAGGAGATATGTATTTGTATTTCTTTAAACCTTTCCATATTATCTAATAAATCTGCTATACTAGTTAATGCGTACCCTTAAGTGTTTTGTAATTTCTGCTGTTACCAACGCTCTGAAGCTTGTAAAACTCAAGAGAGGCTTTATTGACTTCTAGATATTTTTGCCTGTAATCAGGATACACTGCTGCCAAATTGACAGTGGTGCCTGGGCTATAATCTTTTTCTTAAGAGCTCAGGTGTCCCACCAGACTCCTCAAGGATGGGGGCTGTATCCTATCTCTGTCTGTGTTCCCCTAGTGCCCTGGTATGCAGTAAGTGCTCAGTACATATTTGCTGACCAACAGGGAGAGAGAGTAGCATGTTTTTGCACTTCTATTTGGCCAGCCAAATCAACTCAGAAAGTGACAAATGTCACAGCTAGATTACTCCACCTTACTTTTGCACTGAGGTGACCCCCCTTTTTAAAAATTAAACAAACTTAGGGCTGGCCCTGTGGCCGAGTGGTTAAGTTCGCGCACTCCGCTGCAGGCGGCCCAGTGTTTCGTTGGTTCGAATCCTGGGCGCGGACATGGCACTGCTCATCAGACCACGCTGAGGCAGCGTCCCACATGCCACAACTAGAAGGACCCACAACGAAGAGTATACAACTATGTACCAGAGGGGCTTTGGGGAGAAAAAGGAAAAAATAAAATCTTTAAAAAAAAAATTAAACAAACTTTGGACAAAAAAAAAGCCATGACTTTTGTTATTATTTTTAAGAGCTTACTGTGTGCCTAGCAATACGTGAATCATTAACTCATTTCTTCCTCACAATTCCATGATATAGTTACTTACCATTAGGATCCCCATTTTCTCGATGAGGAAACAGGCTTGGAGAAGGGTAAATAATTGGATTAAGAGTGGTGGAGTGAGTTGAGGATGCAGAATTTGAAGCGCTGTGCACGTTCTCAGTCACCATGAAAGGACAGTAGGTTGTACTGAAAGCGAGGAGCAGGGAGGGAATGCGTTTCTGCCACCATCAGGGAGGAGCGTAGGTTGCGGTGGGATCAGATGGGGGGCTCTCTAGTGGGACTTGGGACATTCACCAGGACTGTATCTGGTGGGACTAAAAAGAGAATTAAAATTTCTTGGGCAGAGCGAGAGAGAGAAAACAGGAAATTGAAATTTTCTCTGTGAAGTTAGCTAGCATTTTGCATTTCTTTCTAATTTATGGAGCACTTTTACATATGTTCTCAAGTGGTCCTCATGACAGCCCTGTGAATGTTTTTATTACTCCTATTTGTAATACAGATATTACTCCTATTTGAGAAATGAAAAAAAAAAAAAACTCAGTGAGGTTGTAACTGACATTCCCATGATGGCAAATGGGAAGGTTATGAAGACCAAGAAACCATTCATTCATTCAATAAATATTTATTGAGTACCTACTATGTACCATGCACTGTTTTAGGTGTTAGGGATACAGCAGTGAACAAGACAGACAGAACTCTTTGTCCTCATGGAGCTTACAAGATAAATAAACTACGATTTATTTTTTTTTTCAATTACTCTCTGTCAAGTAATGGATATTGGTTTGGGTTTTCAACCTAGGCTGTGTTTTGGAATCATCTGTCATACTTTGAAAAAAACACTGATGGCTAGGCCCCACTCCAGACCAATTAAATCAGAATCTCTGGAGGTGAAGCCCAGGCATTGGGTGTGTGTGTGTGTGTGTGTGTGTGTGTTTTAAACCTCCTCCAGAAGGTTTTAGTGTGCAATCAAGCTTAAGAAGCATTGGTTCTGAGCAGTGGTTCTCAACCTGGGCTGCTCATTAGAATCACCTTGGGAACTTAAAAATATACATACCAACGTCTGGGCTTTACCTCTGAGATGAATTAAATTAGAATCTCAGTGGTTGTGTCTAGATATTTGTACTTTTAAATGTGCTTCCTCAAACGGTGCCACTGAGTTCAGGGTGAGGGGTTTGCATGAAGCACTTGGGACAAAGAACAACTTGGTCCCATGGTTTCAGACAGTATCCCTCATCTCTCAAGCATATGGACCGTTGGTCTTTCATTCTTGCAACAAATGTTTATTGAATACCTGCTATATCCCTTGCGAGTCCCTTCCCTTTCCTGGGTCCTGATTCCTCCCTCTGTATGGTGACAGACGTCCCCCCATCTCTAAGGCTTATTGCGCTCAGTCTATAATTCTACAATGGAGATTGGGCTAGGAATATTAATGGCTCAGAGTACCCACTCTTGGAGATCCAGGTTAAATTATGTGTCCTCTTGACAGTAGTGTGTGTTGCATTTGAGAAACAAAATTCATGGAAATCCAAAAACGTGAGGGCAAGTCTTTTTCTCACGTTAAGCAGTCTGTCCACAAGGAGCAGATGGACTCTTCTTCCTTTGTCTCGTTCACCATCTTGCTGACCACCAAGTGGGCAACACAGATGGACACACAAGGGCAGGGCCAGAGAGGAGCACTCAACGGAGTCAGACTGTGAAAGTCAACTGGAGGGAAGAGGAAACAAAAATGTGTGCCTTGCAGATCAAAAGCACCTGGGGGCAGCAGAAAGCGAGCTGTAGAGGAAGGCAGCCTACCACTTGGCCTAGTTCTCTTTGCACCTATACTTGGTCTGCACGGGCAGAAGAAAGCTGATAATGCTAGCTGTTGAGAGGTAGCATAGTTAGCATAATGGTTAAGTGCATGGATCCTGAGACCAACGCTCCCTGGGTTCGAATCCTCACTCTGCCATTTGCTTTCTTTATGACCCTAGACAAGTAGCCTGACATCTCTTTGCATTAGTTTCCCTATCTGTAAATTGGGGTCATTGTAATAATACCAACTTCATAGGCATGTCATGAAGATTACAAGCTTGGCTCACAGTAAATATTTTTACACAAAAATTATAAAACATGATTTTGAGTAAGTATCCAGCACTCCACTTGTATTTGCTCCCTAATCTTTACTTTTTATGAAGTAAGCAGTATTTTCCCAATTTTACAGATGAAGAAATCAAGGCACAGTGATCTTGTCATTTGCAAAAAATAACCTAGTGAGTAAGGCACAGAGCCAGGATTTGACCCCAGGAGGATTGATTCCTTAGTGCCCACTCAACCACTGAGTATGGACTATACTGAGTAATGACATAAGCCATTATCTTCCTCTTGACGCCCACTGATAAAGGGACTGAGTTGGGCCCTAGGAATGCTGAAAAGGATGAAACCTTGGTCCTGCCTGGAGGAGTTTACACTGTAGTTAGGGAGAGCAGACATATGTATCAGAAGATTGCAATAAAAGGTGCATCATGCCTGGTGCCAAGTAAGTTCAGAGAGTAGCCAGTGACAGCTTTGTCATGATGTCTGGCTTTGTATTGAGTCCTTTACAGACACAGGGAGGGTGTCCTGGACAGAGGGAGCTGTATGAGCAAAGGCAAGGAGTTAAGGCCGTGGATGACATTTTGGGGGTTGGGGAAAGCACCTTTTCCCCTCTACCATATTGTAGGGGAATCCTTGGGAGGCCCCTCAAACTCAGTGCCAAGGCCTAGTGCTACTGGGCCTCTTTCTGGAGAAGTCCTGGAAGCAGATAGTGCAGAAGCTCAAACTCAGGATGTCATAGCTGGACAGGCCATAAGAAGACCACCCAGTCCAAACCCTTCATAGCACACATGGGAAACTGAGGCCCAGAAAGGTGAAAGGATCAGCTTCAGCAAGCCAGCAGCAAACTGTGGTAACCTTTGTCAGGCCAATATTTCGACCATGCAGTAATGCATAACAGAGCCTGGGCCATTTATAGGAGATATCATTCAGTAATGCCCAGGTCTACTCCTCTTGTACCCAGAAGTCATCTTCAGAACTTGCTTCCAAGTTTTCTCCTTCATTTAACTTCCTGTACTGTCATAGATTAGGACTTGAACATGAGGCTTGGCAGACCTACCATAGAGGCAACACACAGCAAGTTGAGAGGAAGACAGGGCAGGAACCTAATGTGAAAGTCACTCCCCTACGATGTTGGAGTTCTTAATCTTTTTCAGAATATTGGTTTTTTTTAATTTATGTTTTTCAGGAAGATTGACCCTGAGCTAACATCTGTTACCAATCTTCCTCTTTTTTTTTCTTCCCAAGGCCCCAGTACATAGTTGTATATCCTAGTAGTTCTTCTATGTGGGACGCCACCACAGCATGGCTTGATGAGTGGTGTGTAGGTCTGTGCCAAGGATCCAAACCACTGAACCCTGGGCCGCTGAAGCAGAGCACGCAAATTTATCTGCTACACCACCCGGCTGGCCCCTCAGAATATAGTTTTTAAATGCATTGGATAAAATAGACTTACAAAGGGAAACAATTGTACTGAAATACAGTTATCAAACTATTTTTTAAAAATTGTGATTTGGTAATATATGTGCTGCTTTGCTGACACATTTTAAATTACAAGATCTAACAGTGGGTCTAATAATTACTGTAATTTTGAATGAGTGTAACTGAAATTCTGAGATGCCTCCAACAATTGTCATATGAAATGCGAATCTCTGTGACGTCTATTACTGATAAAGTCACAGGTACTGCTGACACTTCTGTGGTTTGCTGCCTACACTCATCATTTCAATTAGAGGTTAGTGGAAACAAAGAGGTAAATTTTTTCATAGGCCTCCTGAACTCTTTTCATCTGACTCTTGGGAGTCTGTGGACCCCAGGTCAAGAATCCCTGCCCTAAGGCGAAGTAGATGCTGGAGAACCAACCCAGTATGGGGCCCTAATCCTGCCCGAGGAATTGACTCGGAAGAGGGACTTTATTGGCCCTGAAATTACATTCAAGATTGTACATGTGTGTGGCACATGTGTGGGTGGTTGTTTTTACTGCTAATCTCCAAATAATTCTGGCTCTCCTTCTTCTAGGTACATGACGGGACTGCTCCTCCTCACCCCCTTGCAGTTAGGTGTGGCCGTGTGAGTTGCTTGGGCCAGTGAAATATGTTACTCTCCTGCTCCAAAGCCTCTTGTGGCTCCTCATTATACTCAGAAAAGATTCCACATTCCTTACCATGATCTGCAAGGCTATCTGTCCTGCCAACCTCTCTGACCTCAGCTCCCACCACTTTCACCCTGGCCCGCATCAGCTGCAGTAGCCTCATTTCTGTTCCTCACCAAGCTCATTCATGCCTCAGGATCCTTGACAAGCTGTTCCCTCTGGCTGGAACACTCATCCTCCAAATCCTAGTATGACCGTCTTATTCTTGACCTTCAGAACTCACCATTCATGTTAACAGCTTTTTCAAACAGCAGCTTTACTGAGATATATTTCACATAGCATACAATTCCTCCATTTAAAGTGTACAATTCGTGGCTTTTAGTACATTCGTAGAGTTGTACGACTACCACCACAATCAATTTTAGAATATTTTCATTGCCCCAAAAGGAAACCCTGCCCCCCTGTCACCTCCCAATTCTCCATCACCCCAACCAGCCCCTGGTAGCTACTAATTTACTTTCTGTTTCTATAGATTTGCCTATTCTGGGCATTTCATATAAATGGAATCATACAGTATGCAGCCTTTTGTGTCTTGCTTCTTTCATTTAGCATGATGTTTTCAAGGCTCATCCATATTGTAGCATGTACCAGTGCTTCATTCTATTGTGTGGCTATACCACAGTTTGTTTATCCACTCACACATTGAAGGACATTTGGGTTATTTCTGTCTTTTGGCCATTATAAATAATGCTGCTATGAATGTTCATGTTCAAAAATTTGCATAAACATGTGCTTTCATTCCTCTTGTGTATAAACCTAGGAGTGGACTTGCTGGGTCATATGGTTAACTCTATGTTCAGCCTTTTGAAGACCTGACAGACTGTTTTTCACAGAGGATGCACCATTTTACATTCCCACTAGCAACGTACGAGGGTTCCAATTTCTCCAGGTCCTTGTTTTTTTATTGTAGCCATCTTAATGGGTGTGAAGTGATATCTGATTGTGTTTTTGGTTTGCGTTTCCTTAATGACTAATGATGTTGAGGATCTTTTCATGTGCTTAGTGGCCATTGTGTATCTTTTTGGAAGAATGTTTATTCAAGTCTTTTACCCATTTTTGAATTGGATTGTTTGTTATTTTGTTATGGAATTGTAGTTCTTTATGTATTTTAGATATTAATAATCCCTTGTCAGACATGATTTGTAAATATTTTCTCCCATTCTGTGGGTTACCTTTTCATTTTCTTGATAGTGTCCTTTGTTGCACGAAAGTTTTAAATTTTGATGATGGCCAGTTTATGTATTTTTTCCTTGGTTGCTCATCCTTTTGGTGTCATATATAAGAAACCATTGTCTAATCCAAAGACACTCAGATTTATAGCTTTGTTTCCTTCTCAGAGGTTTATAGATGAGCTCTTACATTTAGGTCTTTAATCCATTTTTTGTATATGGTGTGAGGTAATGGTCCAGTTTCATTCTTTGGCATGTGGATATTCAGTTGTCTCAGCATCTTTTGTTGAAGAGATTATTCTTTCCCCATTGAGTGGTATTGGCACTCTTGTCAAAAATCAATTGACCATAGATGTATGGGTTTACTTCTGAACTCTCAATTCTATTCCGTTGATCTATATGTGTGTCCTTATGCCAGCACCACACTATTTTGTTTACTATACCTTTCTAGTAAGTTCTGAAATTGGGAAGTGTTATTCCTCCAACTTTGTTTTTCATTTTCAAGATTGTTTTGGCTATTCTGAGTCCCTTGGATTCCCACACGAATTTTAATATCATTAAAATATTTAAAGTTTACCCATTTCTGTGGCACTGATTTGTGTTTGCACACCCCTTTATTATTTATCAAGGATATCCACATTATTTATTCATTCAACAAATATTGATTGAGCACCTACCATGTGCCAGGCACCGTGTCAGGTGCTTCGGGAAACCATGGTGAACAAAAGTAGCCATGACCCTTGCCTTCAGGAAGCTAAGAATCTAGTTGGAGAGGCAGACATTAATCAAATAATCACCAAAATAAATTAAAAATGAGTAGTAGAAAGAATTAACCTAGTATCAGGAGATCAAAGAAATCTTTCCTGGAGAAATCAACAATTAAGAAGGTGCCTAGAGCTGGAGGGGGTTTGGGAAGAGTATTCAAGGCAGGGAGAACACCATATGTGAAGGCTCTATGGCAGGAAGCAGCACAGTGGATTCAGGGAACTGCAAGGAGGCGGGTGTGGTGAAACAAGGGAACAAGATGAAAAGCAGCACTAGATGAGGGAGAGCTGCGTGAAGATGGTCAATCCCATGGGGCCTTGTGGACTATGGAAGAAGTCCTAAGATTTTATCCTAAGAACAACAGGAAGCTACTGAAGCAGAGAAGTAACATGATCTGATTTTGATTTCAAAATGTTCAGTCTGGCTCCTATGCAGAGAATGGACTGGAGGGGGCTGGGCAAGAGCAGAACCAGTTAAGAGGGTGTTACTATCGTCTGAGAGAGAAGTGATGGTGATTTTGATGAGGGTGATGGTGGAGACTCTGGAGGGGAAGTGGACAGATTCACAGATGCAAAAGAAATTGAAGAGGTTTTAGAGACAGCCTTTGGTTAGGGAGGTAACAGGGTTTCTGGCCTAGGTGACAGTGTTGGGAGGAGTAGTTTTCACCAAGATAAAGAACACTGGAGTGTGGGAAGATTCGGGGAGAGGGGAGTCAGTGTTATGGAGTTTGAGGTGCCTTGTAGACATCGTTAAGTTACTTGATCCTCACTAAAATCACCCCTATGAGGAAGGTATAAAACTCTTGTCCTCATTTTTCCAATGAGGAAGCTGAGTACCCAAGAGATTATCGTGACTTACCCAATGCTGAGCAGCCAGTAAGTGGCAAAGCCAGACCAGAATCTCATTATTCTAAGAACAACCCCATGCTCTTTATTTTCTGTGACACCAGAGCTGACTCTCTAGAAAGGTCCATCCAAAGTTTCAAATAATCAGAGAAAATCAATGCTAGGACTTGTCTCCTACATACCAAGTGTTTCCCAAAGCTCAAAGCCTACATTCCCAGGGAAGCCTTAGCTTCCTTTCTACAAATTTTCATCTGCACACAGAGCTGCACTGCCTTTTTTCCCAGTGAGGGTCACCCTGTCCAAAAGGCTTCCTGTTTCTCAGCTGTCATATACCAGTCCCAGAGGTGCCCAGTGTACTTTGTGGTCATAGACAAGGCTCACCTGTCAGTGGTGAATGTATGGAAAGCTGAAATGCTGAGACATCGAGCCAGAAGGTGGATGACTACAAAGGAAATGGGGCAGAATGACAAAATAGGAGAAAGGACAACAAATACATAAATTTGAGGAGTAGGAGGAAGAGAAAATAAAGCGGTTAAAGGCATAGGTTGGGGAGGAGACATCCTATTTTCAAATAAGGGCTCTGACATTTACTAGCTGTACGATCTTAGGCAAGTTACATAATACCTCTAAGTGGAGATAAAATAGTATTAACTTTATGGGGTTTGTGTAAGGATTATGGAGAGAGTATGCATGTAATGCACTTGTCACAGTGCCTGGCACATGAGAAGCACTAGATAACTGTCAGCTGTTACTATGATCATAAAAGCCCCTTCTCATTTCTCCTGCTTCTGCTCCCAGGTGGGTTCACTGGGGCCAGTTTGGTTCTCCATACCAGCCACTGAGCCAATCCTGGCTGTGGCAGGGACTATCCTATCAGCTTCAGCAGACCCAGGAACTGGAGAACCTGTGACAACAGCTGGGGTCCTGCATTGGTCCCTGAGTCTTCTTGCTACCAATTTGATCTGAGATCAAGCACCTCCAAGAGTGAGCCTTGGAGATCTATGTTGCTTCTAAGTTGTTTCCCCTTCTCTTCCTCTCCTTCCCCTACCCTAACCCCTCCACCATGTTGATCCCTACTCCCAAATTCTACGTAGACACCTTGCTTTGCACTCTAGTTTTCCCCCAAGACAAAGTCCTGTCCTCTATTCTGGTCTAAGTATAGATTGCTTGACTGCTGAGCAGTGTGCCTGCTTGACTTACTTCATCAATGTGATGCCCCTGCCTGAGGTGTACATAACAGGCCTGTTCATGGTACCTTCTGAGCATTGTGCCTCACTCAGCCGGCTCCCCTCTCCCTAGAACAGCAGTTAAGAGAATCCTTTGGGGTCCCAGATTTCTTTAGGAATCGGCTGAAGCCATA
Organism: Equus przewalskii; assembly: GCF_037783145.1. NCBI lineage: Eukaryota > Metazoa > Chordata > Mammalia > Perissodactyla > Equidae > Equus > Equus przewalskii. Next base: position 55,421,967 of record NC_091863.1, read on the forward strand.
ATGCCTGCCCCAGAAATACACATGAATTCCATGTATCAGTCAGGATAGACTAAGTCATGCTGCAGTAACTGACAGTACCAAATTCTTACTCATGGGAACTGTCCAAGGTGGATCCAGGGGAGAGGGCTATGTTCATGTGATCCAGGCTGGTGGCGGTTGCAGTTTTGAACACATGCTTCCATAATTGCTATGGCAGGAGAAAGGGCATATGATCTGATTTGCATTTTTAAAAGATCCCCCTACTGCTGTGTAGAGAATGGACTGTGGGGCAACGAAGGTGGAAGCAGGGAGACCATTGAAGAGGCTTCATTCAGGTCAGAGGTGATGGTGACATGAATCACACTGATGGCGCTGGAGGTGGGGAGAAGTGGAGGATTTTGGAGGAAAGCAGACAAGATTTTCTGATGGATTGGATGTGGATAGTAAGGAGAATAAGAGAGTCGAGGATGACTGCTGCATTTTTGGCTTGAACATGTGAGTGGATGGTGTCCGTTCTTAACTGACATTAAAACCACAGAATCCTTGGATTTGTCAAGACATACCTCAGTGAAAACTGAAAGGAGCCTCAGCTTGGAGTTCTTTTAGGGTGCCCCTCCAGCTGTGTTGTAAAGATTTAACTGGCAGGACCTTTTTTGTTTTTCAGGAGAGTTCTTTGATAATGGACACACATGCACACTCGCATGTTCACAAACACACGCCACCATGGCAGCTCTTTCTGGACCTCGCATAGCAGTAGGCCTGGGGGTCCTTCAGGGCCTCTAACGTGTCCTTGTCAATATTTTTGTTTCTGATAGGAATGAATGTTTTGCTAATGATTTTTAGTGAGAAAACAATTACAACAGCTGCACCCTCTCGGGGCCTCCTCCTAGATAGTAACCCTCTTCTGTTTTCGCCTGGGAGGAGGCCAGCAGCAATGAGTGACCTAGGTGGTCTGAAGGACCTTTTACTCTGTCCAAGTAATTTCTAGCCTTGGGAAATGTGAAAACTGTAGTGGCAGCACATTTATTAAACCAAACGTACACAGTCCAAAGTAGCAGTCTGTGGCTAAGGATGATTGCTGACTGAATGCACAGCCTGTTGCCCGGGCAGTTCATTAGACGGGGAGTGGGTCGTGGAAAACTGGAAATAATATGAATGAGTCTTGGCCACCGCCTGGTTGGTTCCAGGCTGAGTCAGTTCTGACTGAGGTATACTTCCTAGCGCAGTGTTTCCAGGGCCTCAGGGCAGGAATTTTCAGCAGTGGTGCAAACAGGTACTAATGGGCTCAATTCAGATGCTGATTGCCACACTTTTTGTCAGAAAAGGCCAACAAGGCAGTCCCTCAGGCTGTGTACTTGAGGGGAAGTGAAATAAAAGGAGGGCCTGAGGCAAGGAAGGGTGCCTTAGCCTTACAGCTTTGACTGGGAAGCAGCCTCTCTGCTAAGGAAAGCCTAGGGGATTTGTGAACGGCCAGAGGCTTCTCATAAGTAAGAACTAGGGTTCTGTTGGAGGGGAGTGAGTCTCCCTCCTACCTGGGAAAAGGAAAAATGTACGTGGTGCCTCTTTTCCTTCCCACCATCATTGTCTGTCTCCCTCCTGGGAATTCTAAAAGCCACGTGTCACTGCAAGTGTTTTCCAAGGGTAAAGGTATTGTGGTTACATATAGCTTGTATGAGATAGGCACCATTACCCCATTTTACAGAGGGAAAAAACTGGAGAGAGGGAAGAAAAACACAAAGAGAGGAAATGATTTGCCTAAGGCCACACAGCTACCGAGTGACTGAGCTGGGCTTTGAATCCGGTTGTCAAGTTCTTGGGCTTGATTACACAATGCTTCCTTCTGGGCACAATGAGGGGCATGCTGTACTCCCAAAGCCTAGAGATGGCCCTGACATTCTGTAGACCTGGAAGGAGCAAAGAGCCCAATGGTTTTCAATGTGTGATCCGTTGAGCCTTAGGGAATCCCACAGAGATGTTTCAGGGGCCACTGTGAGCAGTTCCGGTCCTGTCTTATATATTGGAGATCTGCAGGTGATTTTGTTTGCAAAAAGGTGTCGCTTCTAAAAACAAATAAAAATAAGCAAAATGAAAAATTGAAAGCCCCTGAACTAGACAGTGAATGGAAGTTTGAACAAAGTTGTCCACTGGTAGTGATAGCAGTGATGGTGGTATGTGTCTGTGTGGTGGAGGGAGTTTGGACTGGAAGGAAAAAGAGGAAAACAAAAACAATAGAAAGAAATAAGATTGGAGTTTTAGTACAAGTCAGATGCCATTTTGAAAAGAGAAGAAACTAGAGAAGTGAAAGAGAAACAACAGCTGTTGAGGGCCTGCTGGGCCTGCTTCCTCTCGCAGTCTCCCTCCTAGAATGCATATAGCAGCCCCTTGAGTTCTACGTATTATTGTTCCTGTTTTAAAGATGAAGACACTGAGGCTCAGACAGACAAAATGACCTATCCAGGATCACATAGCAAGTAAATTGTGTTGCTGGGATTCGGACTCAGCTCTGTTTGACTTCAAAACTCGTACACTCTCCTGTTAGGAGCTCCCTCCCTAGAAGAGGATCCAGGAATTGCAGGCGGAAGGGCACCAGGGATACACAGCTCCTTCCTTTGGTAGCAGGCAGAGACCTGGAGCGTTTGTGGAGAACCAGGAAGCAGAACTCGTGTTCTTAGTGATTACAGGACTTGAGAGAGGGGAATGTAGCCAGGGATGGAGAACCAAGGGAAGAGAAATCAGCAGTTCCACAGGACCAGAGAGTCAGAGCTAGGCCAAGAAGGGCCTGCACTTGCACCTGGACAAAAAGCTTTAGAACCTCTTAGGACTTGTGTCCTTAACTGCATCAGTTTAGACTCTTGGGCTGTGCTGTGTTTTGGAACTGCTGGTTGCATCCCGGCAATTTACCCACTTGTGGTAAAGTATTTTATCCTCATTTATCAATTTAATAATATAACAAGCATGCGTGAACCCATCACTCAAACCATGATCTATAACATTGCTACTAAGATATATTTACCAATGTGCTAAGTATTTTTTGTGGTCATTTGAATAAATAATTGTGTTTCTTTGCAGTGCTGTGGTTGTAGTTTCCCTTCCCTGATAATGGCAAACCCTAAAGGGAAGATTTAGCTTAGGTACCAGCCAAGATGAGCTGGGTTGTGCTGTGGTAGCAGACAACCCAGAAATCTTAGTGGCTCTGAACAACAAAGGTTTATTCCTTGCTCTTGCTACATGTCTGTGATGAGTTATCTGGGGGCTCTGCTCCTTGTCTCCTAACCTCAAAACCAAGGTGGTCAGAGAAGCCACCATCTCAAACTTTGTTGGTTACCACGGCAAAGTTCCGGAAAGAGAGCTCTGTAGGGCCTCACACTGGCATTGAAATGTTTCAGCCTAGAAGTGACATATTTTACTTCTGTGCCATTGGCACAGTCAAATGGTCCCATTCAACTATAATGGGCCACAAATGCTATCTTACCATGTACCCAAAAGGCACAGAATTGGGAATACTTGGGGAACTGTGCTGGTGACCATCACATCCCACATCCTCACTATGGTATAACATGTGGACGTGATCTGTTTCTATCTGAGAAAGTTCTGAAAGAAGGGGATTGCATGAGTAGGGTTGAGGAAGCCCACCTGAGTTTCACCCATCCCTGTTTCCCTTTAGATGATAATGTTAAGGCAACCTGCCCCAATCTGCACCCATTTCCCAGCCAATGCCCCTTTCTCCTTGGAAGTTTCCATTCTGTTCTACCCGTTTCCATTCTGTTCTACCCGTTTCCATCTGTTTGTGTTTCATGGGCTCAAAGCCCAACAGGGTATTTGACCATAGTCTGACTGGCGTCTCACTTTGGCTTCTTCTCCTGCCACGCATAATTTCTCAGAGAATCAAGGAGCTGCTACTACCTCCTCTGGAGTGGCGCTTGGGTTGACAGTGGTGGGACTGGATTTTGTGCACAGTGGTGAGAGGAGGAGAGATGGGCTGGGTGAGTCATCATTGTTATTTCCGTTGCATTCCCATCGATCTCACAAGGCTATTAAAAGAGTCAGTAACTAAGACATAGCTAGACTCTAGTGCTAAAAGCCAAGTGATAACTGAAATTCATAATGCAAAGCAAGTCCAGGAAATAGAGCGAGGGGAGGGCACTGGCTCTTGGCCCTACTCCTGGGACGGAAGGTCTGGCCTGATAGCCCAGGAAACACGTCCTTGGCCTCTGAGCACAGGACCTGTGTCAGGCGGCTGGCCCCAGCTCTTGGCCTCTTGAGGCTACTTCTGCAGACCTCTGAGTGTGGCCTGGAGAAAGGAGAAAAGGAGAGGGAGCTTTGGCATGGTTTATAAATGCATGGCATTCACCAAACTGTGCCAGGCTTAGATGGGATTCAGGGGTGAGCAAGATAGATAATTGTCCTGGCCTCACAGAACTTATAGTCTAGTGAGGGAAGAAAATGATTAAACAAATAATATAGGGCACTATAAGTGCTCTGACAAGGATGAGTACAGAGTAATAAAGGAATGGAACCTGAGCTAGATTTGAGGAGTCAAGGTAGGCTTCCTAGAGGAGTAGTTCCTTATCTAAACAGATATCTAAAGGATAAGTAGGTGTTAGCCAGGTGAAGGCAAGTGAGAAGGAAGAAAGTTGCAGAAAGTTAGGAGATAGAGGGGAGTGGGGAGGTCTGAGCCTAGAGAGGCAGGCAGAGAGTAGATCATGAAGGACCATGGATGCCATGTAGAGGGACTTGGACATTATCTCGAGGGCAGTGGGGAGCTATGGAATAGTTTGCCATTTGGATCAGACTTACCTTTCAGAAACATCACTGTGGAAGCAGCATGGGATATGGGTTGGGAAGGGGTGACATTGGGGACTGGGAGTCCAGGTGAGAGGTGATAGTGTCCTGGTTAAAATAGTTGTAATGGGGCTGGAGAGAAATGAATGGATCTGAGGCACGTTTAGAAGGTATACAGATAATCTGAGTAGATAGATGTGGACAGTAAAGGAAAGTCAGGAGTCAAGGATGATGCCTAGGTTTCTGGTCTGGACAACTGGATGGCAGTAATAGGAATATAGTGTGATGGTTAATAGCGGTGGCTCTGAAGCCAAACTGCCTGGGTTTGAATCCAGATCTGCCACTGATTTGCTGTGTGACCTTGAACAACTTCCTTAACCTTTCTGTGCCTTAGTTTCCTTACCTGTAAAGTGAGGGTATTAATATTATCTTCTTTATAATGATTAAGTAAAAAAATACATAAAGTTCTTTAAACCACGTCTGGAGCATGGGATGTGTTCAATAAATGTTAGCAATTATTATAGGCAACAAGGAAGAGGAATAGTCTTCATAAGAATAATGATGAGTTTAGTTCCAGGCATGCCAACTTTAGGTTGTCTGTGGGACACTCAAGTGGAAATTGGCTATATGAGTCTGTGGCTCAGGAGATATTTGGGATAAAAATATGTATCCCATGATGATTTGAGAGTCATCAGCTTATAGATAGTTATGGAAACCTTGGGAGATTGTGCAGGGAGAATTTATAGAGAGGAAAAGAAGGCCTAGGAGCAAGCCCTGAGAACCCGCAACGTTTATGGGATGAACAGAAGTCGAAGAGTTCAGTGAGGAGGCTGAGCAGCAGCCAGAGGCAGGGCACAGGGTCATAGAGACGGAGAGGAGAGAATGTTTCAGGATGGAGGCAGTGGCCCATGATGGCAATGCTTTAGAGAAAGGCTGATAGAAGAGAAGATCTGAGAAACTGCAATGGGATTCAGCGATGAGGAGATTGTTGGTGACAATAGTTTTAGTGGAGGGGTAGAACTGGATGTCAGACTATATTGTGTTGAAAAGTGGGAGTGAGGAAATGGAGATAGCAAGTGTAGACAGCTCTTTCCAGAATTTGTCTGTGAAAGGGAAGTGAGAGCAGATGACTGAGGGTTATGAGGGAAGGGAGGGCATACTTCAAGGCTGATGGGGAGGAGGCCGACAGTAGAGAGGGAGAGACGGGGGATACAGGTGAGAGAGGGAATAATTGAGGCTTGAGGTCCCTGAGATGGCAAGAGGAGATGGAATGCAGAGCACAGGAGAGGAGCTCAGTCTCAGGCAGGGGGAGTCACGAGAGGAAAGTACGAATCTAGTGAATGAGCTTGTAGATTTCCTTGTGGAATGTTACTGCCTGATGGCTTCTCTTTTTCTGTGAAACCCAGTGAGAGAGATGTGGCAAGACTAGAAGTTTGTGGATGATAGTGGAGGCCGTGGTGTTCAGAGAGCCACTGGAGAGAATGGAAGAGACAGCCCAACAGTGTTGCCCAGCCATACTGAAGGCCCAGTGGAGGTCGAGACCATGAATTTATAGTGCTTCCCATCTGCAAGGTTTGGCTGCTTTCTCTAAGCATTGCTTAGCAGTCCTGGCGTAGGAGCAGAACGGGTAGACATTTGGATTGATTTAAGACTTGAGGATTTGCAAGATGGATATGATGGATGGACAATGGTGTCAGAAAGGTGGGGATATTGGCAAGTGAATCGTTAAAATGGTTGACTTGTGATTTTCCTGCTCTTTGATTCAGAAGCTCTTGTTTCTGCTGCTACCAATAATTTCCCTCTATTCTCCACTCTGTTTCTTAGTTTCTGCTTCACTCAAGGCTCTTATATTGCCTCATGGCTTCTGCCTCCTGTATGTGTGTGTGTGTGTGTGTGCTTCTGCCCTCATTACTGACTGAGGACCCTCTCCATGTCTCATGTTCTGATTCCACAGGAGAGACTATCTGAATGATTCTATTAGTTGTTATCTTCCATGTTTGGCAGATAGCTCAGGCTACTCCTAGGCTGCTGGCCAACCTGTGGGTTTTCTGCCCTGAGTCAGGGACCTATGTCTGGTCCAGCCGGCTGCATCTAACATCAACATTCTTCAGAAGGTGTTGTGGGAAAGACAAGCAGAATGGCTAAGAATTTGGGCTTTGGAATGAGACGCCTAGGCTTAAATCCAGGCTGTCTCATTTGAGCAATTTACTTCCCCTCTCTGATCCCCAGTTTTCCCATTTCTTAAATGGGTTTGATAGGACTTTCTTGCCTCATAAAGTCTTTGTGAGAATGAAATAAGATAATACATGAAAAGCACTTAGCGTGGTAGCTGGCACATAGTTTTTTCCCTGTAAATGTGACCTATTATTATAATTACTATTATGATTATTTTACTATGAAGGCAGGCACTTAGAATCTAATAGACTTGGGTAAGATGTTAGGGGAGGCAGGATTTGAACCCCACCGCAATTGAATGAACACAGTCCTCCTTCCTTCACACTAGCTCTTTGCCATTTTCTGGTCTTCTGACCTTCCCTCAGAGAATGTCTGTCACCCTGTGGTCTCTAAAGGCCCAAAGCCTTTGGACTCCCGAGTCTGCCATGGGCTGAGGACCGAGCTGCTGGGTCTGCTCATTGTCAGCTGGGGAGGAATCCTGGCAGCCTGACCTCTCCAGCGCAGTCCTTGGTTTCTATGAGTCATGTTCCTCTTATGTTAAGCCCAGCTCAGATTTGGAAGAGGGGGTAGAGGAGTGGGGGTGGGGGGAGGAAAGGGAGGAGAAAGGCAGCAACTTAGCCTGTTTATGAGTTCGCTGGTTAGCTCAAGTTATAGGAATCTTTCCTTAGAGCCCTAGTGAGGGGATTTGAGACTTCACTGTGACCAGACTGCTATGGAGGGGACCCTTTACCTGGTCCATGCAGTCCAAGATGCCTGGTTTGTGAGCACCACCTCCCTGGGCACCCTGACAGTCAGGACATCTCCTCTCCTTCTCTCCCTCCCCTACAGCTTGACCCAGATGGGTAAAGATTATTTTCCCAGAAAAGAATTCAAATTGCTGATGTAGGTGAAGGGAATGGATTCGGGAGGCCACTTGCTTAGAGATTGGGCTCCTAGAAATGCCCCACCCTCATGAAACAGGTCTCTGATGACTTGTGTCTGAGCTGGTCTTTTCCAGAGGCTGCTGGGCAGGCCACTAGTGGCACAGGGAATAATTTCAGGTGGTATATGGCTGAACACTTTCTAACTTCAACAGTCATGAATTTATTTTAACATGTTTTTAGCACATAAAAATTGGTGGTTTCAAGAGTATTGTTGCTTATAACCCTGATGAAGTTTTTAAAAAGGAAGTTTATTTAAAGAAAAATGTTAAGTAGATAGCAGTGTAGGAGTTCAGCATGTGGCAAAAGTCATGAAGGTAGTATGCAGATGACTGAGGTTTGGGAAACACTAGTCTTTACCAAATCACGTTGCCTTTTCTGCTGCCTCTTCTGGCCCCACACCCAGATTTGGGGCTTCTGCTTTGGGAATTGTCTAGTAGACATATTAATCTGCCTAGACAAGTGTCATCTCAGCAGACTGAAGCCAAAAGCCTCATCGCCTTTTCTTGACTCCATGACCTCTGTTGAGGGCTCTCGTTCTCTCTCTCTCTGTCTCTCTCTCTCCCATTCTCTCTCTCTCTCCCTCCCGCTCCTCCTCTTTCTCTCTCCCTCTGCCTCCTCTCTCTCCCGGCTAGTGGAATCACTGATCAACTCTTGTTAATTCTTCCTTCGGAATATCTCTTGCACTGCGTCCCTTTCAACTGTCATCACCCATTTAAGCGTCACAGTCTCAGACTACACTTCTCCATCCAATTACTCTTCCTTCAGCATAGCTTTCACCATGAATTTCTCCTGGGTTTATTCTCCACTGAGTATCAGGTCATAACCGAACTCCTGAATGAGCAATTCTCAGTCCTCAGAATATGGCCTCAGCCTAAGATCTGCCCATATCTCCCGCTTCCTTTCTAGGACCCATCCAGGTCTTTACTGTTCCTCACATACACTGTGCTTACTTCTAACTCTAGCTCTTTCCTATATGCCTTGACTAAAATAGTTTCCTCAGTCCTTTCCATTTGATCACTTACTTATATTTCATATAGTGCTATTTGTGGGATGTGTGTGTGTGTCTCCCTAAATAGACTCAGCTTGCTGAGGTAAAGGAGTGTGTTTTCCTTTTTTTTTGTAACCTTATTGGTGCTTAACAAAGTGCTAGGCACATTGTAGGTACAGTCTGGTATGCTTTGGGCTGAAAGTAACAGGAAACTCAACCTATAGTAGTGGTTTATTTTTTCACATAACAAAAAGTTTAGAGGCAGGTGGTTGCCTGCTCTACCATCCATAGTGAATTGGCTTTCACCCTCATACTTGTTGCCTCATGATCACAAGATGACTGCTGCATCTCTAGGTATCACATCTGCATTCCAGCAGGAAGAAGGAAGAAGGAGCAAAGGGCTTCTCAGGGGACTATGTCCTGTTATTTGGGAAGGAGAGACTTTCCCAGGAGACTGCCCCTGACATCTCATTGGCCAGAACTGTGTCATGTGCTCACTCTTAAACTAGTAACTGGTTTAGACTAATTGTAATTCAAGCCTGGCGCTGGAGCTGTCAGAGATCCTTTTGTCTTAGGGAAAGGATGTTTGCCAGCTACCTGAACAGATTAAAGTTCTGTTAGCAAGCAAGGAGTGGGAGGGCAGGGGGGGCAGGGGATGGCCATTAGGTAGGCAACTAGCAGTGTCTACCAAAGAACTCAATAAAGATTGGTTTAGAGAACAAGTAGCCTGCTCTGGTTTTGAGTCAGGTTCTGAGACACGGAGGGTCTGAGACCAAGAGGTTTCCAGAAAGAGCCATCTTCTCTGTGCCCACACAACTGCACCTAAGTGTCCCTGACTCTCTCAGCTCTGCTTCCCTCCACTTAAAGGAAGAGTCTGGGCCAAGTGTGGTGCTGTCCCATTTAGTTGCTGCTAGGTGAGCACTTTCTCCCTGTGGCTCTACTTCAAGGACTGAGGGTGGGGAGAGTGAATAGATAGGCTTCTCCATGGAAGAACTCATTCCTGACTTTGGACCTTTGATATTCATGTATGTTTTCTGAAGTAGTTCCGAAATTGAATTTGCATCCAGAGAAAAAATCCAGAAGAGGAAATTTATAAAAGCAAATTGTACAAAGTGCTATTTATTATAGCAACAAATGGAAACAACAGAGCAGCCAATTATATGAATTTGGCTAAGCAGACTGTGAGTTTTAGGACATTTGGCTATAATATGATCACCAAATTTGACAACTTCACGAACTCTGCTGGTACAAGAAAATATTTGTATGGAATAACGTTAAGTGAAAAAGACAGAGCAAAGCAGGGGGTACATATGGACTGTGTAAAATGTACATACAACATGTATCAGAAGACAACTTTCCAATTTTAGGTCAAAGAGGCATTGGGCAACTGATATGCATTTATTGAAATTGAATGCCAGCTCCAAGGTATTGGGGGTCATCGATTGGAGGTTCCAGTTCAGCTGAAGTTTGGAAGTGGGAGATGAGATATCTAACACTATTTCCTTCTTTCACCATGAAGACAGGAAGGTTAAGATGGAGCTTGAACTAGAACTTTGGTCTTTTCTCTGCTAGACAGTGCAAACTGTACTATCAGAGTTTGGAGAGAGGTACTCAGCCTTTGCATGTCCACCTCACTGCAGAGAAAACCCCTTTCTTCTCTCTCACAGCCGACAAAGCATTTTGATGGAAGGCTCCACACTCCCATTGCAGAACAGTGTGCATCACTATGTGGAGACCCAGTGTGAGTTCCTTCCTGAGGTTTCTTGGCACAGGCTGTGTGCCCCTCCCCATCATCCAACATTTATATTGTAAATTTCTGGACAGAGTGAAAAGAGAAGCCAGACCTCCAACCTGGGCTGGTCCGCTGGTGACTGAGCCAAGGGTGTGTTGTTGATACAGAAGATAGTTCTCTCCCAAGAGTTTACTGAAGGGGCTTATTTTTGCTGGGTCAGGTTTTCCAGTTTTATTCAAGAGATTGAAGATGGGAGGGAAGCAGGATGGGCGTGTATATGGGATGGCAAGGAGAGACTTGTTTTTCTCTCTTTTCCTGACAAGTTGCTACCCAACAATAGCTGCCATTTATTGAGCCCTTACTCCGTGTTGCGTGCTTTACACATGTTATCTCATTTAATCCTCACAACAGCTTGGCAAAGTATTATCCCCTCATTTTATATTGGGGAAACAGGCTCAGAGAGAACTTACCCAAGGTCACTTACCTAGGGAATGGTGAAGTCAGGATTGACTCAACAAAAATTTATTGACCCGCTTACTTTATGATAAGCCTTTTGCTGGGTGCTGGACATGTAGCTGTGAACAAGAGCAGGTGGTTGCTGTCAGCTACTTGTAGTCATGAGAGTGTGTGTTACAGACAAGTAAGCAGGCAGGGATAGTACAGGGTGGCACGTGCTGTGATGGGGAAGAAACTGATGCTATGGGGGCACGGGGGAGAGGCACCCATCACAGCCAGGAGCGGGAGGTGGGGAGTCAGCAAAAGCTTTCCAGAGGAAGTGATGTCTGGGCTAGATTGGGAGGAGGAGCAAGAGTCAGCTGAATGAAGACCATGGCAGGAAAAAAGTGATCCAAATAGAGGGCATAGCACTGCAAGGGGCCAGAATCAAGCGAGAGCATAGTGCTTTGAGGAACTACTGAGCGTGGTTGAGTATGGCTGGAGCATGCTGAGAGAAGCGACTGAAGAGGTAAGCAGGGGCTATGTGGTGAAGTGTCCTGGGAGCCCTGAGAAGGAGTTTGGATTTCACTCTAAGTGTGATGAGGAGCCAGGGGAAGGCTTTGGGCATGGCAGTGATGAGATCTGATTGGCACTTTGTTTGGCTCAATCTGGCCACTATGTGGAGAATGGGTTGTAAGGGAACATGAGTGGAAGTGAGGATATCACAATGGTGACTTGGCTCAGGGTGGTAAAACCAAAGGAGACAGATCTGGGGTTTGTGTTTCAGGTAGAGCTAACAGCACTTCCTGATGGATTCAAGGTAGGGGGAGAAAAGGAGAGAGGAATCAAGTCAGGTCAACTGGTCTCTAAAGACCTCAGCTTTCCTTCTCTGCCAAAGGAGGCTGAAGTTAAGGGCTTCTTGCAGCCAGACTTGAGATCTGGAGCACTGGAACTCGCTGGAAAACAAATGTGTTCTTGCCCGCCATTGAGCCAATGGGACAAGAGAATTTATTTATTTAAGTGAAACCTTATACATGTACGCACCTTATCATGTGCCCAGCACTGTTTAAGTGCTTTACAAATAGTCACTTATTTAATTCTCACAATTCTCTCTTTTTTATTATCTCATTTTTCCAGAGGCAGAAACTGAGGCACAGAGAGATAAGTAACTTGATCAAGGCCACACAGCTAGTAAGTGGTGAAGCTGGGATTCAAACTCAGGTAGTCTCACTCCAAAGTTCTTTGCTGCCTCATCTATGGAGTCACTCATTCATTCGCTCATGCATTCATACGTTCAACATGTAATTACTGAGGATATAACATGTGCCAGGAGCTAAAGGTAGAATGATCCACAAAACCAGACCTGGTCTCTGACCTCGTGGAGCTCACAGTCCAGTGGAGGAGGCAGATATTAGCCAGATAATCACCTAGACAAATGTACACAGTCTAGGAGAGCCTGTAATAGGGGAGTTGACCTAGTCAGGGAGATCAGAGAAAGCTTCTCTGAGGAAGTGATGGTTGAGGTGAAATATGAAGGATGAATAGGAGTTAATTAGGCAAAGAAGGAAAGGAATAGAGTTCCAGACAGAAGAAATAGCATGTGCAAAGACCCTATGGTGGGAGGGAACATGGTGTATTTGAGGCTCCAAAAGAATGCCAGTGTGACTGGAGGAGTGAGAGGTGGGCCTAAAGCCCTCACACTGGCAAGGCCTGTAAGCCACCATCAGTTTTATCCTTGAATGTTTTGTTTGTTTGTTTGGGGTTTTTTGGTGAGGAAGATTGGCCCTGAGCTAACATCTGTTGCTAATCTTCCTCTTTGTGCTTGAGGAAGCTTGTCGCTGAGCTAACATCTGTGCCAATCTTCCTCTATTTTGTATGTGGGATGCCGCCACAGGATGGCTTGACAAGTGGTGTGTAGGTCCACACCTGGGATCTGAACCCATGAATCCTGGGCTGCTGGAGCAGAGCACACAAATTTAACCACTATGCTGCTGGGCCGGCCCCTGCGCTTGAATGTTTTTAATCAGGGGATGACATGTTCACATCTGCATTTTGAACCAATCCCTCTGATCACTCTGGCTTCAGTGTGGAGACTGGTTTGGAGGAGGCCAGAATGAAAGGCAGGAGGCCAGTCAGGGGGTCATTGCCATAGTCCAGGGGAGAGACCTGGAGTGGTGGCTTGCACTTGGGTGATAGCTTTCAGGCTGTGGAAGGAGTCAAGAGCTATCGAGGAAGGAAAATCGATAGAATCTGGTGATGAATTGAGTGTGAGGATTAAAGAGACGGAGAAGGAGATGTCAAGAAAGGCTTCTAGGATTCTGTCTCGCACATCCAGGCAGACAGTTGGTGGTTATATTCTGGAGAACTCAGGAAAGGACTAGGTTTTGTGGGGAAAGATCTTGCATTCGGTTTTGAGCATGTGAATGTTGAGGTGCCGTTGAAACACCCAAGAGTAGGGGTAAACAGCAGGCTATTCAGATATATGGACCCAGAGGTTAGAGGAGAGGACTGGATGGATTCAGTAGTGTTCTGGAGCTGGCTCATCACTGACTCCTGAAAGCCTATTGTTTAAATATTGAAGAATTTTGCAAACAGGTTGTCAAACCATTGGTTACTTCAAATTGGTTATGATGAAAGTGTTTATAGCAAGGAAGGAAGTTGGCAAATGCTGCAAATTGGTGTCCTCTCCCCCGCCCTGTCCCACCTAGTTTACTAGAACACTAGTGGCTGAAGACCACATTTGGGGGTGCTCAGCTGTGGTTGTAAATGAGATCATCAAGGGAGGCTGTACAGAGTGCAGGGCCTAGGACCAACCTTGGTGAATGCCACGAGTTAGGTAGAAAAAGAGCTCACAATGGAAACTGAAAAGGAACAGTCATCTGGCTTCACATTCACATCTGTCTCGTCCTTTCCAGCTCTATTACTGCTGCCTTGGTTGAAGCCCATATTGTTTCACATCTGGACTATTCAAAAAGTCTTCACAACTTATCTCCATTTCTCAAGTCTTTCTCAAAAGTCACTTACGGCTTTTCTGCTAATGGGATTACTGGGGGAGTAAAATAATCTGACCGGAGCAAAGAGCAGAAGAGTATGGGTTTTAAAGTATTGACTCGCTTTCTACCTCTTGCTAACTGTGTGACCTTGGACAAGTTTCCTGGTGTCTCTGAACCTCAGTTTCTTCATCTGTAAAATGGGGCTAATGCTACCTCCTGCCCCAGAGTTGTGAGAATCCATAGAAACTGCATGTGTAGTGAAGGGCCTAGCACAGGGCCTGACTCACCATCAGCCTTTCTTTTCTATTTGCATTGTCAGTGGAGAGGTTGCCAAGGATTTTCGCATATGGTAGCTGGTCTCGACAGGAATGCTCACTGGAGACTCAAGGACTCAGCAAACCTCCATCCTTGGCCTCAGACCCTTCACCTGGACACCCAACCTCCCTCACCTCCTTTGTTTCCTGCTGGCAAAATTGAACAATGGCCCCTTCATTTGGTTTTTCCCACTCTGTGCTCAGCCTTCTCACACAACAGGAGTGAAGAATTTCTGCCCCTCGCCAGCACACCAGACCCTTCCCTCTCCTCACTGGAGCTGGTCCTTGACTCTCAGCTCCTCCAAGAAACTTTCTTGGGCCATGGGCCTCCCTTCCTAACCTCATCCCTCAGATGCACTTACCCTTAGCTCACAGGAATAGACCAAAAGCGCTGGGATGACCTGCATCAAAGGTTAAGGGACACGATTTAAGAAGACCCCAGCACTTTTCCTGTGTTCTAAAGCAGGCTGCACTGAGGCTGGGAGGCCTGGGTGCCTGTTAGAAGTAGGGCTATTTTCTACATCACTCCCTGACGCTTTGAAGAAGGAAAGGAAGGAAGTTAGGAAACTAATATTTATAGAATGCCTATTGGATGCCTGATCTCATGCTAGGGGCCTTCATAAGTTGCATCATTCCTTGTCACAACAACCTTGAGAGATGGTGATGTTATTCAAGTTATTTGTAGTGTTCCTGCTTCCCTGTGGGCTCTGTGAGGATTTAGGACAAGCCGTCTTCAACTTTGCTTCATACAGAACACAGGGGCTGCACTCAATAAATGCTTGTGAGATTGATCTGCAGACACCGTCATGTTAAGGCAGTGTGGCCTAGGACAACAAGGATTTCGGGTCTTCACTACCTACGTGGCTTTGAGGAAGGAATTTCATTTTTCTGAGCCTCAGTTTCCTCATGTGTAAGGTGGAAATAACGATACCTCCCTGGCAGGGGGTTGTGAGCAGGTCCAGGTGGCTTGGTGAACTTCAACCTGCAGTCCAAACATGGGAGAGGCGCCTGTATGTACTCTAAGACTGGCTTTTATTTGTCTGATTGCTGTCTAGGACCATAGTTCCCAAATGTAAATTAGTGCTCATCCTTCACAAAGTTTTCACTCTTCTGAGTTAAAAATGAGAAAAATGATGATGTAGTTTTTCATAAAGCCAAATGTGTTCAGTTTTTAAAATTCTGAAGTTGTCATTCCAACTTTTTGATGTTAAAACGTCCTCTTGTTTATGAAATCTTGGTTACAGTAAGTGGCAGTTTTTTAAAAAATGCCTTTACTTGATCAAATAAAATGTTAGCACTGCTCTGTCAGAGCCCCCTGTGATAGAGCTTGTACAAGGTGTTGAGAGAGAGGACCCTGGGCTGGACTTGGCTGAAAAGAGCTTTGGGGTAGGCTTCCTGGAGGAGAGGAGGTCTGAGAAGAGTTAGGAAGGATGGAGCACTCTAGGTGATGAAGGCTGGGAAAGACACAGGTGGAGATCGAGGCCAGGATGGGCCCAAACAAGCTCTAGGAGCCCACACAGTCTGGGCATCACCCAGCAGGTTAGCACTTCTGAACTTCCCCGGCTGGAGGTGTTGGGGTGGAGGAGGGATTTGCTCTGTCCCAGACTGGCCTGGCTCACAGATAGGGATGAAAAACTCCAGGCCACTGCATTAGGCAGTAACCGATCTCCCCCACTCCAACCCAAAGGCGGCTGCTCTTTGCAGTCTGCTCAGACTCCTCATCAAATTGCTGCCACACTCCTCATGACATCCCCAATTCGCCTTCTGATTTGGCCTGCTCTCCACCAGCTCTGCTGCTTCTGTAAAGCAGGAGTCACTCAGCTCTGCATGCGGGAAGGCAAAGCTCCCACAGCCTGAACATACAGGCTCATCGGAAACTCAAAATCCCCCCTCCCCCTTCCACACACCAAGCCACACACAGGGAGTGGGGGAGTAGGCTGGTTCTTCATTCCAGGATGCCACATGGCAGGCCTGGGGGTGGGGATGGGGCAGCACACTTCCCCAGGGCCTGCTGTGTGACCTCTGGCCTCTCCAAATCACACCACTGCCTGCAGGCCAGCAGCAGGAGGCCCCAGGCGGCTGGGAGGGCCAGGCCCGTCTGCAGGGGCAGAGAGTTTGGCCATCTGAGCATGCGCTTTTGCATTCCAAGTGGTGGGTCTGGATTATCCATTTCTTGGATTTCTCCAGACCTCTGCTCTATCCATCAGAGTGTTTTTTTCCACCTGGAATCCTTTGGCCAGTAGGTGCTGCCACTAGTGTGTCCAGCCAGCAGCATATGCCAGGTGCCTTCCAGCTGCCCAGCTGGCCCAGGCAAGAGGCAAAGGATAGCTTCCAGAGGAAGAGGAAGCCCATGGGGGCAGACAAGAAGGCGAGGCTAAGGAACTGCAGCAACGGCCGTTCCCAGTGCCCAGAGTGGCCCGACCCAGCCAACAGTACTCAGCATTCCCAGCTCCCCGTTCAGGGCAGGTTGCCATGGTATTTTGCCTGCTGGTGCAGTGGGACTGGAAAAAAAAAGCAGAGGAGTTAGTGAGCCTGAGGGTGGAGGATTAGGGGAGGGGTTTAAAAACTGGAGGAGAGCTGGACCTTTTGCCTCAGTTCCATCTGGAGTTTGAGTCAGCAGGAGTGGCTGCCTGAGAGAGAAGTCTTTGCATCCTTCTGCCCCCAAGGATTCCTGCCGCTATAATGCCCAGCAGTGGCACATGTCTTACAGGCTTTCTAAGGGTCTGGGTGAACATCTATGCCACGGCTCTGCTCCCACCTGTGACATGGTGGGTCTTTCTTGTGGCTTGTAAGCTCTCCCCATCCCTGTGACCTGGCTTGCTCAGCTCTGTTTATCATTCCCACACTGAGCCAAGCAGCCATTTCTGCAGGGTGGGCATCAGCTACACTCGACTGATTTCTAGCATCTCCTGGCATTGAGCAGCAGCCTGTAGCTGTGATGGGAGAGGGGTTAATGCTCATTTCAGTGGCAGCATTAGAGTTGAGTCCAAACTCCTTGGTATTCAAAGACTCAACAATTAATCTTTTACAATGCTCAACATTCCAATGACACATATTTGGCCCCCAAATTGAATATATATGTTAAAAAAATATAGAGATAGTGGATAAAATGTTTTCAGTTTCCATTTATGTATTTAGCATCTCATGGACACAAGTATGGTGTCAAATTTCATTTGTAAGTTGACAATTTCCAACTCTGTGTGTCTAAATATATTTGGATGATCAACATTTGATAGGGTAATTGGTGTCTCTGTAACACGTGTCCAAATCTTACCTGTGCTGACAGGCTATGTAAACTAATTTGTTCTCACTGAGATTTTAGACATTAAGCTTTACGGTAAGAAATAAGTTGAGAGAAGTCAGTCTGAGATATTGTAAATTATGAGCATAAGAAGAGGAGCTTATTTCTCAAGAAGAACAAACAAACAAGCAAAAAATCACAGACCCAGTCTGCCCATCTCTCAACGCCCAACTTCAAGGCCACTTCCTCCACGAGGTCCCCTCAGCCTTTTCCAGCCGGAGAGCGTCACCCCCATCTGCTCCACAGTGCTTACTCGGATTTGTTCTAGGGCCTCTGGTGCCTTCTCCCTTGGGTTATAGTTAGTAGTGTATTTGGCTGTTTTCCTTACAAGTCTGTGAGTTCCCTGAAATCACATTTCGTCTTTGGTTCCTTCTGGATACCACCAGCCTTTAGCACAGAGCCTGTGCTTAAATAGTCACTCATGGAATAACCGATGGAGATGGATGACTTCTCTCCTTGTTGGGTTTTGCTTGGAAGCCCCAGAGTTTCTCACTGGGGAGAACAAGTACTTGTCTGCAAGCGGCACCCTCAGTGTCTCCCCGCTGCCTAGCAGCCCATCCCCTCCCCTCCCCATACTTGGTCCTTCTAGCTCTCTATTTCCTTGTTCCTCCTTTCCTTACCTCGTTCCCTATCTGGTGCAATATAGCCTGCCTCCTGCAAACACCCAGAGGGGCCCCTCGCCTTCTTCCTTGCTTCAGGCCCCCTTTCCAATGAGCACCTGGAGTGGAACATGCCCCACCCCCATGTCTCTCTGGGTTATGAGGAGGGGTGAGAGCCTTACAGGGCTGGGGTCACTCCATGTCCCTTCTCTTCATTGGTCTTTAGTACTGAGCAGGTATGTTTGTGTGTGTGTGTGTGTGTGTGTGTGTGTGTAATAAAATATACATAACAAAAGATGTACCATTTTAATCATTTCTTAAGTGTACAGTTCAGCAGCATTAAATATATTCACATTCTTTTACATCCATCTCCAGAACATTTTCATCTTCCAGAACTGAAACTCTGTACCTATTAAATAGTAACGCCTTGTTTCCCCCTCTCTCCAGCCCCTTATAAACACTATTCTACTTCCTGACTCTATGATAGACTACTCTAGGTACCTCATATAAGTGGAATCATACAATATGTGTCCTTTTGTGTCTTACTTATTTCACTTAGCATAATGTCTTCAAGTTTCATTCATATTGTAGCATGTGTCAGAATTTCCTTCCTTCTACACGCTGAATAATATTTCATTGAGGTATCGTGGTATTCCATACCACATTTTGTTTATTCATCAATGAACATTTGGGTTGCTCCAATCTCTTGGCTGCTGTGGACAATGCTGCCGTGAACATGGGTGTACAAATATCTTCTCAAGTCCTTGCTTCCAATTCTTTTGGGCATTTTTTGAGGAACTGCCGTACTGTTTTCCACAGTGGCTGTACCATTTTGCTGTACCACCAGGAGTGCACCACAAGAGTTCCAATTTCTCCATGTCTTCACTAGCACGTGTTATTTTTTTCCTTTTTATTATTATAATAGCCATCCTAATCGGTATAAAGTAGTACCTCATTGTGGTTTTGAATTGCATTTCCCTAATGAGTAGCCATGTTGAGCATCTTTTCATGTGCTGAGCAGGTAAATTTCTGGCCTGCTTATGAGACTGTGCATTTAGCCTTGTTTTCCAGGTGCTCTTGGATGTTGGAAGTATGCGTTTTTGTTTTTGTTTTTGTTTTGGAAGATTGGCACCTGAACTAACATCTGTTGCCAATCTTCTCTTTTTTTCCTTCTTCTTCTCCCCAAAGCCCCCCAGTACATAGTTGTATATTCTAGTTGTAGGTCCTTCTGGTTGTGCTATTTGGGACGCCACCTCAGCATGGCTTGATGAGTGGTGCCATGTCCGTGCCCAGGATCTGACCTGGCGAAACCCTGGGCTGCTGAAGCAGAGTGCAGGAACTTAACCACCCATGGGGCTGGCCCCTGCCCATTGTTTTGTAGATTAGAATTACCTTGACTTACAGAAGTCTTTCTTGTACAGACAGTTACTCTGAACTCTCTGCACACTTTGAAGGCTGCAACCCCACAGCCAGCCAGTCCTGTAGCCTTTCTCTACTCTCTGCCCATGCTTGTAGACCTGGCCCTCCCAAAGCTCCAGAATTTCTTTGATTCTCTGTTTTCTGTCATCTTTGACCCATATAGTCCCACCCTTCTGTGACAGCCAGCCAGCAACCCTGGAGAGGAAAAGACTCAGGGAATGGAGAAGAAGGGAAAAGGCAGGTGGTGGCGGACTTCTTTGAACCCAATTTCTGGTAAAAACACTAGATAAATCTGCTCCAGGGGCTGGCCCCGTGGCCGAGTGGTTAAGTTCGCGCGCTCCGCTGCAGGCGGCCCAGTGTTTCGTTGGTTCGAATCCTGGGCGCGGACATGGCACTGCTCATCAAACCACGCTGAGGCAGCATCCCACATACCACAACTAGAAGAATCCACAACGACGAATATACAACTATGTACCGGGGGGCGTTGGGGAGAAAAAGGAAATAATAAAATCTTTAAAAAAAAATATATCTGCTCCTCCTTCGTTGCAAAAAGCCTGTTTTTGTTTTTCTATCAAGCAGTTCTATTCCTTCTTAGAAACCTGCCTGTTCTCCATTTGTACAAGATGAGGAATAGAAAATGGATCTATGTTGGGGTAACTATCAAAATGCCCAAATTTGTCACTAAAAATGGCGTCCGGGAATTTCCTTTGCTATTTGATCTCTGAGTGAGTGTAAAGAGTGGTGACCCTCGTGGAAAACAAAAGTCAGAACAAAAAGGAAGCCCCTTCAAGTCCTTAGCAGGCAAGAGTTATAGTAGGAGGGTTTCCAGGTGGAGAAGGGATGAAGTTCTTCAGTTTCATCTTCCTCTTGGAGTCCTCTCACTGATTCCACTTTCTGCACTACCCCAGATGGCCTGGGACGTGTTGTTTGTTAGCTCACCTGGGGACCAGACCCAAATCCTTCTCTTTGGGCTTCTGAGATATGAGGCCTTCTCCACAGGAAATGTATAAAATAATATAGGAAACCAAGGAAGAAATCATTGCAAAAAATGCAGTTAGCAACATATTAAATAGACAAGTTTTCTGAGTGCGAGTTTTGGATCCAACAGTGAGTGCAGTCTGAGCCACCAAGAGCCAGAGCATCATGGCTGCTACCTCACCTGCCTGCCTTCTGACCCAGCTCCCTGCCTATATTTAGGGGGTGGTGCCATCTAACTTTCTATAATCTGGGAGGACATTCCAAGGCAAGACCCAAGGAGATCATGTTCCAAACCAGCTGTTCACCAGAGCCTTCCCACTCCAACCTGGTTTCCTGTCTGGGCAGGAGCTTTGCCACCGGCTCTCTCTCAGCACAGGCTTCATCCTCGAAGCAGTGATCTTGTTCTTTAGAATCAGCTTCCCAAAGTGGGCCTGTGTTCCCTGGGGAGTGGGGGTACATCTCATGCTTTTAGATGGGGCATGAATGAATATTTTTATTTTAAAAGTGGTGCATTTATTTTTATGGTTTCCTTTAATTTAGGTCATGTGGTAGTGGTTTTTCATTTATATGAACAATACAGAGTTTCTTTAAGTGAAAGAGTGAGAAATTTAAAGGAAAATATTAATTAAATAATAATTCAGATGGTATATGGATACGATGAAAATTGGGAAAGGTGGCCCATAAGTGACTGGCGATTGGGACATTGGGACACGCTGCCTTAGAGTGACCTGCCTGTCTAAGAGGAGCCCTGTAAGCAGACAGTTGCCAGGAGGGCTGTGTGACAGGGATTACTAGCATTTGGTTCTGGGGGCCTTCCTGTTTCTGGATCTCTGCTGAGAGCAAGGAAAGCCTAGAACAGATTTACTAATCTATTAGATCTATTAGTAGACTTCCCTGTGAGCACAAATAACTGGGTCATTGACAATGTTTTATTTCCTCATTACCTTCCTCTAATGCTTTCCTTGCTAAAGTTCAAGGCAGAATTAGTAGTAAGTAAACCTCAGATTACTCTGCTTTGGCAGAATCTCTTTCACTCAAAAGTTTGCCTCCCAACCCCCACCTGGACCCTCCAGAAAGAGGACTTTTCAAATCTTTTCTCCTTTTACTCCACACTATCCCAGCCCTTAATCTCCCTAAACATCACATGGGACGCATTCATAAACATTGTTTGGCCTAAAGAAATCTACACTAGGCTCATCTACTTCTGCTTGTGAGATGACTCCATGCACCCTTGTGTTGTGGGCATTCCCTGGTGGCCATTCTAGGCACAGTGGGAAGGAACTGAGGAAGCTAGCGTTTCCTGAGTCCCTACTGGGAGCCAGGCACTGCACTAGGCGTCCATCTGACTGAGCTCTTCAAATTCTCCCACCAATCCAGCAGGTATCATTTGATACTTGAGGAAACTGAGGCTCAGAGAAGCTCAGTTACTTGCCCCAGGTTCTCTGACTCACAGGCGCTTTCCACTTTTTCCACGGGGGACTGCCCTTTCCTGCCCAGTGTGTGCTGTCGCTGCTGCTTGGATGACTAGCAAAAGGTCTCAGCACGAGGTCTTTCTCTTTTGCCTGCAACAACAATGAGCTGGAGGGGAAAACAGATTGATTAAAGTTGAATTTGTCCTAGTGGGAAACTGGCCAGAGCATCTCTGGAGAGCCTCAGGCCAGCCCGGCTGGCTGTCAGGATGTGGCCTGGAGCCTGACTTCCCTTCCTGGCCCTCCTTTATCTTCCTACCCTCTTTCATTGCCTTCTGCTCCCTGACCCTGCTGCCCCCTCCATGGGAGCTGAAAAGCAAGCTGCTCAGAAGGAAATGGCTTTTGTTATTTAACCTGGATTAAGTGTCTCCATGTCCCTTCTCTGGAAATCTACTCATGGCTGAAGGAGGGAGACTGGGGTCACCTTAATGTGGCTTGTTCGTTTTGTTGGGGGCCTAAGAGCAAAGCAAAGGCAGCTCCTTACGTACATCACTGGTTTTGTCCTCACCTCCCTTACAAGCACTAAGTCCAACCCTATTCTTTTTTTACTGAGATATAATTGACATATAACATTATATTAGTTTCAAGTGTATGATGTAACGATTCGATATTTGTATATTTGCAAAATGATCACTCCAATAAGTCTAGTTAACATCCATCCTCATTCTTATAAAACATAGGTGATAAATATACAGACCCTTAGCCTAGCATTTAAAGCTACCAACAAATCGGGCCCAAGCAGCCTTTCGTCTTATGATCGATCCACCGCTTCCTTATACAATCCCCATTTTCCTGCTGACCAAAATACCCACCATGGCCCAAAGGCTTTCTGGTCTCCTTGCTCCTCCTGCCTCTCCTATTAAGCAGCTTCATAGAGTATTAAGAGGGTTAGACTCTGAAGCCCTGGGTTGAATGTCATACCTACCAGGCTCATCCTCTGTGAGCTTCAGTTTACTTCTCTCTAAAATGAGATTAATGGCACAGCCCACTTACCTTTTAAAATGGTTGTCATGAGGAGACAGAATGATATGAGAAGCTCTTTGTAAAATGCAAAACACCATCCAAATGCCATTTCTTATTGTTAAGGGACAATGACCCATCTTTTAGGGGCCAGCTCTATGGTACCTCTCCCATGAAGGCTCCTCCAATGCCCTGGGTGAAAGTGAGCACACCCTTTTTTTTCTAATGCTTGGAGATTCTTCATGGCACGCATCACTGTTTGCCTAGCATGAGCGTTAGTTGTGTCCAAGGCTGAGAGTTTATGTGGAGGGCAAAGAAGTGGCTTAGGCATCTTTGTTTCCCACAGGGCCCAGCCTTGTACATAGTAAATTCTCAAAAAGCATTTGTTGAACTAAGGAAGCAAAAAAAGAAAAAGCCAATTCTGTGATTTGGTAGCTAATCTGAGGTGCTACATATGTGTCCCCTCTGGAAGCTGTGAGGGGAGGAAAAATGGCGGGGTGGGAGTGGGATGGCTACAGAGGGAAGTGATGGAAATCTTTCAAATGACTTAAACAGTTTCATTGACTCCTAAGCTTTTTGAGATTTCATTCAATTCAGGCTGCAGGTTTCCTGGGAATTCTTAGGGAGAAAGAAGTCAGAAAAGTTAGTCTTGCGCCTATTCCTGGCTTGCTTTAGAGTACCACAGGGTGAGCCAAAGAGTGGGACACAACTTAGGAACCTTGCTGGTAGGCCCCAGGCCCTGCAATAGCTAGGCAGCAGAGAGGAGCCTCAAAGCTCCGGAAGGCCCAGATATGACAACTTCGAAGAAAGCTGCCTCTATGAAGCAGAGTGGAAGGAATGCTGATCTTGAAAAACAAAGCTACTTCAAGGCCACGTTAGCAATACTCAGGCCCTGCTAAGCTCTTCCTCGGCTCAACATTTGGGTCCCTCTCTGCTTTTTTACAATGTTACTGAGACCTTTGACTTCCAATAAATTTCACATATTCCAAGTGCACAAGTTGCCACATTTTGATATATGTATGCACCTGTAAAATCATCGCCATAATCAAAATAATGAACATTTCCATTGTCCCCCAAAGTTCCCTCTTATTGGTCACCTTTAATCTTTCTTCACAGCCTAAGTTGAGGGAAAGAACATGGGCTTATTGGTGATGGGCTCTTCTTAGATTGGAAAACTTTAGGAGCAGTAGCCTTGGATTTGGGGTACTGGGGCCAGCAGAGCCTCTGAAGTCAGTTCTTCATGAGATCCAGCTTTTGTGGTGCTCATAATAGAGACATTCCTCTGGCACTGTATGGTTTAGGTGGCCTGAGGCAGACTTTACCCTCTGGGCCTCAGTTTTTCCATCAATAAAATGAGACGGTTGGACAAGAAGATCTCTAAGGTTCCTGTCAGCCTGGATGACAGAACCTTTCTGATAACCTTTTCTAAACAGCAATTTTTTTTTAAAGTGTGAAAGAAGTGTAATCTATCTTCTTTGTTTTCTCATGCCCTAAATTACCTTCTGGCAGGGTCCTGGCTGGTGGCCAGAGTGCTGCAGGGTTCTCAGGTTTCTGAGTGGACCATGAACCCCATTTTACAGATGAGGAAGCTCAGATAGGAGAAATGATCTGCCCACAGTTAATACATAGCTGAGTTGGGTTGCAGATCCAGCCCTGACTCCTAATGCAGTACTCTGAGCACTGCCCACCACTCCATTCAAAGATAATATTCCCAAGGATGCAGGCTTGGTTCTCCCCATGTTGCTGGGATGAGCAAGGGTCCTTGCATCCAACAGATAGTTCTGCTTTCCTCCTGACTCAATCAGGGAGCCATAGCTCCCCTCTGCAGGCCTCTGGTGGGGCTAAGAGGGCAATGGAGTGGGCTCGCCTGGCCTCCAAATCAGGCCATAGAATAGAAGTCTTCCATTTTCTTAGACTGGAGGTTTCCAGAAAGCAGAAACTCTCTGGGCATGTAATTCATTGTATGCAGCCTCCTGGGACCACGTGCACATGTTCAGTAACCCCTGGCGGTGGGAGCAGAGAGTCAGCAGGAAAGGGTAGAAATCTTGGGATTGGGAAGGAACTCTGTCTGGCACTTTGTGCCTCATGGGTTGCCCTAGGGGTGTAACCCTCCAAGGGGACCTGGTATGGGCTGGAATTGAGGCAGCGCTGGGCTGAGCCGCACACAGTTGTTTTGGAGCAAGCACATGCTCCCAACAGCTGCATCTTTTGTAGCTCCCCTGAGGAAGGGAGGAGGGCCAGTTACTTCCCCTCTTTTTAGAGACCCCTCTGCCTGCTTGCTGCACCCCGGGGTGAGGTAGGAAAAATGTGCCTTGGAGACAAGTCTCAGCTAAGGGGAATTTGAGGTGGTCGCAGGGTTTCAAGCAGGCCCAGAGTGTCTACTTCCTGAGTACTCAGCAAGTACCCAGAGTAGGTGGTCAGTACATATTTGTTGACTAAATGAATGAGCTCTTACTCCACGTCAGGCACTGTGGGGTGTACAGAAATGAACCGGCCCCAGTCCCTGACTATAGTAGAGAAGGAGGGATAAGACAAACACATAAATAACCGTTACACACGACAGAATGTGATAAATGCCTTAGGAGAGGAACAACAAAGAGATGGAAAGGATAGAGGCTCACATCTGGCAGTGGTGGGGAAAGGGACTCCAGAGAAAACTTCCTGCTTGAGGTGACATTCGAGCTGATCTTAAATAGGGACGAGGGTTTCTACAGTGGATCATGAATGTTTATGTGGTGGGGGAGGAGAGCGAGGTTAGGTTCATTCCAGGCCCCAGCAGCAGGCTTATGGCCAGAAAGCTCCCTGAGCATGTCCCCAGAGAGCACAGAGAACTGCAAATAACTGATAATCTTAGAGCTTCAGTATAGCTGAGTTTTCAGCCTCCTTCCCACCATGCCTTGATCTGAGCCCCCAAGTAGCCAAATGGATTTAGCTGGGACCCTTGATGCCTCATGGACCGGCTAGCCCACACCAGAGGTGGTGGTCAATCCTGGTGGCCTGGTAGTAGTTTCCTCATGAAAGTCTTCCTTCGCAGCTCGTCACATTGCTAGAAACAATAAAAGTCCCTGACTCTGGGAGAAGGCGAGAATGACAGTTACTGGCTCGCTTCATCCATCATTTATGTGGCTGAGATAGGCAATTGCTGGGCAGCAGTAGGGCTGAGTGGGGGCAGGGGGAGGCCCATTATTTTGTATGAGATTGTTCATTGCGCTGCCCCCAAACTGCACAGTGAGGAGTTGGATAGCAACATTCCTGGTTGTGCTATCCATAGGCATGAGCCTGGAAACATAATCCAGCCCTTTCTCTGCTCTCTGCCTCTTTCTCTGTTTCCTAATTTTTATCTCAAGGAAATTAGTTGCTATTACCTGGTAAACTGAATGGTTTCACTTAACAAGGGACAGGGTGTTGGATTCAATTCAACAGATGCTTTCAAATATAGTATCTCACTGAATCTTCAGAACAACTTTATACGTAGGAATTGTTATTTTCACTTTGCAGAGAGGAAACTGAGCTAGGTGACCTGCCAAGGGCACGCAGCTAGGAAGGTGAAATTTGAGCCCAGGTCTCCTAACTTTAGATCCTCTCAGATGCAGAGAGTCTGAAGGCTGGAAGTTATAAATTAATTACAAAATACCAAAATCCAGGAACTGGACAAAGGAGAAGAAGGGGGAAATGCAAGAGTTAGGCAACCACCAGAGCAGAGTGTGCCTCCATGGGGAATGATTGATCAATAAGGTTTCCATTCCAGAATGGAGGAGCCTAGAAGGCACCAAAGGATTGGGAAGAGCGTGGAGATGGAGCCCCCACCTATCTGGCCTCTCACCTGCCCACCATGCTACAGCCATGCAGCCACAGCTCTGTTCACCTCCTTAAGACCAAGAAGTTGGCCAAGGGGGGCCCCAGAGAGGGGCCACTCACCCTAAGCAAATTTAATCCACAAATATTTGTCACCTGTACAAGCATAAGACTCCGGGCTAGTATGCTTCTGAAATATATTTATACCGAAAAGTGTAGCCTAGTTTTAATTAAAGTATTTTTAACAGCTTTATTGAGATGTAATTTATATACCATAAAGTTCTCCCATTTAAACTATACAATTCAAAGCTTTTTACTATATTTAAAGAGTTGTGCAACCATCACCACAGTCAATTTTAGAACATTTTCATCACTCCTAAAATAAGGATGGTACCCTTTTAGCCAGCACTCCCAATCCCTCACCCTCCCCTACTCCTCTATTCTCCAGGACTAGGCAATGACTAATCTGCTTTCTGCCTCTATGGATTTACCTATTCTGGACATTTCAAATAAATGATACTATACAGTGTCTTCTTTTTTACATGGCTTTTTCGCGTAACGTAAGGTTTTTGAGATTCATCCATGTTGTAGGATGTATCAGTATTTCATTCCTTTATTTTTGCTGGAAGATATTCAATTATATGGATATACCACATTTTGTTTATTCATTCATCAGTTGATAGACCTTTGAATTGGCAAGTTTTTGTGTGGATGCATGTTGTCAATTCTCTTGGAGCCTAGGTGTGGAATTTCTGAGTCATATGGTAACTCTATCTTTAACCTTTTGAGGAGCTGCCAAGTTTTCCAAAATGGCTGCACCATTTCTCCACATCCTTATCAACACTTGTTATTGAGTGTCCTTTTGATTATAACCATTCCAGTGGGTGTGAAGTGGTATCTCATTGTACTTTTGATTTGCATGTCCCTAATGAGTCACGATGGTAAGCATCTTTTCATGTGTTCGTTGGCCATTTGTATATTTTCTTTGGAGAAATATCTATTCAGATCCTTTGCCTATTTATAATTGAGTGATTTGTCTTTTTATTGTTGAGTTCTAATTGTTCTTTATATATTCTGAATACTAGACCCTTATCAGATAAATGATTTGCAAATATTTCCCCCCATTCTGTTAGTTGTCATTTCACTCTCTTGATAGTGTCTTTTGATGCACAAAAGTTTTTAATTTTTATGAAGTCCAATTTATCTATTATTTCTTTTGTTGCTTATGTTTTTGGTATCATGTCTAAGAACCCATTGCCAAATCCATGGTCAATAAAGATTTACCCTTATGTTTTCTTCTAACAACTTCATAATTGTAGCTCTTATATTTTGGTCATTGATTCATGTTGAGTTCAATTTTATATATGGTATGAAGTAGGAGTCCAACTTTATTCTTTTGCATGTGACCATGCAGTTGTTCCAGCATCATTTGTTGAAAAGTCTATTCTTTTCCTATTGGCTGGTGTTGGCACCCTTGTCGAAAATCAGTTGTCCATGGATGTATAGGTTTATTACTGGACTTTCAATTCTATTCCATTTGACTATATGTCTGTCTGTCTTTATGCCAGTACCATATGGTTTTGATTACTGTAGCTTTCTAGTATGATTAGAAACCCAAAAGTGTGAGTCCTCCAATTTTGCTGTTCTTTGTCAAGAGCGATTTGGCTATTTGGGGTCCCCTGGAAGTCCATATGAGTTTTAGAATTAGCTCTTCCATTTATGCAAAAAAGGCCATTGGGATTTTGATAAGCATTGCATTGAATTTGTAGATCACATTTGGTAGTACTGACATCTTAATATTAAGTCTTTCAGTCGAAGAACACAGAATATGTTCCCATTTATTTGGGCTTCTGTAATTTCTTTCATCAGTGTTTTGTAATTTTCAGTGTATAAATCTTGCAACTCCTTGGTTAACTTTATTCCTAAGTGTTTTATTCTTTTTGATGTTACTCATTTTGATAAATGAAATCATTTTCTTAATTTTGTTTTGGATTGTTCATTGCTAATCTATAGAAATACAACTGATTTTGGTATGTTGATCTTGTATCCTGCAACTTTGCTGAATTCATTTGTTAGCTCTAATAGTTTTTTTGGTGAGTGTTCTAGGATTTTGTATATATAAGATCACGTCATCTGAAAATAGACATAGTTTTACTTCTTCCTTTCCTATTTCAATAAATTTTTCTTTTTCTTTTTGCTTGTATGCTCTAGCTAGAATTTCCAGGACAACTTTGAATAGAAGTGTCAAAATAAGACATCCTTGTCTTGTTTCTGATCTAAGGGGGGAAGTTTTCAGTCTTTCACCACTGAGTATGATGTTGGCTGTGTGTTTTCACATATGCCCCTTATCATGTTTCGAAAGTTCCCTTTTAGTCTTCATTTGTTGAGTGTTTTTATCATGAAAAGGTATTGAATTTTTGTCAAAGGTTTTTTCTACATTATGTGACATGATCTTTTTTCTTCATTCTATTAATGTGGTGTTTTATAATGATTGGGATTTTCATATGCGAAACCATTGTCGCATTCCTGGAATAAATCCCAGTTGGTCATGGTACATAATTCTTTCAATATGCTGCTGGATTTGGTTTGCTAGTATTTTCTTGAGGATTTTTGCATCTATATATGGGATATTGGTCTGTAGTTTTCTTTTCTTATGATGTGTTTAGCTTTGGAATCAGGCTAATGCTGGCCTTGTTGAATGAGTTAGGAACTGTTCTCTCCTCTAACTTTTTGAAGAGTTTGAGAAGGATTGGTGTTAATTCCTCCTTAGATGTTTAGTGGAATTCACCAGTGTAACCATCTGGTCCTGGACTTTTCTTTATTGAGAGGTTTTTGATTACTGATTCAATATCTTTACTTGTTATAAGTCTATTCAGATTTTCTATTTCTTCTCGAGTCAGTTTTGGTAGTTTGTGTGTTTCTAGGAATTTGTCCATTACATGTAGGTTGTCTAATTTGCTAGTATACAATTGTTCATAGTATTCTCTTATAATGACTTTTAGATAAAGCACCAAAGGCATGATCCCTAGGATGCCCACAGACATATAGATTTTCTCCTATGTTACCTTCTGGGAGTTTTATAGTTTTGTGTTTTGCATTTAGGTCTGTGATCCGTTTTGAGTTAATTTTCGTGAAAGGTGTATAAAGTCTGTGTCTGGATTCTGTTGCTTTTTTTTTTTTTTTTTGCATGTGGATGTCCAGTTGCTACAGCACCATTTGTTGAAAAGACTGTCTTTGCTCCATTGTATTGCCTTTGCCCCTTTGCCAAAGATCAGTTGACTATGTTTATGTGGATCTATTTCTGGGCTCTCTAGTCTGTTTCATTGATCTATTTGTCTGTTCTTTCACCAATACCACGCTGTCTTGATTACTATAACTTTATAGTAAGTCTTCAGGTAGGGTATTGTCAGTCCTTCAACTTTATTCTTCCCCTTCAATATTGTGTTTGCTATTCTGAGTCTTTTGCCTCTCCATATAAACTTTAGAAATCAGTTTGTTGATATTCATAAATTAACTTGCTGGGATTTTGATTGGAATTGCATTGAATCTGTACATCAAATTGAGAAGGACTAACATCTTGACAATATTGAGTCTTCCTATCTATGAACCTGGAATATCTCTCCATTTGTTTAGTTCTTCTTTGATTTTGTTCATCAGAGTTTTGTAGTTTTCCCCATATAGATCTTGTACATATGTTGTTAGATTTATACCTAAGTATTTTGTTTTGGAGGGTGCTAATGTAAAAGATATTGTGTTTTTTTAATTTCAAATTTCACTTGTACATTGCTAACATAAAGGAAAGCAATTGACTTTTGTATGTTAACCTGGTATTCTGCAGACTTGCTATAATCATTTATTAGTTCCAGGAGTTTTTTTGTCGAATCTTTCAGATTTTCTACATAGACAATCATGTCATCTGTGAACAAAGACAGATTTAATTATTAATTTATTTCTATTATTTAAGTAATTTATTTCATTCCCAATCTGTATACCTTTTATTTCCTTGTCTTGTTTTATTATATTAGCTAAAACTTCCAGTATATTGTTGAAAAGGAGTGCTGAGAGGGTACATCCTTGCCTTGTTCCTGATCTGATTGTGAAAGCTTTGAATTTCTTACCATTAAATATGATGTTAGCTTTTTGTAGATATTCTTTATCAAATTAAGGACAGTCTTCACTATATCTAGTTTAATGAATGTGTAAAGCTCCCTGAAGTAAAACAAAACTGTGAGGCCCTCCTATTACCGGCTTCCCGTGGAATTTTTAACTCTCAGACTTGTCCACACTGAGCCACCAACAATTCATCAATTACAGTTCAGAT
The DNA here is from genome assembly GCF_037783145.1 of Equus przewalskii. NCBI lineage: Eukaryota > Metazoa > Chordata > Mammalia > Perissodactyla > Equidae > Equus > Equus przewalskii. The sequence goes on from NC_091863.1 coordinate 55,453,130, forward strand.
TTTCCTACTCTGGTGCTGGTTTCTGCTCTCGTAAGTTGTGATTCTCTGTATCTGCTCGTCTGTCTCTCTAATTTTGAGGGCAGTAGTTTGCCCTGTGACCTCACTTCTCTGAAGGATCTAAGAAGAGTTGATTTTCAGTTTGTTCATCTTTTTACTTGTTGTTAGAATAGAGTGGTGACTTCTAAGCTCCTTACATACCAGACTGGAAACTAGAAGTCAATGATTGGTTTGTTAAAAAATATTGTTCACCACTTTTGCTGGCAGTGTGTTCATAGAGCACCTCACACTGTCGTGCTGGAAGTTGAACCTCCTACTTCATTTTGTTTTATTGCCAAGTAATGTTTCAATGTATAGATGTACCACAGTTTATTAATCCATTTACCAGTTGATAAATACTTGGATTGTTTCCACTTTTTGGATATTATAAATAATGCTGCTATGAGTATTTATGTAATATGGGCTATTTTTACCTTTTCTTTCTTTCTTTTTTTTTTGATGAGGAAGATTGGCCCTGAGCTAACATCTGTTACCAGTCTTTCTCTTTTTGCTTGAGGAAGATTGTTACTGGGCTAACGTCTGTGCCAATCTTCCTCTATTTTATGTGGGATGCCACCACAGTGCAGCTTGACAAGTGGTGCTGGGTCTGCACCCAGGATTCGAACCCGTGAACCCTGACTGCCAAAGTGGGCACGTGCACTTAACCACTACGCCACTGGGCTGACCTCATTTTTACCTTTTCTTGATGGTGTCCCTTGAAGCACAAAGTTTTCCAATTTTGATGAAGTTCAACTTGTCAGTCTTCCTTTGCTTGTGGTTTTTAGTGCCATATGCAAATTTAAACAATATAAAGTATCAAATTAGCCAACATCAAGAGCTTTGATTGTTCAGTGTTGACGGGATGGGGGCAGCAGTGCTCGAATGTACTGTCAGTAGACATGTAAATCACTACAGCTTCTCTCTTTGGAAGATTATTTAGCAATAGCTATAAAAATTACAAATGCACATAACCTTTGAGCTAACAATTCCATTTCTAGGAATACATGGTATAGAAATGCACATATGCCTAAAAATATTCATTGTAATAATGTTTGTAATAGTAAATCACTAGGAAACTATCTAAATGTCTCTCATTCAGTGCCATATATAAAGTATAGTACATGCTTACAGTAGAATATTCTCTAGGGAGAAAAAAGGAATGAGGTATTTCTATATGTGCTGATATGGAAATATCAATACGATATGTCTACCTATGCGTCGAAATTCTTAGAGATACCCAATGAAAGGTGGTTGCCCCTAATATGAAATTGGGCATCTGAAGAAAGAAGAAGACAAATGTGTTTTGATCTTGTATCCTACAATACAACCTTGTTGAATTTGTTTATTAGTTCTAATAGATTTTTGTGGTTTCCTTAGGATTTTCTACATACAAAATCATGTCATCTGCAAATAAATATCATTTTACTTCTTCCTTTCCAATCTGAATACCTTTTATTTCTTTTCTTTATTTTCATTTCTTTTGTCTCCTTCCTCCCTCTCTCCTTCCCTCCTTTCCTTTTTTTTTTCTTTGCCTAATTGCCCTGGCTAGAACCCCCTTAGAATGTTTAGTAGAAGTGGTGAGAACAGACATCCTTCCTTATCTTAGAGGAAAAGCTTTCAGTTTTTTACTGCTAAGTGTGATGTTAAGTGTGGTTTTTTTCATAGAAACCCTTTATCTGGTTGAGGAATTTTCCTTCTATTCCTAGTATATTGAGGTTTTGGGGTTTTTTGGGGTTTTTTTTTTTGTCGTATTAGGGTGTTACATTTTGTCAAAGTTTCTTCTGAATCTATTGAAATGGTATAAGGTTTTTGTACTTTAAGGATTTTTAATTGATTTTAAGATGTTAAACCAACCTTAAATTCCTAGGATAAATCCCACATGTTCGTGGTATATCATTCTTTTTATATGTTACCGGCTGGGTCTGTTAATATTTTGTTGACTTTTGCATCTATATTCATAAGGGATATTGGTCTGTAATTTTCTTTTCTTGTGATGTCCTTTTCTGGCTTTGATATTACGATAAAGATGGCCTCATAGAATGAATCTGGAAGTGTTTGTTCCTCCTCTGTTTTCTGAAAGAATTTGCAAAGGATTAGTGTTAATATTTCTTTAAATGTTTTGTATAATTCATCAGTGAAGCCATCTGGGTTTCGACTTTTTTGTGGGAAGTTGTAAAATTATTAAGTCAATCACTTGTTATGAATCTATTCATATTTTCTTCTTGAGTCAGCTTTAGAACTTGTTCTTTCTAGGAATTTGTCTGTTTCGTCTAAGTTATCGAATTTGTTTGCCATACAGTTGTTCGTAGTGTTCTTTTATTTTCCTTTTTATTTCTATAAGAGCGGTAGTGGTAAGTCTTCTCTATTTTTCTCTTGGTCAGTCTAGCTTAAAGTTTGTCAATTTTGTTGATCTTTTTCAAATAACCAACTTTTGAATTTGTTAATTTTTCTACTGTTTTTCTATTCTCTACTTCGTGTGTTTCCTCTCTAATCTTTATTATTTCCTTCCTTCTGCTTGCTGTCAGTTTAATTTGCTTTTCTTTCTCTAAGAAGTTTCTTAAGCCGTTTTTGCTTTTTTGTTCCACTGTTCCTCTTTTACTGACTTCTTTTGCATTAAATAAATATTTTCTAGTGTAACATTTTAATTCCTTTAATGACTTTTGAACTATGTTTTTGAGTTGTTTTCTTCGTGGTTGTCCTAAGGCTTACAATATACATCTTTTTCTTTTTGGCGTCGTATTGGTTTATAACATTGTGTAAATTTCAGGTGTACATTATTATATTTCAGTTTCTGTATAGACTGCATCGTGTTTACCACCAACAGTCTAATTTTTATCCATCACCATACATGTGGGCCCCTTTGTCCCTTTTGCCCTCCCCCACCATTACACTATACATCTTAACTTACCAGAATCTACTTCAGGTTTACACTAAGTTAATTTCATTGAGATACAGAAACTTCATTTTTATGTAGCTCCCTTCCCTCTCCAATTTTTTGTGCTATTATTATTATATATATTATATCCATATATGTTAAAAATCCAGCAACACCTGGTTACAATTATTGCTTTATTTATTCTTATGTCTTTTAATGAACCTCATAAAAGAAAGGAGAGCACAAATATATTTATAGCATTTTTAAGACATTAACCTTTTTAATTACCATTGCTGCTCCTCTTCATTCCTTCCTGTGGATTTGAGTTAACATCTGGTGTCATTTCCTTACTCCAGTACAGCTTTGTTCCCAGCCGCTTTCTTTATGCTAGTATTGTCAAATATATTTCATTTCTATATGTCGTAAGACAAACAATATGATTTTATAGCTGTTTATGAAATTATTTTTAAATCATTAAATACAAGAAAGAAAAAGAAATATGTAATTGTATTGTCCTTTATCATTACCTACATAATTACCTTTACTGGAGTTCTTTGGTTATTTGTGTGAATTCACATTGCTGTCTGGTGTCACTTCCTTTCAGCCTGAAGAACTTCCTTTGATATTGTTGTAAGGCAGGTATGATAGCAATGGATTCTCTTAGTCTTTGTTTTGCTGTCATTTTTGAAATAGTTATTTTGGGTTTAGGGGTTGACAGTTTTCTCTTTCAGAACTTTGAATATGGCATCCCACTCCCATCTGGCCTCCATTGTTTCTGATGAGAAGTGAGCTGTTAATCTTTTGGGGGTTTCCTTGCACATGATGAGTTGTTTTTCTCTTTCTGCTTTCAAGATTATCTCTTTGCCTTTCAACATTTCTGTATTTCAACAACTATGATGTGTCTTTATCCTGCTTGGAGTTCATCAAGCTTCTTGAATGTGTATATAAATGCTTTTCATCAAATTTAGATTGTTTTCAGCCAGTATGTCCTAGAATACTTTGTCTGTTTTTTTCTCTGTCACCTCTCCTTCTGGTACTCCCATTATGTATACGTTGGTGCATTAATGGTGTTCCACATTTCTCTGAGGCTCTGTTTATTTTTCTTCTCTTCCTCCTCTTCCTTCTTCTTCTTTTTGTTGTTCTTCAGATAGCAAAATCTCTATTGACCTATCTTTACAGTTAGTTGTGTGTCTGTGGCTTAGAAACTGCCTTCATTGTTCAGAGAGTTTACAATTTTGCCCCACGTTCAACCAGTAAGTAGTAGCTTAGAAATTCTCTCTCTGGTCATTCCTGAGAGGGCACAGTTTTCCAGACCACTAGGGATGAGTGTGATTTAATTTTAAGCCTGGCTTCATAGAGTGGCTCCTGAATCAAGGTAGCTTATTGCTTAATCAGTGCTTGGTCAAAGGTTGTGCTTAAGTCCCTTGAGCCAGTAAGACTTCTGCCCTTTGCTGCTTGATCTGTGTGTGCCTTGAGGAGTGTTTTCAAGTCTGTCCCACATCATTCTCTGATTGCTCCTGAAGTGGGTGCAGCCTAGTGCATGTGCATAGCCATCCAGATCCATAGGGATGAATGTCATTCCACAAGGGGGTCTTCTTGGCTTTCTCTTTCCCTGGTAAACTTCAGGCTAGCCTGCCATTTTTCTCATTGCCACTAGTTTTGTGAAGCTACTAGCCCCCTCTTAACTTCTTGCCACCAAAATCTCCATTGTTTTTGACAGTGCCCTTAGGCACCAGTTCCTCCGTGCTCTGCTCTAAATGGTTCCATTAAGGTAGAGCTGTAGAGCTCTCCATCCTTATGATCTGCCTTCACCTCTGGGCCACTGCACTAAAGCTGGGAGTGGGCACAGTGCCTGCCTCCCCTGGAGTGATACTCTCTGCTCTATGAGTGGGCACTAGGGAGAAAATGGTAGCCCCTTGTCTTCTCAGCTTGCTTCTCCTAGCATGGAACCTCCATCCTGTGAGTGAGCTGAGGTAGGATGATTGAGGGCCCAGTATTCTTGGCCTGCTGAGCCTGAGGTAGAGCTTCTTCCACCCTAGGATTTGGGGCTGGGTGGGAGAGGAAAGCCTAGTCCTCTTGGCCACTCCCACCCAGAATAGAGCTTCTGCAATACTGAGCTAGAGGAGATGAGAGATGCTCTTGGGGTGAAACTATAGCTCCAAGACTGGGAGCTGAGGGAAAAGGGAGCCCTGTTTTCTTGGCTACACTCATCCAGAAAAGTGCTTCTATAACATGAAGCTGGGGGGAGGGGGACAGAATTGGAACAGGTCATGGCTCAAATGCCACAGACTCTCACTGTTCTTACCAAGATTTAGTAAATTTTCTTGAATAAATGTTTCTCTACTTGCTGTATGCCCTGAGGACAATCTCCAGAGACTTTAATGGTTGTTTTTTAAAATAATTTTCACCAGTGAAATGGTTGTTTCACTGGGGAGTAATACCAGTTTCCCATACAACCGTTCTGGAAGTCCCACAGTCTTAAAATTTTCCCAGTGGAAAAAAAATTTTGAATGGGGGCTCCATCTCTACATATTATCTCTACTAGAATTCAGTTAAGCCCAAACCCAAGATTTTTTTCAGGGGGAAAGAGAGCATACAAAAAGGTGAAATAGGGTTACAATGTGAGACATTTCAAAAATAAACCCAATAAATAGTTTGAGGTTTATCACCTAAGTGCTGATATTTTGCAGAGTAGCTGTTCTCCAGAATCAGGCATTAATCAGAAGGAGAAAAAGCAGTAATTATGTGTAAAACATTGTGATCCTGGAGCAGCAGAAATAATCCCGTCCTGGGAACTACTTATGGTTATGTAGGGCCTATTCTGCTGCTGATATGGCTATGGTTTGGAAACTTCATTTTAATTTTTTATAGGAAAAATTATTTTCACTAAATATTGGCAGGAGCACAAATAGTCCCTCAATTGATCTCTAGAAACATACAGGCTGAGTCCAAAATGCAGAAAAGCAGATTGTGACATTACTGTGACTTTTAACTGCTTTAGTGACCCTTTCCGTGCTGACTGTAGGTGAAAGATTATTTCTCTTCTCTCTCTGCCTTGCCTTCTCCCTCTGTGGCATAGAATTCTGAACACTAGACCTGCTGGGAAACTCTTAACTTGATGGAAAGTGTGATAAGGCTGGAGAGATGCCTTCTTCTAAATTGACTCCCTCTCCAATTGTATCTCTTCTTGGCCTGCTCATTCTGACCACTTTATCAAGGGAATTGTGAGTTTTAAAGAAGTGCAGGACCCTAAAGAGAAGAGGCGGCCGTAGCAGCTCTCACTTCTCTTCCCCCTTGTTCAGACTGTGTGTATCTTGATTCTGGGCAGCCACTGTTCCTTTGTGCCCAAATCTGGCAACCTCATACCCTGGCTGCAGGACCACAGGGCTGGAGGGGCAGATACCAATCTATCTGTTCCCTGGGGACACTCCCTCCTTTGCCTTTGCAAAGGAAGCTCAGGCACACTGAGGATGACTGCTTGGAGACCATGGCCACTGCAGTACCCTGGCATCTCAGTTTCCTGTCCTTCTGAACTCCTCTAATTTACTCTCTCCATCATTCATGGACAAATTTTTATCAAGACATCTCACTATTTAATTCTCTGTTCTGAACACAGTCTCTCCTCCCACAGCTTCCCAGCACATCTGCAGTATGGCCTCCTTGCTTTTGGCAAAACCTTTGCATTTTAGACAATGCCTCCCCCATTCCTGCCTTTCTCTCTCTCTCTTTCACCCTCCCCCCTCTCTCCATCAGTAGTGCCTTCAATTGCTTCTCTAAAAAGCCTAGACCCCATGATGCCCTCACTCCCTTGACCTTTGTCCCTTCTTATCATACCAATTGTCATCTCAAGGCTGACTCCCTGCCCCCTTCCCCTAGCTTCTTTCTCTCCTCCTCTTGGCCCTGAGCTTTATTTACAAAGACCGTGTTTCTCTCCTCTTCCAAATTAGCTCCCCACCCTCCTCCCCATCACCATTCCTCCCAGCCTCCCGATTTGCAGCCTAACAAAATTCAGGGCCCCATTGGCCAACCAGGTAAGGTGAAGGGGAGAAGCAGGCCCTAGAGAGTTTTGGAACATGCCCCTCTGTCTCAAGAGGGAAGCTACTGCTGGGCTCCAGCCCACTGGTGTCCTATGGGATGCAGACACAGTGCTGCCAGATCCTCTGGTTCATTAAGAGAAGACAGAAATCCAGGCATTAATGTAAACTGTCCTGTTTTTAAATGTTGACAACTATTCTTTTTTTTTCCCAAGAACATGGGGGGACAACCCCCCCACACACACATTTCTGGGCTAGATTTAACCCCTCTACCTCTCACATTAACTCAGTTGCCCAGTTCTAGAAGACTTTTCAGGGTTTGTACTGCTGCCTCCATTTCACTGGCCTTCTCACTTGGATAACTGTAATGATGTCCTAAGTGGCCTCTGTTTTCTGCTCTTCCCTCCAGTCTACTGTACAACCCTGCTTGATTTAGTTACCTTGAAATAGCCAAGCCTTATGGTTAAAGGAGTGGGCTCTGGGATCCAGCTATATAGATTTAGTCCTAGGTCTGCCATTTATAAGCTGTGTGATCTTGGGCAAATGAGTTCATCTTTCTGAGTCTCAGTTTCCACATCTACAAAACAGGAAAAATAGTAGTATCTACTCATAGGCCTGTTGTGAGGATTTAGTAAAGAACCAGCCTAACCTGGAATAAGTACTCAGTAAATGTTAATCACGATTGTGTCATTCCTTGTGTGAAGACCTTCAAAGACTCCATTGCCTCTCAAATAGTTTAGCCACTGTGTCTAAGGCATTCAAGACCCTCTTGCTCTGGTCTCAGCCCTCCTTACCTCCTCCTATACATACTTCAGCCACACTGGACTTCTTGTCATTCCCAAAATATGTTTTCCTTTCTTATTCATTTTTTCGTCCTCCCCTGAAGTACCTGGGACAGTACAGGGACTCAGTATGTGCATGACCTTGGAGGAGGAGGAGGGTGGGGTTGGGGGGGATGGCGAAGTAGCTGCCATGATTATCCTCATTTCACAGAGGAGAAAACTGAGGCAAAGTGGCCTGCCCAGGCCTCCCAGCCTGGAAGTGGAGGAAGCAGGATTTGAATCCAGATCTGTCTACCCTAAAGCTTGTTGTCTTTCCACTATATCGTAGAGAAGGAATGACACACAGAGGCAGGAAGACAAGGGAGAGGCTTGAGGTTCCTTTTGGCCTCTGGAAAATCATAAGACATCATTTTTTCTCTATAACAAGCCAATAGAAAACAGTGGTACAACTGTGTGACTATGGTATCAGGGTAGGTTGAAGCCAGGATATGTTGGTGCTTGTGAAAACTGCTGAAGTCAACACGAGGGACTTTTGAAAGTAGGTTTAAAACAAGTTGCAAAATGAGAAAGGGATTGGCTGGCTGTTTGAGGACAATAAGCTAATGTTATGATCTGGCTCCTGTTGTAGCAGGTGTGGTTAAGCCCTCCCTTGTAGGCTTTGGCAAGATCGGTTTAGCATAGCTGTCAGGTGCCCCAGATGGAGAGATGGACTGCCCGGGTTTGAATTTCAGTTTTGCTACTTATAATCTGTGTAACCTTGGAAAAGTTATGTCTCATCTTCTCATCTGTAAAATGGGGGATAATAATAGTACTTGCCTCAAAGGATTGTTTGATTATTAGATTTAAAAGTCCGTGACAACTCTTACAACATTGCCTCATACGTAGTAAGTTCTTTTATAAACCTTAGCTAATATTTGTCCTTCCAAAATATGTGTGCCCATACTAGATGGCATTGCAAACTTTTGGGTTAACTGATCTCTCTTGACCTATTCCAAGAACTAAAACCAGTCCTAATCATGGCAACACCTTTTATTGGTAAACCTTTAAAAACTTTTCACAGTGCTCTTGACAGCTCACTAGGAGGGTGGTGGGAAGTTTTTGAAAGCTTAATGTAACTTTCTACAAGGAGGTGACTGTGCTGCTTTTTCCCACCCCTCTTATTTACATACTACTTGTATTTGTACATTCTGGTAGTATAAGTGCACAGTGTTGGGAGCCAGGTGGCCTAGGGTCAGAGTCCAGCTTTGCCACTTACTTTCTGTGTGATCATGGGCAAGTTACCTACCTCTTTGCTTCAATTTTCTCATATGTAAAATAGAGTTAGTGATAATATCTATATGACGGGGTTGTTATGAGGATTAAATGAGTTAATACATGTAAAGTGCTTAGCACAGTTCTTGGCACATAAGAAGCCCTAATTTAAGTAGCTATTATTATAACTATTAGAAGATAAACTAAGAAATCATTAGGCATCTCTCTAAACTTTTCTTTTAGGTTTTCCTTTACTAGCCAATTCACAAGTGCCCATGCATTCTCGGCCCCTGATCAGAGTGCTCTCCTTTACAAGGGAATCTTGGCCTGGTGTCACATCTCTCCCTTGGCCCTGCCAGCCCCTGCCCTTGGGCACTTTATGCCCAACCCCAGTTATGGGGCCCTCATTTAGTACCAGGACTCTGCTCAGAACAGCGTCTCAGGTAATCCCTGTGGATTGCCAGGCCCAACAAACCACTTTAGGTCTTTAACCTCACTCTGTGTGAGGCTAGAAGAAAGACGTTTCCAAGCTATACGTTTTACTCAGTCGTGGAAGAGTGGAACAGCACCCACATCAGACCAGAAGCTGTTGGTGCATTCAGTACTCAATGCTGAGGCTACTGCTCTCCTGCCTTCTAGGTTGCTCCTGACCCTGGCATCTTTTAGCCTACCCTGGGATCACATCCTGTGAGACATCAGCTGTTGTCAACAACCTGTGCTTATCTAGTCATTCAACCAACATATCTCAAGCACTTATTACATGCCAGATTTTGTGTGTGTGTGCACACGCGTGTGTGTGCACATGCACATAAGGACAAGTTGAGAGGAAGGGGGCAATGAACAGAATGACAACTACTTCTGCGGCCTGGTGCAGCACTATGAGTCTATGCTTTGGAGACAGGTGGGCCTGTTGCAAATCCTGGCTCTGCCTCTTGCCAATTGTACAATGTGGGGCAAGTTAATCTGTCTCAATTTGGTCAACTTTAAAATGAGAATCGTACAAAGGTCTACCTTAAAGAGTTGCTGTAAAAATAAGAGGTAGCATATGTGAGTACCTAATAGAGACGTAATCAATGATATTTGTGATTATTATGAGTCACAGTTTTGCCTATACCCAGTTCTCAATGAAGGTGCAGGACTTGGAAATAAAAAGGGAGGAGAATGCTCACCAGAAAATGAAGTTGGACCCCTAACCTCACACCACATGCAAAAATTAACTCAAAATGGATCAAAGACCTAGATGTAAGAGCTAAAACTGTAAAACTCTTGGAAGAAAGTATAGGTGTAAATCTTCATGACCTTGGATGAGGCAATGGTTTCTTAGATATGACACCAAAGGCACAAGTAGCAAAAGAAAAAATAGATAGATTGAACCTTTTCAAAAGTGAAAACTGGGGCCAGCCCCCTGGCTGAGTGGTTAAGTTTGCGCACTCTGCTTTGATGGCCCGGGGTTTTGCAGGTTTGGATCCTAGGCACGGACCTGGCACCGCTCATCAGGCCATGCTGAGGTGGCGTCCCACATAGCACAACCAGAGGCACTCACAGCTAGAATATACAACTATGTACTGGGGGCTTTGGGGAGAAGAATTTAAAAAAAAGATTAGAAACAGTTGTTAGCTCAGGTGCCAATCCTTAAAAAAATAGTGAAAACTTTTGCATTTCAAAAGACACCATCAAGAAGTAAAGAGACAGCCCACAGGATGGGAGAAAAGTTTTGTAAATCATATATCTAGTAAGGGACTTGTATCCAGAATATATAAAGAACTCTTACAATTCAATAGCAAAAGGATAAATAACCCAGTTTAAAAATGGGCAAAGGATCTGAATAGACAGTTCTCCAAAGAAGATATACAAATGGGCAACAAGCACATTAAAAGATGCTCAACATCATTAGCCATGAAGAAATGCAAATCAAAACCGCAATAAGTTGCCGCTTCACACCTAATAGAATGGCTATAGTAAAAAATATGGAAAATAAGTGTTTGCAGAGATGTGGAGCAGTTGGAACCCTCATACACTGCTAGTGGGAATGTAAAATGGTGCACTTTGGAAAACAGTCTGGCAGTTCTTCAAAAGGTTAAATATATGACTCCGCTTACCATATGACCTGGCAATTCCACTTCTAGGTTTATACCCAAGAGAATTGGAAACACATGGCCACACAAAAGCTTGTCAATGTTCACTAGAGTATTATTCATAATAGCCAATGGATGGAAACAACCCAAATGTCCTTCAGTGTGTGAGTGGATAAACAAATGTGGTACATCCAGATCCAAATGATGGAATATTATTCAGCCATAAAAAGGATTGGGCTATTGATGCATGCTACAACATGGATGAATCTTGGAAACAGTAAGCTAAATGCAAGAAGCAAGACACAAAACCCTACATTTTGTACGGTTCCATAGGCAAATCCATAGAGACAGAAAATAGATTAATGTTTGCAGGCGGCTGTGGAGGAGGGGATTTATGGAACTAATGGGTATTTTTTGGGGGACGGGGATGATGAAAATGTTCTAAAATTGACTGTAGTAATGGATACACAACTGTGAGTATACTTAAAGCCATTGAATTGTCTGCTTTAATTGGTTGAATTGTATGGTATGTGAATTATATCTCAGTAAAACTGTTCAAGAAAAAAATGGAAGGAGAAAAGAAGTATCCAGAGCCGCCATGTCAGAATTGACAAAGAGAAAAGAGGTTATCAGAGATAATCAGGAAGTGTGTCTATGTGGGTATATATTCCCTGGTTGTGTGTGTGTGTGTGTGTGTGAACGTGTGTGTGCATGTGCTCACATGCGGGTTTCAGAGTATTCTGGTCCTGGCCTGGCCCCAGGGAAAACTGTCACATAGGCAAAATTTTCCCTGGCACTTTTCTAATTCTCCCTCTGCCTAAAGGTGAAAAAGGTTTAACTTACTCTCCCTTGAAGCAGTCTTTGCACTTCTAGAGGGCACTACAGCTGTGTACAGATTAAGCGTCAATTGATTCTTTCTGGATGAGTGAATTTTCAAGAGAAGAGCCTCCAGGAAGCCTCCAGACAGAAGTTTCAAGCAGTAGAATGGAGAGTGGTGGGCTCCTTCTGCGCTGGAAGTCGCCATAGATCTTACCACCTACTACTCCTTGAGAGCAGGGCTGCAGAAAGGTGGTGTTGTGGAGCCATATGTGCCATATCCTGGCACATCAGGATGCTATCTATGGTCAGCTAGTGTGAACTGCTCATCATACAGGGGACTCAGGGGCGGGACAGGTAGACCTTCCCAGTGGAAAAAATGTGTTTGGTAAAAGGCTTCTCAAGTTGGCCTGTGCCCCATGCCGCTCAGACTGCCATCTCTGCTCCCTTGCTAGGGAGCTTCTTTGAGCAACTGGCCCAGTCAAGTTTCTCTCCTTTTTTAAGGTTTTGGTTGGCCTCAAATGAGGGATATGCACAGCATGCAGGGAAGGGGACTAAAGCTGGAGCATATGATGCTGCGGCAGCCATGACGCTGTGGGCCGTTCCTTAACGTGGTAGACATGAGTGCTACCCAGACTTCTTATATCATTCCTGGCTGGGTTTTTGTAATCAAAGTGGAACATGCCCATGGAGAGAAACAACAGTACCCTGCAGGAACCCCCCCACACCCAGTCCTCCTTCTGGGAGGCAACCAATTTTACTTCTTCCTATATTTGCCCTCATTTCTCTAAATAAAGTACTTCTACTTTTATTCCTTCAATTACCAATTTTGGGAAATTATCTGTTGACTTCCTGCTAAGCTAGTTGAGGATTTATCGCCATTGTATAGCTGTATCACCATTTTAATTTCTTTATTGGTTAATCTAGTAATTTATGCAATATACAAACATTTTTATGTTTTGTTCCATCAATCATTGGCTGCATCTTTTGAATCCCCACTTGGTAAGATAAGATATTGGTACCCTTTCCTTTCCCCTCGGTTCTCCTCCCCACCTACCTCTCTTGCCAGGTGATATTTTGGTACAACATCTGATCCTTATTGAAAGAGAGCTCATCTTTAAAAGCAGAAGATATGAAAGGTGAAACTAACTTTTGTTGAGCATTTGTCATGTGCCAGGAGATGTGCATGCATCATCACATCTATTCTTCATAGTAACCCTGAAAGGGAAGTATCATAATTGCAATTTTACACATGAGTAGGAGGCCAACCTGAGATTTAAACAAAAGCTGGACTCCAAAGCCCCTGCTCTTTTTTCCCCATGCATCCTTCAGCTTCAGTCTCATCTGCAGCTTTTCAAGTCCCCTTTCTGTGGCCAAGGCTTGGCCTGGAAGTCTTCATCTGTTTTTGGAACCCCACAGTAGTTCTGGTTTGTTCACTAATGCTGAACCCTCTTCCCAGAGAGAAAAGAAAAGGGTGACTTGAGAGGGAACAGAAGGCAAATGGACCCTCCCTTTGGGGTGTGTGAGGCGAGTGGGTCATCTGGATGGGCTTGACGGTTCAGTCGCATGGCTGGCAGGCCTCTCTCACCCTGGTGGCCCAGGCCTTAGAAGCCAGTGTAGAAGTCCCAGGTAGCCCCTGAGGTGACACTGGAAATTATTTCACGGCATCACCAGGGCTTTCCCAGCCAGCGTGCTGCCTTTGATATGAGAAGCAAATACAGAATTTTGAAGGGCGTAGCTGACTCAGACCGTTGCTCTGGCATTGCGGTCATAGACACATGTGGGAAATTCCCAAATTGACTTTCCCACAGAACTGTTTTGGAGTGGGGGACAGAAAGAGGACGGGGGTGGAGAATGTATTTTAGTTATTTATTTGATTAGTATTTGTTAAATCGTTGGACCATTTCAACCAGAGACACTGAGTGGGATTTCCCCAGGGGTCACTTCCGGGCATATGGAAGAGTCCAGAGGTCAAGAGGCCCTGGCTCAATTTTCCATACTAAGGAAGGAGAGGCTACAATAACATAAAACAGACAATCCAGATTCTTCCTATTGATCTCAAGGCTACTGTCACAGAAAAACATTTGGACATCCCCACCCACCTACTCTACCCCAACCCAGGTCCCCTGGTTTCTTCCTCTCTGTTGGCATTCCAGTCATCCACCCCATCTTGGAATCATCTTAATTCTTCCCTCTTCTTGCCTCTTGCCAACCCATCTCCCTCACCCCAGGCCCATCCCCTCATACACACACACACACACACACACACACACTCACACACACGCACAAACACATGTGCACACACCCCGGAAAGCCCCACCCTATTGATTTGCAGTGTCTTACACATTCATCCTTTTCTCTCAAGTGACCCCCAACCTTGTTACCTCAGGCCTAGACTATTGGTTTTTTCAGCCACTCTCTGTGCCTCCAGTTATACCTCCCACCTCACTGACCTGGCTGCACTCCATCTTGTCACCACTGCTGGATGAATCTTCCTACAGAAAAGCTTTCTGAGATCTGCTCAGACTTTTCCAAGGCTTCTCTGCTGCTTACAACATAAAGTCCAAATGCTTTGGCTTAGCAGTCAAGGTCCCATGCTTCCTGCTCTCAACCTCGATTTCCAGGCTCAGTTCTTGCCACTTGCCTACTGGACTAAGAACTTGTTGAAGATGAAGAACATGTCTGGTTTGCTTCTGTGGCCCTGACAGCCCAGGAGGAAGCCTAGGACATCGTGGGGGTCAGGACGTGTTTGTTGAAGGAATGAAGGAGCAAATGAGGTGAAGATATCACAGGACTCATTTTGCCAAATAGTTGTCAGGGGCCTCTGTCACTGAGTAGTTGGGTGACCTTGGATAAGTCCTTTCCTCTCTCTAGGCTTCTCATCTCCAACAGCAATCCCAAACTTACAGTTCTTAGGCCCTAAGGGCCTGCAGACGTGCTTTGTCAGTTGGTACATTAAAATGATTTTAAATGCCTTTTTGTAAGGCATGCTTCGTCTAGTTCCCCACCCCTCCCCCATTTTCTTACACCTCCCCTCCTCTCTCATTTTCATTAGCTGCTTGGTGCCTAAAGGCGTTTGTGACCCTTGGATTAGATGGTGTTTATGTACCTTTCAACTCTGCAAGGCAGGGATTCTCTGTTTGACATGCTTTAAAATGAAAATTGCAAGTGCTTTGCTTAAGTGGTTTCCAATGTCATCTAATATACAGCAGCCAGGCCTGACTGGCTCTGCTCTCCCAAAACAGGCCACCAAAGGGCAGTGGTATGTGCCCTTAGTATTTCTGACTGGCAGTCAGCTGCAGAGGGAGATGTTATTCCATTGAGAAAGTGATTGTCTTCACATAGCCCAGCCCAAGTAGGGCCCATTTATAGTCTAAAAAGGACCAAGCACAGCGTGCCCATTGGCAGCCAGCTGAGTATACACAGAGGGCATTGGTTGTAGGCACAAAGTATGAATTTAGCCCAAGTTCCCTGGCAGGATCCTTTCCAGGGCAAAGTGCTGAATGCAGAGTGTGTGCAAGCGAGCATCGCTCGCGCTCTCTGCCTGGCTCTCAGTGGCCCAATGCATTGAGACTCTATAGAGAAGCGTGAGGTGGGCAGGGAAGGTCAGGGACAGCATTCTCACCACTGGGCTCCTTTGCCTTAGCCGGTCCCAAGGGCCACATGAGCTGCAAATCTGCCTGGCCACAGACTGGCAAGGCCCAGCTCACTGGGAGATTCTAGACAAACACAGCAGCTGCTGGAAGGTACTCGCCCAGCCTGGATGGCACTTGAGCCCCACACGTTTGGGCAGCGCCTGAGTGAAAGGTACTGAGAGCTGGGCAGAGGGCTGGTGTGGGTATAAATGCCCATCGCTGGGCACAGTCACTGGGTAAAAGTGGAACCGCTGGTGGCCTGTGGCACCAAACAGCTGCAGTGACTTGGGAGTGCCTATAGCCTGGCTGTCCCCTAACTCAATGTGGAGGTAGAGGGGCTATTCATTTAGGGGACACACATGGCGAATCCACCCCGTATGTAGCAGTTGTAGGCATCTGGGATGGGGACCGGGACATTGAGGAAGGCAGAGGGAAAAAGACAGATAGTGTTTCTGACTAAGCTGTTTCATGTGTCCCGAACAACTCTAGGGAGCTTCCTGGGGTAAAAGAGATTGCCTCTGTGTGGTTTTGCCTTCCTGTTTCTGCCCTTTCCTGCTAGGCAGCTTGTGAACTCAGGGAGACGAACCCCTAGTGCTGTTTGTCAAAGCCAAACTGAATGGAGAGGGTAAACTTTCCCAAAAAAACTTCATGGGACACATTTCAAAGCCCTAGAGGAACAGTTTTAGATTTTTTTTCGTGTTGTTGGTTTCCTTTGCATGACTGCAACCAACTCACGTCAGCAAGGGTTGGGTGAGACACATACGCCTGTCGCGTGTATGAGGGGAAATGGGTACACTTGCTTGTGGAAGACAGCACGGCCACTGAAGGGTGGTAGAGGCTGGCTGGGCAGGGCTCAGCTGTGGCCAGGACCAAAGACCGTGCACACAGGGGTCGTGATGTGGTAGGTGATGTGATTGTGGGTGTGCTGTTATGTACATGTTTGTCATATGACTGGTGGTAGCTGTCATGTGTGGATTTGTTGCATGCAGGTTGAAACCAGGATGTTCTGGCAGTGACAGGAGCAAGCATGGGAGATGAGGCTTGAGAGCCCCAGTGTCAACTAGATGGACGTGGAGTGACGCGCTCTCACCTTCATTTCCACATAGCCAGCTGGGCCTGTGGCTGGCAGCGCTTGCTGGTGTTGGAGGGCTTCCGTGCCTTTTCTAGTTGGCCTGCGGTATTTCAGCTGGAAGCTGTGGAAGTCCACACATTGAGTTGTGCCACTTCTGGCACTCTCTGCTACCCCCAGTGCCCTAGAAGCCCAGCTCTCTCTGCATAGCAGGTGGAGGATATCAGGCCTGGCACTTGGTTGCTGACCCATACCTGCACCTCATGTTCAGCCAAGAGCCTTGCCATCACCACACAGTGAGGCTTCTTGCTGAAATGCAGTCTCCTGCTGAGACAGGAGCCACTGAGGGTATTCTGGGGTTGCTGTTCTCTATCTTTTGAGCAAGTGGGGATCGGGACAAGCCAAGCCCTGGCCTGGGCTCTGCAGCTGCTTCCTATGCACTGCCCAACCCCTGCTTCTCCTCCTACCATTGTGAGGACAGCTCTTGCACACCTAGGGGGGTTTGAGGTAGAAATGATGGTCCTGTCGTTGGCAGGCATTCGGATCTTCATCCCCTTAGCTACTAACCAGCTGGCTAGGCCTGGCATGACCCTGGGGCTTACATGGCATGGGGACCCTGTCCAAATGAGCCAAGGTTGTTCTCCCCTTAACAGTAGGAATTTGGGCCAGTGAGCAGGTACTGGGGTTCTCTGACTGGAGGAGGCAAACTCATTTGCATTCAGGGCCACATTCCCCACCCTACCCTTGGCAGGTAACATAAGGGTGAGACTTAGCAAAGTGAAGGACAACTCGTGATGTGACCAAACATAACGCCTGTCTCCTCACATTATTTTTGAAAACACTGTGCAGGCCAAAGAAAAAAGGCCCGACCGAAAGCATCTGCAAGCCATATTCAGCCTCCTGGCTGCCAGTTTGTAACCAATGTGAGAAGCAAAATTTAGTTGCACATCACTGAGTATTCTTTTTGCCTGACGAAATCTTTCCTGATCTTCCAAACCCAGTTTAAATGACATCTCTGTGATACTTCCTCTGACCCCCCTCCTTAGGCCAAATGAATACTTCTCTCTTTGATCCCCTGGTATCTCTGTTGTAGCATATTAGACCATTCATTCATTCAATAAATTTTTATGGAATACTTTGGCAAGGGCTGCACTGGAGTACAGAGATGAATCAATAAGAAACAATCCCTGCCTTCTAGGAGCAACTAGTCCAATGGGAGGAGAGATGGGAGAGCAGACAGCCACTCTCCAATGTGTAAAGGGAGCTCAGAGCTCCCTGAGGGAGGCTCCCTCTGGATCTGTGTAAAAGCTCAGGAGAGCAGGCTTCCGTGAGAGGAGGTGGCTTGGCCAGGTACTGGAGAAAGGAAACAAGTAAACCAAGCTGAGGAGGGGGCAGGACTTTCTTGGCCCAGGGGAGCCCCTAAGCAGACCCTTGGAGTTCTGCTCGGGCCCTGGTAAGTAGCTCTGTGACTGGTGTGAAAGGAATACGGGGCTGGGAGTGGCAGGAAGCGGGGTGGATCATTTAGGGCCTCATGGGCCATGTTACATATCTTGGCCTTTATTCCAGAGGCAGCGGGGAGCCAGCTGAGGGCTTGGAGCAGGGGCGTGACGGATCTGACCTCGGCTTTGGAAGGCCCACACTGGAGTCTGCATGTGTTAGGTGGAAGGGGGGTCAAGAGCCTGATAACAGGGAGGCCAGCTGGGGAGCTGTATCCCAGCGCCTGAGCTCACTCCATACTTGCTGAACAAGTGAGTGAGTGAGCGAGGTTGGACGGGATGTGTAGAGCTGCTGCTGCTCCTGGGCACTCTGCTCCCTCTGCTACCAGCAGTGGCTTTCACAGGCATGCAGTTGGGTGTCTCATAGGCATCTCAAACTTACCATGTTCAAAGCCAAACTCCTGACCGTTCCCCCCAAACCTGCTGCTCCTGCATCTTTCCCCATCTCAGCTAATGGCATCCCCAACTTTCCAGTTGCTCAGGACTCAAAGCTTAAAGTCATTCTTGACTCCTCTCTTTCTCTCATATTCCACATCCACTCCATTAGCATATCATGTTGTTTCCTCCTTCATAATACCCAGAATTGAACCCCTTGTTACCACCTTCATGGTCTGTGCCGCTATCATCTCTCACCTGGATATTTGCAACAGCCTCCTGCCAGGTCTCCCTGTTATGTAAAATTATATACCTTGGATCCTCTACAGTCTACTCTCAACACAGCAGCCAGAGTGATCCTGACAAAACATAAGTCAGATCACGTCCTGCCTCTGCTCAAAACCCTCTAATGGATCTATTTCAGACTAAAAGCCAATGTCCCTACAATGGCCCACAAGGTCCTGCGTGATCTGTTCCCCCATGACCTGTCTGGCCTCATGTTCTACTGTCCCCCTCGCTCACTATGCTCTAGCCACACTGGCCTCCTTGCTGTTCCCCAGACCGCTTCAGGGTCTTTGCATTTGGTATTCTCTCTGCCTGGAATTCTTTTCCTCTGAATATCTACGTAGCTCACTCCCTCCCTTCATCCACGTCTCTGCTCGATGTCACCTTCTTAATGAAGTCTTTTTTGACTATCGTATTATAAAACAGCACCCCCAACTCTGCTGGTCCCCCGAGACCCTCCTTGGTTTCGTTTTTCTCCAAACCAGACATTGCCTTCCAACTTACTACAATTTTACTTGTTTATTTTATTTATTGTCTGTCCCCCTCCACCAGAATGTAAGCTCCATGAGGGCAAGAATTTTTGCCTGTTTTTGCCTCTGCTGTATTCTGAGTGCCTGGCACATAGTAGGCCCTCAATAAGGACTTATTGAATAAACAGGTAGACTGTGGGGATCAATGAGGTTGTCCTGGGCCATCTCTGGGCCATGCGACCTGGGGTTCTCAGGAGCAGATTGTACAGAGGAAGCAGAGAACCCACTGCACCATAGGAGTTGGCAGGTCTGGCCAGGTGACCTTGGGTGAGTCTCTTCTGCTCACTGATCCTCAGTTTGCTCATTTATGAAGTGAGGGATCACTTCATATTGATGATCACTTCATAGCAACAATCTTTTAGGGGCAAAGTGAGGGTCTGGCCAACTGGGCTTGCCACTCAGGCCCTATGGAAATGAGGGCAGAGGTCCTCACCCCTGCCATTCCCTTTTTCTTTCTTGACTTCTTCCAGTGTGCCATCTTATTTTCAACCCACATCTATAAAAACACCACATTATAGCTGTTCAGGTAATGATGTGAGGAGAGGGGTGGCTGCCTGGTACTGCATTCAGCCAAGCCGGCTGCGCTCCCTGAAGTGTGCCTGGCTGTGGCCCAAAGGCCTGGCGCAGGGCAGAAGTCTGGCAGAAACCAGCGGTGGGATGATGTCCCACCCCACTTTCCAGAGCAAAAACTTCTACCGCACCTACCACTCAGGTAGGCCCATCTCTGGAGCAATCGCATCCCCTCTTCTGGACCAAACTTTTCTACCTAGTCTAGTTGAGGCCTAGCATTTTTCAAGCATTTCTCACTTAAAATTTTAATCCTCACAATAACAATATGAAGCAGGCATTCCTAGACCCGTTTTTCAGAGGAGAACACTGAGTCTTGGAGGGGTTAAGGAATTTGCCCAAGGTCCCACACAACCTCACTTCCTTCTGGAGGAATCCCTTGGAAATATGCTGACCAAGGCCTAGGAGGCTCATCTGTGTGGTTGGAGCTATGAGAAAGGCAGAAGGGGGAATGCTTCGTTCTTCCTTCTGCTCCATCTAGGCCACAGGTGGAGCCCAAGGGGTGGAAAACAGGCCAGCCCAGATGGAAGTCATCACTCTCCTGCCGGATCCCTGAGGGCTGAGCAGAAGGGAGGCGCCTTCCCCGTCTAGCCCTGCCAGGAATCTGGGCGTCCTGGGAGACTGAGACCAGTGAGCAATGGGGGTGGTGTGTGCAGGGTACTCCATGTGATAAACTATTTTCCTTTCTCATTCCAAAGATCAGAGAGCACTTGTGAACTGTTCTTTGTTCCAATGGAAACAGAAAACTAGAAAAGCCCAGTGGGGGTTGGCCAAACTTTCCTTTGTCCTCTTGGACTGGGAGGCTGAATGGGAGGACTATGGCAAGGAGGGGTGGGACAGGGACCCCATAAGGGCAACAAATCAGTAGAAGGGGGACCAGGACAGAACTCTAGCCGCCCCCCCCCCCCAAAAAAAGACAAAGCTAAGCATGTGCTGGTGGGGAGGGCTTTTCAGCCTCCTTCATGAAGCCTTACTCCACACGAGTCTGCTAAGTCTGGCAGTCTCCAGCAAGGGGCCAACAGGACCCCAGAGACACAGCACAGCTAGTGCCCTCCTGGCCCAAGAAGTGTCAAAGGCACCTCCGAGACCACTGCTCTCCATGTATCCTCTGAGCCCTTTGGCCTAGTCTCTTTCCTGCCCCTACAACACACCATGCTCCCACCAAGAATAGTAGAAACCCCGTTTGTCAAAGTCATTCAAAGTTCGCCAAGCACTGCCCCACATGAGAGCTCTTCAGTAGGCAAGGGGGCCTGTTGGTTAAGAACACAGACCCACTCCAGGCCCAGACTGCCTGGCTCTGCCGTTCCACAGCTGGGTGATCTCGGGCAAGCTACTCAGCCTCTGTGCCTCAGTTTCCTCATCTTTAAAATGAGAATAATCATAGGATTGACATCTTAAGGTTGTTTTCAGATTAAATGAGCTAATATTTCAGCTCCCTAAAAGCGAAGATTTTTGGCTTTTATTCACTGCCATATCTCTAATGCCAACACAGTGCCTGGCGCCTAGTAGAGACTCAACAAATATTTATTAAATACATATAAAGTGCTTAGAATGGGAACTGGCACTTAGTGCGCACGATAAATGTTCATTGTTCCTCTTTCATGTTCTCACAACAGTTCCAAGAGGAGCACTCTGAATTTCATTCATGTCAATTTTCTTCCTCCATGTAAGGTTCAAGTTCTGAGTCAAGGCACCAAGGGTAGAAAACAGATTTAAAATTGAGGGACACAGTTTGGGCCACAGAGGGTTAGGAATGCAGCCCTCAGATCTGAGCGATAGCATCCTTCCACCCATTCCTTTATTCACTCGTTCATTCCACAAATATTTCACGAATACCCCTATAGGCCAGGCCCTGAGCTGGGAGCTGGGGATATACTGATGACAAGACAGATAAGGATTCTACTTTTGAGGAGCTGAGATTCTAGTGGAAGGAGACAGGCAAACGCAAGTAAAAACAAATAATTTCAGATAGTAATACATGCTACGAAGATAATAAAGCAGTATAAAGAGAGTGGCGGGGAGTTGTATGTAGGAAGTGACGTAGGAGCTCTTCTAGGGGTCCTGGTCTCAGATCAAGGGCCCCTGCCTTGAGTTGGTCCCCAATACCTTGTCAACACTACCTCATCCTGCGAGGATTTATAAGCTGTCTGCCCAAGGTAGGGGTCAGTTGCTAAGTGTAGCTCCCAGGGATCTGTACATGGGGGTCTGAGTATAAGAGGCCGGAGAGAGGGGAGCTGTGAACATGCGGTGCCTGCATAGGAAGGTTCTGGCATCAGTTGTCCTCTAGCAGAAGCTATTGGTTGTACTAGGTAAAATGATGGTAGCAGCCTGAGAGTTTTCCCCAAGATCCTTCTGCACTCCCAGGGAGGAGGCGTCTGGCTAATGCTTTCATGCCCCATGCTTGTTCATGGCACTACTTTCACACGTACAAACACCGCCTCATCTTAAAGACGGCCCAGGCACCATCTTGTGCCATCATAACCCTTGTCACACTTGAGTGCCCTTATTCATTACATGTTTGGGCATCTCCAGAGTGCAGTATAGAATTGATGCCTAATAAATGCTTATCTGATGAAAGAATAAGTGGGTGTCTCTTTTTCCTTCTGTTTCCTCAGCTGAATGGTCATTCCCACTCATGTATCAAGACTTAATTCAGACATCATCTTATCGCCTTTCGTTCCCCCTGGGGAGCTCTTGCTCCTCCTTACTTCTCTGTGAAGACTTCCTTGACCTCCCCAGGCAGGGTTGGTCCCTCCCGCCTCTGAGTGCTCCAGCGCGTTCTATTTCCCCTATCATAGCCCTGATCACTCTAGGGGTATTGTCTGTTACTGCTCTGTCCCATCTCCTAACCTGTAATTTTCTCAGTGACAAGGGCTATTTTGGTCATCTCCACATCCCCAGCACTAGCCCCTAGAGGGCGCTCAATAAATATTTGTGGAAGTAATGAAAAAAACCAATGAATTGTTTGTCAGTTTTGCTTAGAGCATCCTAGGTAGCCGTGTGCTGGAGCTGGCTTGTTGTGGCTGGTGAGAGCCAATTGTTAACACAGCCGTCGTTAAAAATTAAATTATATGAGGAAACAGAAGACAAGCTGAAATTGAGGGACATTCTGCCAAATAAATGACCAACTAAACACAACCTGGGATCCTAGAACAGAAAAAGGACTTCCGTGGAAAAACTGGTGAAATCCAAATAAGTTTTATACTTTAGTTAATAATGTTGTGCCAAGGTTAATTACTCAGTTTTGGGAAATGTTTTATAATGATGTAAAAT
This sequence comes from Equus przewalskii, assembly GCF_037783145.1. Lineage (NCBI taxonomy): Eukaryota > Metazoa > Chordata > Mammalia > Perissodactyla > Equidae > Equus > Equus przewalskii. The sequence goes on from NC_091863.1 coordinate 55,476,229, forward strand.
GTCAACATAAGGCGAAGCAAGATGAAGGATATAGGGGAACTCTCTGTACTGCTTTTGCAACTCTTCTGTAAGTCTAAAATTATCTCAAAACAAGAAATTAACTGTTAAAAATATTAAATTATATAAACCTACAATTAAATAAATTATATTAAAAACAAAAATAAATACTTAAGGGGCCGGCCCCGTGGCCGAGTGGTTAAGTTTGCGCCCTCCACTTCGGTGGCCCAGGGTTTCGCCAGTTCGAATCCTGGGTGCAGACATGGCACCGCTTGTCAGGCCATGCTGAGGTGGCATCCCACATGCCACAACTAGAGGGACCCACAACTAAAAATACACAACTATGTACCGGGGGGCTTTGGGAGAAAAAGGAAAAATAAAATCTTTTTTTAAAAAAAGTACTTAAAATTCGCTGCTTCTTAATTATTTTACTATGATCTGTACTCGTAAGCGATTCGCATCTACTGCATCTCAGTGGGCTGCTGCTGAACATCTTTTCCCATTCTGTGTCTGGTGATGTCACATAGGTAGCTTGAAATAGGCCACAGTGGGAGTATTTATCTCATGGAAACCTGAGAATGCTGCAAATCAGGGCTTGGATTCTTGTTTTGTTCATTGTACTCTAGACTTAAGAAAGTCATGAAGATAATGTTAATGTACATTAAACTTAAAAGTGTGTTGTGTCTGCAGGTGTTACTTTGTGAATAGCACACAAAAAATTGAGGAAATATGCTTCCAGTACATGGAAACTATTTTCTGATTCAGCAAAGAAGTTGTTCCTATTATTGATGAGTTTGTCAAGTTCCAACACTTCTTTATTGTTGCACTTTCTTCTTACTCATTAACATAAATGAAAATATCACCCGCCATCCATGTAGGAGCTATACTCGCTCTTCTGTTGCAACTGTAGGTTGGCTATGGATATGAGTTCAGCAAAATCAATGAAGGCATTATATGAAAATCAATTGACTATACGGAATTTGCAATAAAGAATGTTATATATTTCATTATTATTCATAAATTGTGTGCTTTACATTATTATAAGTAAATTTATGTATATATATATATATATATATATATATATAGGCATACATTTTTTTTTGAGAGCCGATTGCTCAACATTTACCAGAGCACCACTGGGCCTAAGTATTAATTACTGTTTCATCAAATGCATTGAGAGAAAGAAGAGAACATTGCTGGATTGCTGGATACCTTCTCTGTGCCAGGCTCTGCTATCTCTTTATGTTCATCATCTCAGTTGCTCTTCACCTCAACTCTGTGAAGTAGGTGTTATGGACAGCATTTGTGAGAATGAGATGAGGATATTGAGGCTCAGAGAGGTTAAGTGACTGGACTAAGGTCAAGTAATTGGTATGTAGTAGAGCCAGGATTAAGCCCTACATCTGTCTGAGTCCAAAGCTAGTTGTATGAGTTTCCTATTGCTGCTGTAACAAATTTCTACAAACTTAGTGGCTTCAAGTAACACAAATTCATTATCGTACAGTTCTGGAGGTCAGGAGTCTGAAATGGGTCTCACTGGACTAAACTCAAGGTGCCAGCAGGACTACATTCCTTCTGGAGGCTCTAGGGGAGAATCTGTTTCCTTTTCCAGTAAGTAAGCCTTCCAGAAAAAGCCTTTTCCAGCTTCTGGACACTGCCTGCCTTCCTTGTCTTTCGTCCCCTTCCTCCATCTTCAAAACCAGCAATGGCCGGTCAAGTTTTTCTCATGTCCATCTCTCTGCCCTTGCTTCTGTTGTCACATCTCCTTCTCGACCTCTGCCTCTCCTACCTCCCTCTTTTACTTTATAAGGGTCCTTGTGATTACACTGGGCCCACCGGGAAAGTGCAGGCGACTCTCCCCATCTCAAGGTCAGATGATTAGCAACCTTAATTCCATCTGCAAATCTTATTTCTGAACTTGCCGTTTAAGGTAACATATTCACAGGTTCTGGGTCTTTAGGACGTGGACATCTTTTGGAGGGCCATAATTCTGCCTACCACACTTGTGTTCTTTCCATGACCCTTACCACCTTGCCTCTTGTTTTAGTGGTTACATAATCTGATGCAGAGCCGACATTATTCTCCCCGCCACCTGCACGCCACACGTCCTCACGTTCTCCACTCTGGGGTAAGATGCCTTTTTTCCTTCAGTCACTCTCCTAGTCTGCCAGAGAGCCCTGTGGGAGAACGGTTTCTAATCCCTAGGGCTTTTAATTCTGGATATATATTTTACCTTTGCTCTTACTAAGGTGTTTTTAAAATAGTTTCCAGGATTTTTGTGGATTGCTGGCTTTTTCAAAGCTCCTGTTCATTTTTTCCTTTCCCCAGTGCTTGTATGGGGCCAGAGCCCCCCTTTCCTACGTGGCAGGTCTCACTGTACTGTGGTTTACCAGCCAGGATCATGCATTATTTTTTTGCTCTTCTCACAGAGTTTTACATCGCTGTATTCTAGAAAGTCCCTGGACTTAACTAAAATGTCCTTTTCCCATGCCTGCTGTGGAGGTATCTGTCTGTCTGTGTTTAATATTGCTCTCTGACTGGCTTTTCAAAATCAGACTCTCAAGTACTAATTCCCCATCTTCTCTTGTTTCCTCCATGCTGAGATCCCTGATTCCGGTCATGAGAAACCTCCTCCACTGAGACCAACCAATGGCCAGAAGTTGCCCCTCCCCCCAGGACGTCTTCGTAACAGCCAGACGTACCTCTTTGCTGCCTCTGAGCTCTGACTACAACCTTCTTGTTTCCCCCTTCCATCTTTATGAAAAGCTCTTTGCCCTTCACTTCTGCCTACCAGCTTCACACCCACACTTTTGGGCCCAGTCTGAAGTCTACCACCTTGAGGAAAACTTTCCAGATCATACCAGCCCAAGGGACTCACGTCCTTCTCTGTGCGCCTCCAGAACTTATTGTCAGTAACACTTATTTTGATACTTTATCCTCTCTCATTATGGAGAGGTCACAAACTGGTGGCTAGTGGGCCGACTAATGCCCAAAGATATGTTTTGTTTGGTCTGTACCTGGTTTCTTTCTTTTTAAAATTATTTGCTAACATGTAAAAATTAGCAATCTTTTCCTACAATCTGGATTTCTGGCTTCTTTGAAAAGAGAAAGTCTACTAGTATTGGCTCTGCCTTCCCACATGATGGTAGCTAGCTGAATTGGGGTGGCAGCTTCCCCTTTAGATGGAGCATATGCTCTCCAGCTTGCCACAGTCCCCACCACTCCCTATTTTTGTATTACTCCGGCCTCCTTCACTCATTTATAGTACTTGCCTGGCTCCAAAAGGCATTCTGCAATTCTGGAATATTCCATGTGTGCCTGAATGTCCACCTATATTACAGTCTCTTGGAGGAAAGGAACTTTATTTTGAATGTATTTTGTTTCTTCCATGCTGCTCTGTACGCAGTAGATGCTCCATAAATATTAAGAGAATAATTTCCTGAAAGAGTGGTCATCCTCTAGATGATTCTGGAATGTGTAAAAATTTACTTTTACTACAAGGTGAACCTTTATAAATGTAACATTTGTTGAGAAAGTACCATGTACCTGACTCAGCGTTACATGGCTCGGAACAACAGAGGAGGAAACTGAGGCCCAGAGAACCTGTACAGTAGGGCTGGGGCTGTGGATCTGGTAGTTTCTGGGGTAACGGCCAGCACCTTTGTTCAATGAGGAAGCTTTCCTGAGCATCAGTGCTGGAAGCAGACAGGAGCTGCCCCTCGGGCTCTCTGGTAATGTTTGTCCACAAACTCTTAGAGTTACTTTGTTTGGATAGAGATTAAGCATGTATTAAATGCCCTTTCTGTGCTGGGCATTTATTAAATAGCTCTGCACTTATTCACCGACTATCAGGAATTCTGAGCATCCTGAGCAGCCTACTGAGAAGATGAGGGAAATATAGATAGATTGAAGCTAATTGTTGATGGGATTTGGAGCCCATTTGGTGAGTCACGTTCACTTGAAAGAAGCATCTGCTGGTTCCCTTGCCCATATGCACACGGAGATTGTGCCATTCTCGCAGGCCGGCACTGGTGGTGCTGACGTGTGGTGCGGATGGGAAAACATGGAGAAATTATGCATGTTTAATTGCGCAGCAGCAAGCAGAAAGGAATGTGAGAATACTGAAGACTCCTACTGGGGCAGAAATCTGGTGTCATGTGTTGCTGAACAGCTGCGGGAAAATTTGTGTGGACTTTTGGATGCGGAGGTGGATTTGCCAGACTGGTTCTGAGTAACTTTGAGGGCAAGGAGGTTGTACAGGAAGCAAATATAGTGCATCTAGAAGCTTGATTCTGGCATCTTTGTCTCCCTTCTTTGACACCCTGTCTCTCCAGCCACCACCAGTTCCAGCCATGGCTAGGAGGGGAGGGAGGGGGGAAGGCTTCAGCCCCAGGACCACTAGGTTCCTCCAGGCCTGATGTGTTCACAGGCCCTGCTTAGGGCCACCTGGGTGGGCTGAACCTCTGGGAAGGAGGAAGTTCCTGGGCCAGTCCTAAAGGAGGCAAGATAGGGCGGCAGGGGGTGGGCAGGGGGGCGTTGGAGATACAGGGCAGAGACTCAGCTAAGGGCACATGTAGGGGCTTTTATCTTTTAGACTCTATAGGAAGCATGGAATCCGTAGCCTTGGAATCACCTAGAAATGGGTTCAAGCCCCTCCTCTATTCCTACAAGTATGGCCTTAAGCGAGTCGCTTAATCTCTCCAAGCCCAAGTCTAGTTCTCTCTCTGTGTGAGGAGTCATGCGGCAGTATTTGTCTGGGGCCTGGCCCATATTTCAAGAGATGGGGGCTGGGAGCTCTGTAATGATGTGACTGAGCAATAAACTACCACATCAGCCACTATTTCTTGTAGGCATACTTTGGGCTAGACACTGTGCTAAGCCATTTAAAGTCATTATCTCTTTAATCCTTAAAAGAAGATAAAGAAATTGAGTTACCGAGGGGGAGAGTGATTCATGGAAGGTCATCCAGCTAGCCAAATGACAGAACCAGCACATGCTCTATGCAGAGCACTTCCAGAGCCAACACTTCTAACCAGACCACCTCCCAAGCATTAGCCCCACTTCACACATGAGGAAACTTGAAGTTTAGGAGGCACTTGCATCAGCGATAGAGCTTGGGGCTTTAGACTTCTGACTCTGCTATTTAACGTCCTGTGTGACCTTGGGCAAGTTACTCAACCCCGTGAGCTTTGGCTTCCTGATTTAGAAAATGTCCAAAGCCTCTGGCAGCCTATACAGTGAGAAGTAGTATCCTGTGGGAGAAGCGGAGGGGAGGAGCTCAGACTCTCCTGGAGACAGAGAATGAGAAGACATGGGTGTGACTGTGCTTTATGAAGTGGCTGCAGGTCTGGAATGGAAACTTGCCTGAGTGAACGTGCCTGGCTCGCACTACCCATCTAGCAGCTGGCCTGAGAGAGCCCAGATGACCCAGGTAGGCAGGAGTATGGCCAGGCTCAGTCAGCACACCCACACAGTGAGCTGCTATTGCCACCTAGGGGACAGGCGGTGACCAGGAGCCCAGGCTGCGGCTGTGGCTGTGGCCGCGGCTAAGCAGTCCTGCACATTCCCCGTCTCCTGCTGGTTTCCGGAGTGGGAAAGGGCAGCCAAGGCTTGCTCCAGGAGTGGGGAGGAGAGTGAGGAAAAGGAGCCGAGTGCTGCCTCTGGTTTGGGAGTTATAAATGAATCCATCTGGAAGTGTTTGGGGCTGTGGGAGCCTGAGGCCGGCCCCTGCAATTCAGGCCATGTGGCACAGATTTCCATTCACACCAGACCCCCACCCCAATCCCAGGAGACTGTCTGATTGGGGCTGTCTGTTCCACCCCGAGCTGGGCAGGAACCTCTCAGGCCCCTACTCTGCTTCCAGCCCCTGCCCCGACCCTCGTCTCCTCCCAGCCTGACTCCAGCAAGATCATGTCTGAGAAAGTGCTGTGAAGTTTCATGTGCAATTCAAGTGGTGATTGAATGAATGAATGAACTGTCCACTCAGCATTTAACTAGTAGTACGTTTACCTTGCTAGGAAGGGGCCCTGTGGTAGTCATGGAAGGTGAGGCATTCTTGACTTTTAGCCTCCGTCTCGAGATCATCTTTACCCTACCCAGCTAGAGTTGGCTAAGGTCCAAAGGCACTGCCCAAGTCCTGTTCATCTTTCTGGCCCCAGCACCAAGGGTAGTGCTCAGTAGGTGTTGGTTACATGAAGGCATGAGTCAATTTATTAATTTAACGAACATTTATTGCACACCCTTGTGTGCTGTGCACTCTGCTACATGCTGGGAACAAAGGAGAGAACAAAACAGACAGAGTCCCTGCCCTCAGCGAGCTTGTGGTCACAGTGGTTCTCAGTGAGAGCACTCTTGGCGCTCAGGGTGAGATCATCCTTTGCTGTGTGGGAAGCACCAGAGCATTGCAGGATGGTTATCCTGATTCCTGACCCTAAGTGCCACTAGTACCCTGGAGTCATTGTGACAACCAGAAAGGCCTCTACACATTTCCAAATTCTTCCAGGGCCCGGGAGAGCCCACCCCTGGCCGAGGGCCACCGCTGAGGAACTTGACAGTGAGTGGGTGAAGGAAGGCCATCCCCAAGGTGTGAATGTGTTGAGTCCTCTAAGTCCACGTATAAATTGGTGGTTTAGAACTGGGAAATCATGTCTGCCCTAGAAAGGTGTAAAATGATCCTTCAGTCCCTGAGTTAGGCCCCTGGCTAATGGTGAGCTGAGGTACACGGTTCTCCTGAGCTGGTTTAAGGCTGAAGCGCAGGCACCACAATGACAGTTTTGAATGTGCTGATGAGATGGTTACCTGGGAATGTCCAGAGAGCAGCCAGAAGCTGGTCCCAGGGGCAGATGAGAGGTCAGATCTCAAGATATGGATTTGGGATAAATCCACATTGAGGTGGGAGTTGAGGCCCAGGATCCGTTAAGATCGTCAAGGGAGAAGGCACCGGGGAAAGGTGAAGAGTGAATCCAGGATAAAGGCCAGAGCTGGAGAAGTAGGCCCCAGAGGTATCTCTTCTCTGCCACTTAATTTCCATTCCCACGGTCAACACTCAAGTTCCGGGCCTCAGCTTGTGCCAGGACCATTGCAGCAGCCTCCTAACTCGTCTCTGTTCTTCTTCTGGTCTCTCTGCCTTCCAGAATTATCTTCTTAAAACACAGCTTTCATCATGTCCCTTCCCAACATTCACCAGATCCAGCCTCCTCAGCCTTGCACTGTAACCCCCTGCAATCCAGCTTCCCGTCAGCCTGGCATGCCCTTGGCGAGCTGGCTCCAGATTCTCCTTCCAAGACTCATTGCTGCTTATCTCCTAGACCTTACCATCTGGCTGCACAGAACCCCAAACACACACTGCCCTTCTCTCCTCCATGCCACCTCCTCCCCTGAGATGCCTGTTGACCCTCTCTCTGTTTGGAAAAATATACTCAGGCTTCAAGGCCAAGTTCAAGTCTCCTCTTTTTTGTAAAGCTTTCCCTGACCCCTCAGAGGCAACCAGACACTTTCCCACCTCTGCAACCCCCTCTCCAGCTCTTCATATACACCATGGGGCTGTCTGTCTCTCCCACTAGACTAGGAGTTCTCTGAGGGCGGTAGCCATGTCTCGTTTTGCCTTGTAATCCAAACCTGTGAATGAACAGAAAGTGGGCTTGGGGATGGGCTGGTACAACAGGGCAAAGGGGAAGTGGAATTGTTTACCCCAAGCCTGACCATGGGTCCACCTGAGCCACCTTTAACTGCTCTCTCCCCTTAAGCACTATCTTCAGATGAGGATTCGAGCAAGAGCTTGGGAAGATAAGGAAAAAGATGGAGAAACAAGGCAAGGGACAGGCAGAGGGAGCAGTATGGAGCAGAGGGGAGAGGCTGAGAGGATGAGAGGAGAGCAGGGAGCAAAGGTCTGCGTCAGCAGCTTACATACATAAGGGATTCAAATAACCTGGAGTGGAATAAGATTTGGGATTCTGGAAATGAAAGCAGCTGCTTAGGCAGGTCAGCTGAATGTACGATTAATTAATAGGCATTAGTGCCCTTCAATGCCAAGCTGTGCATGGTACCATGTCCTGCTGGGATCAAATGCCAGCTACCCAGGATGCCCATTCAGTAAAGAGCAGAAAACAGCATTGGCATGAAAGAGCTGGAAAATTCCTCAGAGAGCTCTTCGTAAAGGCACGGGGACCACTGGAACCCCATAGTTGCCCTACACGACTGGCCAGGCTCTTGCCAAAGAAAAGTGGGCATGAGAAGAAAACCAACAGGTAGTGAGCAGCTAGTACCCCAGAAGCTATGCCACATACATTTTACACACGTGAGCTCATTCGATCCTTAATGCAACCCTATGAAGTAGGTATTGTCCCTATTTTACAGATTAGGAAACTGAGGTCCTTGGAGGGTTAAGAATCTTACCCAAGGGCACACAGCTTGAAACTGTTGGATCCGAGATTCCAGTGCAGGTCGACCCCTCCTTGGTTGGCAGCAATTTGCTCCCCGGTCTTGCTGACTTTGGCTGTGGGGCTGATCTCTTTGGATTGATTTCTTTGAACATAAACAAAATACCATCAGTTTTTCCTGGCTCTGAAATGAGCCCTCAGAATCATGTGCTGTTCTCCACTTTCCAGCTGGGTGCCTTTGCTGGGGGTTCACGAATATGAAGCAACAGGCCTTATCCTGAGAGTTAACAGTGTGCACCAAAAAATGCCGGGGTGCTTTTGTTCCCAGGAGATATTTCAGGCTGGAGCTTTCAGCCCGTGGGGCCAAGCTTTCTATTTTTCCCTCCTTTCCGATGATCTGTCTATGGTTGATGGTTGCCTGCTTTCCCGGCAAATTTTAAAATCCTTATTAAAGTCATGGTACCTGAGATGTTGCCCACACTGTGTTCTGACTGCCCCTGGGACCCATCTCTCTCTGCTTAGTGGTTGATGGATGTGATCTATCTGCTGCCAGCCTGTGAGTGATGATGAGCAGAGGACAGGAGGTATGGACAGGGCAGGTGTGGACAGTGTTTCCCAGAATTCTGATGTGACATGGTTAGGCCAGCTCATGGAGGAGCCCATGGAGATAGAGTGGCTGGAGCCAATCGGGACAAAATGGCGCCCAACACGACCCTTATAGAGTTCTGGCTGTAGAGTGGGGTTGCTTGGCTAGAAAGTCCGTGATGATAGTTTTCTGGAGTTGTTCTGGAGTCAGGTACAGTCTGGGGAAACTTTGGGGGTTGGCCTTTGGCCTAGAATTGTGTGTCCCACACAAGTAGTAGGGTATTGGGATTGTCATGCTGAAATCTTACTGAATAACAGAATTTTTAGTGATATACAATGACAAGCAGGGTAGTAAGTCTCTGGTCTTGGGTTTGGACTTTTTCTCTGGTCATTTTAGTTAACAGGATTCTTCAGCACCCCCTTTAAAACCTATTTGGAATCCGACCACTTCTCACCATCTCCATTGCTACCACTCTAATTTAAGCCACCATCCTCTCTTGCCTGTCACCAGTCTCCTAAAGTGATGCTGTTAAAACATAGTTTGAGTATGTCAGTCTTTTGTTCAGCATCCTCCAATTGCTCCCCATCTCACTCATGTTAAAAACCAAAGTCTTTCCGGTAGCCTGCAAAGCCCTCATAGTCTGGCCTCCCTTACCTCTTGACATTATCTCCTACCAATCCCTCCGTCACCTCTGCCATTCCAGCCACACTAGTCTGATCATTCTTTAAGCTTTCCAAGCACATTTGTGCTTTGTCCTTCTTTTCCTTCTGCCTGGAATGTTTTTCCCCAGTGTATCTGTCAGGCCCCTGGGAGAGAGTGGTTATGGGAACTGGGGAAGGGTTGCTGTATGGTGAGGGCCACCTGACAGGAGCTATGCTCTGTGGTAGAGGGATGCAGCCAACCCATGATGAAAAATCTCACTTTCTTTTTCCTTCTGATTTCCTTACAGGTGCCTCCCATTGGTCAAACCTAACCCAAAGCCAGAGGACAAGGGAACCTGTTGATGCAGTCCATACAGGTCAGCCTGCCAGGGCACAAAGCTGGGTGGAGAAGGGTGGACAAGGTCTGGAGGGGCAAATGGAAAATATCCAGAACCACTGGATAGCTTTGTAGCTGGCTCCCTCGCTTCCTTCAGATCTCCACCCAAATGTTCCCTTCTCAGTGAGGCCTTCTCTGACCACCATTTCCAAAATTTCAACCCCCTGCACCCAAAACTTTATATCCTCCTTCCATGCTGTGTTTTTTATAGCACTGAATACCATCTAACATATAATTTGTTTACTTGTCTTGCCTATTGTCTGCTCGCCCACCAGAATGGGTGCTCCACGAGGGAAGAGATTTTGTTTTATTCACTGCTATTATCAGAGCCTAGAATAGTGCCTGGCACATAGTAAGTGCTCAGTAAATATATAGTGACTGAATGAAGGCACTCTCAGGGGCCTCCAAGAGTAAGTCGGCTCTCAACCAGGCACAGCTGCGTGTAGGTATCTGATCGTTAATCATACCTGCCGCTCTCAGTTTCCTCCAAAGAGGCTCAATTGCTGTCATGTTTCAGGTCAAGAGGGTGGGGAGACCTTTGCTGCCCCCAGAGTTAAAACTTGCATCACAGTTTGTTGACTTGACCCTTATGGAAACTGTTGTCGCATTGATTAGTGTGGGCTGAGCTTCCTGTGTGTTTTGTAAGCTGTCGGCAGCAGTGGGTAGATTCATAGTCATAGGGACATTGGCCCGTCCAGGTGGTGCTTCCATACCTCAGAGGTAATCAGCTAGTGAGGCTGTTTCCAGATTAGGTAGGCTCAGGAGCCACTTCCTTGAGGCTCAAGGGCAGTGGGCGTGAGCTGGGTCCCCTGGCCACATGGATGGTGAAACAGGGATAGGTCAGATCAGGACAAGCAAAAAAAAGGTTTGAATTCCTAGAACACTGCAGCTGTGTCCAGGATAATGTTTTTACTATATGAGTACCATATAAGATATTCTCATTGTGAAAAAAATCAAACAATCCAGCCACAGTGAAAATCCTCTTCCCTCCCCAGCTCTGCTCTCCAGAGGTAACCGCTGTTACCAGCGTAGAGTGCCTTCTTCCAAATCTTTTCCTGTGTATACAAAGTTTGCTTGTGGGTGGGTTTTTAAAAATAAATGGTATTTCACCATATAGACCGGTCTGTAACTTGCTTTTTTCACTGAACAATATATCTTGGAAACTTTGCCATGTTAGGACATGTGGACCTAGCTCATCCTTTTTTAATTTAGCTTTTTATTTTGAGATAATTATAGATTTACGTGTAGTTTGAAAAATAATACAGAGAGATCCCATATACCCTTCACCCAGCTTCCCTCAATGCTGACCTCTCACAAACCCTAGTACGCTATCACAAGCAGGATAGTGACATTGAGAGAGTCAAGATACAGAAAAGCTCCATCACCACAAGGATCCTTCAAGTTGCCGTTTCATAACGACACCCACTTTCCTCCCACCCCTACCCCCTCCTTAACCTCTGGCAACTAATAATCTGTTCTCCATTCTAAATTTAGGTCGTTTCAATAATGTTTTGTAAATAGAATCATACAGTATATAACATTTAGGAACTGTGTGTTTACTTCAGCCAGCATAATTGTCTGGAGATTCATCCATGCTGTTGCCTGGATCAACAGTCTGTGCCTTTTTATTGCTGAGTAGTGCGTGTTCCATGGCTTGGATGTACCACAGATAGTTTATCCATTCACCCGTTGATGACATCTGGATTGTTTTGTTTTGGCTGTTATAAATAGAGCTGCTATGAACAATCATGTAACAGGTTTTTATGTGGACCGAAGTTTTCATTTCTCTGGAATAAAAGTCCAAGTGTGCAACTGCTGGGTCATATGGTAGCAGCAAGTTTAGCTTTAAAAGTAACTTGCCAAACTGTTTTCCAGAATGGCCATACCATTTTACCTTCCCACCAGCAATGTGTGAGGGATCCAGTTTCTTGGCATCTCTACCAACATTTGATGTGGTCACTATTTTTTTTTTTTATTTTAGCCATTCTGATAGGTGTGTAGTGGTATCTTATTGTGGTTTTAATTTGCATTAAAATGGCAAGTGACTGAACATCTCATGTGCTTATTTGCCATTCATGTATCCTTTTCAATGAATTGTCTGTTTATGTCATGTTTTGATTGTCAAGTGTAAGATCTAGCTTATATGCCTGGCTCTAGATTCCAAACATTTGCCTTTTTCTAAAAATTTTATAGTTTTACATTTTACATTTAAATTTGCAATGCATTTTTTCCAGCTTTATTGCGATATCATTGACATATAATGTTGTATAAGTTTAAGGTGTACAACGTGATGATTTGATGCACGTATATATTGCAAAATGATCACCACAAGAAAGTTAGCTTGTGATGCATTTTCAGTCGATTTTTGTATAAAGTATGAGACAGGTCGTATTAGTTTCCTGAGACTGCCATAACAAATTGCCATAAACTTAGTAGCTTAAAACAAGAGAAATTCATTCTTTCATGGTCCCGGAGGCCAGATGTCTGAAATCAAGATGTCAGCAGGGCCATGTTCCTTCTGGAGGCTCTAGGTAAGGATCTTTCCTTGCCTCTTCCAGCTTCTGGTGGCTGTCAGTAGTCCTGCGCTTCCTTATCTTGTGGCCACATCACTACGATATCTGCCTCCGTCTTCCCATCACCTTCTCCTCTGTGTGTATCTTCTCCTCTGTGTGTCTGTCTCATAAGGATATTTGTCATTGGATTTAGGGCCCACTTGAATAATCCAAAATAATCTCCTCATCTCAAGATCCTTGACTTAATCACATCTGCAAAGACCTATTTTCTAGATAAGGCCATGGACATATCTTTTGGGGGCTACCATTCAACCCACTACACAGGTCAAGGTTCATTTTTGCCTATGTCCAGCTGCTTCAGCACCATTTGAAAAGGCTGTCTTTCTTCCATTGAATTGCTTTTGCACCTTTGTTGAAAATCAGTTGGGCTTATTTGTGTGGGTCTATTTCTGGGTTCTCTACTCTGCTCCATTGATTTATGTGTCTATCTCTCCACCAGCACCATACAGTCTTGATTATTGTAGCTACATAATAAGTTTTGAAATTGGGTAGAGTGATTCCTCCCACTTTATTCTTCTTTTTCAAAATTGTTTTGGCTATTCTATTTCATTTGCCTTTCCATATATATTTTAGAATAACCTTGTCTATGTCTGAAATATCCTCCTAGAATTTTGATAGGAATTGCACTAAACCTGTATATGAATTTGGGAAGAATTGACATCTTTACTATTTTGAGTCTCTAATCCATGAACACGGTATATTTCTCAATTTATTTAGGTCTTCTTTGAATTCTTTCATCAGCATTTTGTAGTTTTAAGCATACAAGTCCTATACATGTCTTCTTATATTTACACTTAAGTATTTCATTTTGAGTAAATGGTATTATATTTTTAATTTGGCATCCACTTGTTCATCGCCAGTATATAGAAATACAATTTATTTGTATATGCTTATTTTATATTCTGCAACCTTGCTGAACTCATTTATTAGCTCTAGAAATTGTTTTGTACTCCTTGGGACATAGCACCATTATGTCGTCTCCAAATAGGGACAGTTTTATTTCTTCATTTTCAATTTGTGTGCCTTTCATTTCCCTTTCTTGCCTGATCGTACCGGCTAGAACTTCCAGCCTTATGTTGAATTAGAGTTGTGAGGGCAGACATCCTTGCCTTGTTCCCAGGCTGAGAAGGAAAGTATTCAGTACTTCACCATTAAGTTTAGTGTTACCTAAAAGTTTTTTGTAGATGCTCTTTTTAAAGTTGAGGAAATTCCTTTCTTCTCCTATTTCTGAGAGGGTTTTATTTAAGTCATAATGGGTGTTGGATTTTGTTAAGAGCTTTTTCTGCTCTTGATCTTGATTGATATGATCATGTGATTGTTCTTCTTTAGTCTGTTAATATGGTAGATTACATTGATTTATTTTCAGATATTGAAACTGTCTTGCATCCCTGGAATAGACCCCACTTAATAATGGTGTATAATTCTTCTTACATATTACTGAATTCTATTTGCTAATGTTGTGTTGAGGAGTTTTGCTTCTATATTCATGAGGGATATTGGTCTGTAGTTTTCTTTTTTGTGTGTGACTGTCATCTGATTTGGCGTCAAGATAAGACTAGCTTCATAAAACAAGTTGGGAAGCATTTTCTCTTTTATTTTCTGGAAGAGATTGTGTAGAATTGGTGTTAATTCTTTAAATATTTGGCATAATTCTCCAGTGAAATCATGGTACTTGGAGATTTCTTTTTTGGGAGTTTTAAAATTATGAATTCAATTTTATTAATAGTTATAGAGCTATTCAAGTCATCTGTTTCCTATTGAGTGAGTTTTGGGAGTTTGTGTTTTTCAAGGAATTGTCTAGTTTCATCAAAATTCTCAAAGTGTGTAGAGTTGTTCTTAGTGTTCCTTGATTATCCTTTTGATGTCTGAAGGGTCTGTAGTGATATTCCTTTCATTCCTGATATTAGTAACTTGTTTTCTCATTTTTTTCTTTGTAAGTCTTACTAGAGTTTGTCAATTTTACTGATCTTCTCAAAGAACCAGCTCTTTGTTTCATTGATTTTCTGTTTTCCTGTTTTCAATTTAATTGATTTCTGCTCTTATTTTATTTTCCTTTCTCCTGTTTGTTTTGGCTTTATTTTGCTCTTCTTTTTCTAGTTTCTTAAGGTAGGAATTTAGGTTATTGATTTGAGACCTTTTCTCTTTTCTATTATAAGCATTTGATACTATAAGTTTCCCTTTAAACACTGCTTTGGTTGCATCCCACAAATTTTGCTATGTTGTATTTTCATTTTCACCCAGTTCAATGTATTTTTTAAATTTCTGTTGAGATTTCATCTTTGACCCATGGATTATTTAGAAGTGTGCCATTTAGTTTTCAAGTGTTTAGATATTTTCCTGTTATCTTTCTGTTATTATTGGTTTCTAGTTTGATTCCATTGTGGTCATGGAATACATTCCATTTCATTTCTATTGTTTTTTAATTTGTTGGGGTTTGTTTTATGGCACAAGATATGGCCTAACATAGTCTGTGTTCCATGGGCACTTGAAAAGAATGTGTATTCTTCTGTTGTTGGAGTGTTCTATAAATGTCAAATTAGATCCTGTTGGTTAAGGGTGTTGTTGAGTTCTTCTGTGTCCTTACTGATTTTCTGTCTAGTAGGTCTATCCCAGCTCCTCACTCAGCCCTCTCTGACATCACTTCAGTAGCGAGGTTTAGGGTACCTGGTTTCAGCTTAGCAAGGGCAGATGCAGTCTACGTTTTCAACCCTTCCTTTGCAGGTGGGGTTGGGGATGGGACCACATTTTTTTTTTCCTGTGGTGTTTGGCTGGAGTAGAGCAATTATTGTCTAAAATTTTCTGTCTTGCTAGTCTACCTCC
This sequence comes from Equus przewalskii, assembly GCF_037783145.1. Lineage (NCBI taxonomy): Eukaryota > Metazoa > Chordata > Mammalia > Perissodactyla > Equidae > Equus > Equus przewalskii. Next base: position 55,491,621 of record NC_091863.1, read on the forward strand.
TTTTCTGGTCCTTTGGTTAGAGAGACAGGCTTTTGTTTTTCGTTTTTGTTTTTGTCTGCACCCACTGGTGTTTCTAGGTTGCAGCCTTTTTGAGCTTCAACTCTGGGATATATGAGGCAAAACAGGATTCCAGGGAACTTACCATGTCACTCCTCGAGTCCTGAGGTCTCTTGCTGATGTGCCTTCTTCTCTCCACCTTTCAGAGTCTTTTTGTGCTTGTTTTATTTATAATGTTCAGGGTTTTTAGTTATACTTAGTTTTTGGTTTTACTTAGTGATAAGAATAGGGAAAAGTATATTTATTCCATCTTCCCAGAAGCAGAAGTCCTAACTTATTCTTTTAAAATGTTACATTATTAGTATGACTTTTATCAGAGTTTAACTATTTACCTATTGGATGAACTGAGGTTGTTTCTAAATTTTGATGACTGATATTTCAATAAGCATCCATTCAATAAACATTTGTCTACATGTGCAAGACTTTCTTTAGGATAAACAATAAGAAGTGGAGTTGCTAGGTAATAGGGGATGTGCACTTTACATAATAATATACGTTGCCAAATTCCTACCCATATTGGCTCTACTCCACCCAGCAGTGTATGAGAATAGCAGTTTTGCTTACCTACATACCAACACTTGATACACTAAAACTTTTCATTACCAATGTGATGGATGAAAGATGGTATCTGATGGTTGTTTTCATTTGCCTTTCTGTGATTACTAGAGGTTGAGAATTTTTTCAGATGTCTACTGGCTATTTGTAACTCTCCTTTTGAATCAACTGACCATATACTTTGCCATATTTCTTTTGAGTTGTTCACCTTTTTTATTGATTTACAGAAATTCTCTCTATATATATCAATTTTTTCTCTAACACACATATTGCTAGTAATATATTTCCCCCAGTTTATCATTTGTCTTTTAACTTTATTGATGGTGTCTTCTGTCTAAGAAATTTTTTTGATGTAGATTTATATTTATCAATCACTCCTTCATGGCTTTTGTGTTGTGTATGTGTGTTATTTAGAAAGAATTCCTTTACGCCAAAGTCACAAATATATATATATATTCTGCATATTTCTCATTGTGGTTATAGGTATGTTTTATTTTTTATATTTAGTTGTTTGAGCTATCTGGAATGTGTGCGTGTGTGTGTGGGGTATGAGGTAAGGATATAAGTTAGTTTTTTCCAAATGGAAAGCCAATTTTTCCAACACTATTGAATAATCCATCCTTTCACCACTGGCTTGTAAATGCCACTTATGTTATTTATTTAATATCTTTACAGAAGTTGGTTTGGGGGCTTTCTGTTCTCTCTCACTCATTTACTTGTCTATTTCTATGCCAGTATTACACCCTATTAATTACTATAGATTTGATACCTTGTATAATAAATCATCCTTCATTGTCCTTTTTCCCCCAAAATTGTTTTAGCTCTTCTTGTACATATTCTGTTTCATTTGGGTGTTTGAATCAGTGTGTCAGGTTCTATGAAAAATTCCTGTAGAAATTTGATTGGGATGACAATGAGTTTATAGATTAAGTTAAGGAGAGTTGACTCTTTTTTCCTTTTCTCCACACAACTTTTCCTCCTTCATAAAGAACACTGGGGCCCACATGAAAGATGTTTAGGAGCTAAAGAACCCACACAAGCCCCCCCTCCACACACACGCACATGTGTGTTTCTGCGTATTTGTGAAAGCCTACACTTCAGGCTCCCAGGATAGATATTTATTAGAAACGTGGGCTCTGAGCACTAGGTCTGTTGTTCAGTGGCACTCCCAAAGTGGCGGCAACACCTCTTCCTTGTCAGGAAAAAACCAAAAAACTCCCTAAACTCTGGCTTGATGACGTACTTTGTTGGACTTCAAGGAAGGGAGGAGTGGATGAAGTAGACAAGGCAGCCCATGGTAACATTAGGAGACAGCAGGGTCATGATTTTCTATGCAGGAGAGCCTAGGATGACAGCAAGTATGAATGGTGAAGGATGGGAAGTACCAGGAGTTAGGACTGGCTCCCTATTCCATGCTGGTGTCTATGGGGTTGAATCCTGAGGAACTATGGAACCACCCATTCTCAGCAGGGTGCTCTCATTCATTGTGTCCATCTACATCGGGTATTTAGGGGAAGATGGGCTCGGTTAGTAGCTGGGCCTATAGGGCCTGATGTTCTGGATAGACTACAGAGTGGGTTTGGAGATGGATCTGGCTACCTATGGGTCCACTGCCAACACAACACTCCTCAGTTCTGTGGAGTTTCTGTCTTGGTGGGGTGTTGATGCCTAGATAATTTACTCTTGTATAAAAATGGCCCATTCTATTGCAATAAAGCCATGCTTCTGCCTAGTGGTGTGTTCATTCAGTGTTACTAGCTGGCAGCAGGTACTCACAGCCAGTTGCACAGGTCTTGATGCCTGGCCTCAGGGTCGGGCTGCCTCAGGGCTGCCAGAACGACTCAACCTACCCACTCAGGTGCTCCAGAAAACTATAGGCCCAGAAGGGTACTTAGTAGCATGAGGTAGTCTTGGAGTTTAGCTGGAGCCCTCCAAACTTTTCTCAAGGAGGAAGCAGGGGCTGTTTAGGGGTTCTTTGGCATGTGCAGATACTGCCTGGGCAAGCAGTTCTGCCCTCACCTATGTTCCATCCAGCTGACCAGATGGACACAGCCCCCAGACATCTATATTCTGCCCCCACAAGGTCATGGTCTCCAAGGCAGGAGTGTGACCTGAGCCACCAGCATCACTCCATGGATCTTAGCATCTATCAAGGCCAACAGAATATCACTCTAATAAAGAAGGCAAAATTGATTGTGGTAAATACCCTAGGAGAGGTAGGAAGTGCTATGTATTTTACTTACCCCACTTTTTGAAATCCGGTGTATCATTAGATCTTTTCCTGCCCCAATCTCTCTTGGATCTGTACCTTTTTTTCCCAGTTTCATGACCTCAGATTTAGACCCTACTGAGCACCACTGGACTACCTCAAGTGTCACTTCTCTGATCTATTTTCCTTTGGTGCATCTTCCTAACTAAAGCTCTGATCATGTCCTTTGCTCGGCGATAAAACATCTTTACAGAATCAAGCCCAACACCCACCTGACTTTCTTCTTAAATGTCGTTTATAGCTTTTCTTTTATTTCCAAAATAGTAAATGTTTACTATAGTGCTTGACTTTCAAGGTCCTATATGATGTGGTCCAACCTTCCCTTCCTGTGTATGTGAGGGGAGAGGAGGGCGGTTAGGAGGACATTGCAGCTTGATGCTTTGGAAAACACACCTTGAATTTTGGAGTCAGAGATAACTGGTTAATATAGTCCCTCTTCTGCTTCTTAGCTGCTTGACCCTGGCCCTCACTTCACCTTTCTCTCGCCCTCAGTTCCCGACTCTGTTAAGGCTGTGTAACAAAACGACCCTCATTTGAGGTTAGAGGTGAAGACTCATTGAGAGTGGAGGTGAGCTGGGCTTCCAGCGCCGGAAGCTTCCATAGGGCGAGGGTTCAGTCAAGACGACACACCGGCTGGCAGAGCAGGTGCTGCGGCGCCGCTGCCGTCGGGAGGCCGCCCGGGGCTGCTTTTCGTGCGTAGAGCAGCTCCGCGCGTCTGGGTGAGTCACCAGGCGCGTGCGGAGGCTGCGAGCCTGCGGGGGCGGCCGGTGCGGGCGCAGCCGGCGGGATGAGTCACGGTCCCTCAGCACCGCCGGAACAGGAGGCTCCTTGGAAGCGGCCGGGCCCCCGCTCGCGTTCCTCCCCAGCTCCGCACGGCGGCTGAGCCGGCCCTGCACACGACAGAGGGCGCTGCAGTGCAACCGCTCCAGCTGCCAAAGGCGGGAGCTGCCTCTGGCTCAGAGGGAAAGATCCGGGGGCCCAGGGCTGGGGGTGGGTGGGGAATGTCCCTGCAGTCCCAGTGGTGGTTTTGTTTCTAACAAAAACGCTTGTTTTTAACACAGAAATGAGACGTACCTCCAAATGATCAGACCCTGTGCAGAGGGAGGGGCTGGCAGGACCCTGCTGGAGAGTGCCTCTTCTTGCTTGCCCCAGGCTTTTGAGCAGGGCTGTTGGAAGCTGACAACTTCCCCACTCTCCCCAGAGAGGGTCCCTGAGAGGGTGGGTCGGCCCTTTCCCAAACAGATCTGCCTCGGGGACCCAGCCCTTTATTTCTCCCCTCTGATGGAGGTTACAAAGGTTTGGGCTGACTGCAATGGAGGGCTGGAGAAAGGGCTCTAGCTATCGGGGGACCAGGGTTTCAGTAACAGCACCATCTCGAGGTTGCTGTGTGACCTTGGCCATTTCATTATTTATTCATTCAGAAAACATTCACTGTGTCCGCAAGGCACTGACTGTGGGGGGAAGGGAGGAGGCCAAAGCTGTAAACCATTAATGTCGACCTTAAAACAGTTTATGCCTCACACAGGGCCCCACACATAGGTAATCCATAAATATTTGCTGAATGAATAAATGCTCTGATTTAATCACTGCACACTAGGGCAGGGATTTTGGGGCACTGATGTGTCTCCAGTGCTTAGAACTGTGCCTGACACACAGTAGGGGCTCAGTAAGTTATCAAATGAATGATCAAGGAATGCATAGAATGTTTTGTGAACAGAGGAGAGCACCTAACCCACAAGAGTATGTGATGTTTGAGCCAAGTCTGAGGAGGAGTGGGGATTAGGTAGGCACACAGCGCAGAGGGGCAGGCGATACGGGCAGAGAGAAGAGCCTGTGCCGAGGTTCAGAGCCCTCAGTGTCCTCCTCTAAGAAGAAAAGGCCAGGGTTAGCCCTGTGATCTCTCAGATTCTTCTAGTTCTCAGATTCTCTGATTCTGGAAATGAATCCAGTTACCCGGGTTAGGGCCGACAGTGCTAGGCAGCTTTGCAGTCCAAGATTCAGGGGCTGGCGATCTTAGGCGCCCCTTTTCCATCCCCTTGCTCTGTCTTTCACCTTGGAAAACTCCCTCAAATCCCCATACAATAAATTATCTACACCACACAAGTCAGCACTTACTTGTATGTTGCCATGATTTTTCTTTGTATTAATTTGGTTTTTGAAATAAAGCCTTTGTTAAATACAGATTTTAAAACTAATACAGATTGATTGTGGGAAAAACATAAAAGTGCAAAGAAGAAAATAAAAACTACCCATACTTTCCTTACCTGGTATAGTTCCTTGAGGATTTGTTAGCCCAACGAAATCATGAGCTGGGGGCAGTTCTCTCTTACCCTCCATTAGTTGTGTTTCTGATGAGAAAAGATGCTGGCTGGGAGCCTCACACTCTGATTCTTTAGCCAGCTGCAGACCATCATGCTAAGTCCTCAAAGAACACACTGCTCAGAGGATGTTTTATTCTGAGACGGGGCTCTGGGCCCAAACCACCATGTGGCCTCTTCACCCTGCTGGAGTTGAGCTACAGTTAGGCTAGATTATGTGGGGGCCACCAGGACTCCTTTGATCCAGACCAGAGACAGCGCTGAACAGCTTTCTAGGGTCCTGGGGAGGGGGTGCTTGGGAACTTACTTCTCTACCTGCCTGAAGGGCACCCCACAGATAAACCCATCCCCTAGCTTACTCAGTTTCCCTTAGTCCCTCCCGTTAAACGCTCCATCCCCAGCACAGTGGCCCCTTTTTGTGTCCTAGTTCCTTGATATTCAATGTGTGATGCATGGGCCAGCAGCATAGACAAACAAGATCCTAGATGATACTGTGTATGTTAAAGTTTTAGATGCAAAGTGCAAGTTCTGTTTTAGAAGGTCTGGGGTGAAACCTGAAATTCTTCATTTTCTAACAAGCTCCCGAGTAATAGTGATACAGCCGGTCCATGGACCACGCTTTGAGTAGCAAAGATCCAGAAGCCTCTTATGTCCTTTCTTGTCCTCCCTGAAGGTGAAGGGGCAGGAGAGGCCTCAAGTGTTCCCTAGAGGTTAGAATGTGTAGACAGATGCGCGCGTGCGCGCGCGCACACACACACACACACACACACACACACACACACACAGAGTTGAGGGCTATTGTCCTAGGTGTTGAGTAAATAAATGTTTGGTGAGTGAATACATGAAGTAGAGGAGTGAGAAGATTTAAGGCTCCCACCCCTCCAATGATTGCCCATTTCAGTGGCGATATCATCAGCTTCTCAGTCACCAGATGGAAGTGCTTCCTTAACCATTTTGGCCCTGGCTCTGTCTTTCCTTTCCCACTGCTTGTGTTCTCTTTCAGGTACTTCTCATCTACCCCCTGCCTTCCTGTCTCTCGTCCCTTTCCCCTCCGGTTTACTGACAGGGCTCTGCAGCTACACACCAGGCCTTGAAGAAATTTTTCCAGAATCTTTCTTCTCCACTCTGAACCTGCTTTTACTACCTTGGTGTCTCTAGTTCCTGGAAACCACATCTGGTTTTCCTAACTCCCCCCAACCCTATTATAGCCTGACACTTAGCTTGATACCCCCTTTGACCTGAGATGCTGCCTCCATGACCTGTCCTGCCACGCCCTTGCACTCAACTGCTTTGGCCTTCTAGCCTGCTTACAGTGCCCCGGGCCCCTGCTCTGCCTGCAGGGCAAGTCAACCATGGCTACCTGATTCTCTATTTACATATTTCTATGACTTTCTAGATCTTGTCTTCATAAGTAAGCTCTAAGCTTCTGAAGGGCAAGACCATCTATGTCTTATTCCTCTCTTTATCCCTTGCAACACCAGCATCTTCTGCCATTCATTCATTCATTCATTCCTGAAAGACAGAATGTCCATTCTATGCCAGGACTGCTACCAGGTGCTGGGGCAGCAGAGAGGAGGCAGACACAGTCTAGTATATTCTAGGAGATTCAAGGCAACAGGGAAATCCAATAACATGAGATTGGCAAACTGATTTTGGGCCCAGGCCAGTAGAAATACTTGTGAAAATGGCTGGTGAACAGGTAGGGCCTGCCCATGCCTAGAACAGATAAGGAGGAAATTCCGGCTGGCAGATACTGGAGGCCTACCTTAGGGGCCTTGGGGAAAAGTGGGAGAAGGACATAGAGTATTGTCTGCTTTTTCCAAAATGAGCGCATGGAAAGGGAAGTAGCAATTATGGTCCTGACAAAAACAATATTTCCAGTCGTTACCTGAAACAATAGGATTTGGGGGTATAATTCTGAGAGGTGAGTGATGTAATGGGAATAACAGTAAATGAAACTTCTTTCTAGAACTCAGATTCCACAACCCTTTGACCTGGGTTTTGGTGCCAGCTCTCCCTCTTGCTTTCTGTCAGACCTTGGCCGGCTCCATTCCCCTAGCTTGGCCTCAGTTTCTTCCTCTCTGACATGGCAGGATGTGGAGTGGGGTGGTGTGTGAGGAGCTTGGGCTCATAAGCTTCCTCCTAGCTCTTGACATGCTTGGCATGCAGCAGGGACAGAGGCACGGATCAGGAAGGTTCAAGCAGGAGAGCAGACTAGAGTCAGGGAGGCGGTGAGGAGTGGAGGGCGGGAGGGCCTGACCCCAGGCAGGTGTGGGGGCCTGGAGTGGGGCCGATGGATTGGTGACATGTTTAAGAGGAAATGGAACTGACAGAAACTGTCACCTGACCAGATGGTGGGCAGGAAGGAGAGGTCAAAGAAGATGGAGATTTTGCTCCAACCCAGGAGGACTGATTGAGTGAAATCTTGGATCCTCGGCCCAGCGCTGCCAGCAAACTGCCATGTGGCCTCAGGCAAGTCCTTGCCTCTTTCTGGGTCTCAGTTGTCACATCTGCACAGTGAAGGGATGGCTCTGATCCTCCCAAACCCCCTCCTGACCCATGACAACGGCAATAAGTTAGGGAGTGCTTCAGGTTTCCAAATTACCCTTTAGCTTGTTAGAAGTTTGTAGGTGCATTCCAGACTCTTAAATGGGAAGCTCGGGGCCATGGCAGGGTCTGTAACTACATAACTGCAGTGCCTTGGGCAGCTGGGGTGGAGCAGGGGAGTGGATGATGAGGTCACGGCTGGGGCTACAGAGAGAGGCCTTGGGGACTCTGTCGAGGGGAAGCCCAAGGGCAGGCAGTCCCTAAAAAGGAGCTTCCTTCTTGGCCTCAGAAGACCTGGCCTTGGCAATGTTTTAAAGAAGACGTTTAAAGATCCCAGGTCCCAAAAGAATACAAATGCCATGGCATTACGCGTGGTGTTGGGGATAGAGGAACTTAGCTGGAGGTGGGCTTTGGATAAATGAACTCTGCGCTCTGATCTATGGAAGCCCATTTGTAGATGACAATAAGAGCTAACACTTAAAGAGCATCTGCTGTGTCCTAGGCCAGGCTTTAAGCACTTTTACGTGTGCTCATTAATTCCTTGCACCCTCACAGCAGCCCCCATTTTACAGATGAGGAAACAGGCACAGAGGGGCTAAGTAGGTTGGCCCAGGTCACACAGCTAATGAACAGAGGAGCAGGCAGACCTGTCTCCAGAGCAATAAACCACAGTGCTATTAGCAGCTTCTGTGACTGTCACCAGTAGAATTACAACTCTTTTCATATCACATTACAGTTGTTGCAGGTATCTCAAAAAAAATCATTTATGCTCATCACTACCTCAAAATTATGGTAGTCATTAGACCCACTGCTAGATCTTGTTAGAGTGAATGTGTTAATCAAGAAGCACATATGCCTAGATTGTAAATTGCATTTCAGTATACAGTAGTCAGTTTCCTTTGTAATTCTAGGTAATTTATTTAATGCATTTAAAAGCATTTTTTTCTGAGAAAGGGACCATTGGCAGCACCAGACTGCCAGAGGGTCCGAGGCATGCCCTTGAAGACTCTTCTGATAGGGGTCGGCTGGAGCCTTGGGAAGCGTGTGCAGTGAGCACCTCTCTGTGCCAGGCCTTTGCCATGACTCCGGAAGCTAGGCGTGAATATCCCACTTGACACACCAGGAGACCAGGGAGACTTGTTTACAGCCACTGTCAACTAAGTGGCCGAGCTCAGAGATGCAACCAGGTCTGTCTGACCAGAGACCATTTTGTAACCGTGGCAGCTGTCTGTCTTCTCTGGAAGATGAGTGCCAGCCCTCAAATGCAGTTCCCTCAAATACAAATGACCCCCTTAGGACAAAGCACACTTTAACGCACACTAAGTGACACCACTTTGTCAGCTCCAGCACATCTCCAGACCTGGAGTATGGGATGAGGGCCCTTCCAAGAAGGAGGGGAGCATCTGAGAGCAGTACCAGGTTTGACGATTGGCAGCCAGGGCATGTGGCATAATGGCTGACAGCCGCATGCCAGAGTTGAAATCCAAGCTCTGCCCTTGTGTACTCTTGGACTGATTGCCTAACCTCTTGATGCCTCAGTTTCCTCAACTGTAAAATGAGGGTGATGATAGTACCTCCTAAGGTGGTTGTGAGGACTCAGTGAGGTAACACAGAAAGCCCTTGGCACTGTGTCTGGTACTATGGTGTGAGCCGTTGCCATTATTTTCTCCTAAGAGAGCGATGCGTGGAGGGAGCCCAAGACTTCTGGAAGAACTTTGGGACATGCTGACCCTCTGTATTTCCTCATACCTGGTATCTGGTCACCTTTGCTCTGATTCCCTGATGTAATAAGCGTGGGAACTCTCAAATCCGTAGTTTGCGCCTCTGACTGCACATAAGAATCACCTGCGGACCTTTTACAATGACAGCACCCAGGCTGAACCCACCCCAGACTAATGGAAGGTGGGGCTTGAATAGGAGCATTTTTTCCAAAGTTCCTCAGGAGATTCTAATGTGGAGACAGCTGAGAACCATGGCGCAAAAGGAAATGGGGCTGTGTGCTGCTATTTGGAGACAATGAGGAAGGAGGGGGAAACTTGGAGACCGCGCCCTGCTCTGCAGACAGGATGAAAAGGAACAGAAGCCCAAGCGTGGAGAGGAGGCCGGCGGCTATAGGGGAGATGAGCAGCTGGAGCCTGCAGTGAGAAAGAGCTACAGAGGGGCCACCAGGGCCAGAGCTTGGCCCCAGCTCCTACCCGGCTGATGGCCTGGGTGGCTTTTCCGCAGAAGGAAATGGGAAATATGAGGGCGAGGGGAAGATGGGGATGTGCTCACAGCCTCTTTCTGTGCCCTTGAATGGCAGGTCCTGAAGAGTTGTTAACACCTTGTAAGGAACACTGGAGACAGTCTGTTCCTCCTCCTCCCTTGGCACACACACAAAATGGCTCCCCATCTACCCACTCACAGGCTCACACCTGGATTCCACCCCTAACCAACCCAAAGGAAAGTCCCAACTCTGATCCATGTAAATATCTGGCAGCTGGAGCAGGACAGCATGCTGGGTGTCAGACACCAGGGCCCCAAGGGTGCTGCCTTCTGCTGTAACAGGAGACTGCAGCAAGCTGCGAGCTCAGCAGGGCTGTGATTATTCCCTTTTCGTGTGTCAAGAAAGGAAACTGTGGCCAAGAGGAGGAAAACGACTTGTTCACGGCGACACAGGAAGTAATGATAGACATGGGACTCCTGGTCCAGTGCTCCTTTTCCCATACCCGCCTGCAGACTTCAGCTTTGGCCCCTAATCTACCAGTCCCGGGAAACTGACCTACTTCCTGCCATGGCCCTGTGGCTCTAACAGGGTCTCTTGAGTCACCCTGCAGAGGTTTGGAGTTGGCTGCTCTGAGAGAATCTCAAATAAACCTCCAGCTCTGAGTCTGGATCAAGAGCGAAGGTGTGGGGCATTTTGGGTTTTGTGCTTGTGTTGCCTTCCCCCCCCGTCTTTTGTTCTGGGACATATTTCGGCCAGGTGAAATTTTCCTCCCCACAAAGTGGAGACTATGTCTTTAAGAAAGGACGAGTCAGAGCCACGGGGATCAGTTTCAAGCAGCCCTCAGAAGGCAAATCTGGATTGAGTTTAGGAAGAAAAAAGAAGGGGTTAGCTTTGGTCCTGCCTCCTTTCCTTTCTCTCCTTTGCTCGTCCCTCCTCCGGCCTTAGTCTGGAAATTCGGTTAACTTGGCCAGGAGGTTACAGAGCCCAGGGCTTTCCCCAGCAGCCTTGTCTCTCACCTTGTCCCTCCTCCAGCTCCCAAGCACACGATCTGGAGGACTGCTGGGCAAGTTGCTGGAATGACTAGGTACGTAGTCTGAACATTTTAACCTTTGCCCTGTCAGTGAGGTCTGGGGAGTGTCCAACACGGACCTGGTGGGAGGTGGGAAGAGAGACCCCCAGTACCACCAAGAACCTTGGTAACTGAGGCAGGAAGAAGATGGGTGGGCTTGGCCATACTCGTCTCAATGACTCCACCAGGGGCTCTGTGTTCGGGAGTCTGTAGGCTCAGAGAGAGCCCTGGTCCATGCAGCCCGGCCCACCACCGCCCTTGTGGGTTGCCAGCCAACCCCTGATGGGTGGGAGTTTGGGAGTGTGGAGTCTTGAGTTTGTTGCTGCTGCTGCTGCTGCTGCTGGAAGAATTGAGGCCGGGGTGTGCTAGGAACCCCATGAGAAAGGCAGATGGGAACATGTCCAGCCTCAGCCCTCTGTCTGTCTGTCCATGACACACTGGTGGCATGTAACCTCTTGGATGAGGTGAATGGGATTCAGTCTGCTCGAGTTGCATGTGCAGAGGGCCAGGAGCCACACAAGGTCTTCTTGGGCTTATTTTCAACTTTATGAGATGACTACAAGCAAGGCTTTTAGTTTTTAAGGACTTCATTTTACACCTCAGAGAAAGAGACTTAATGCTACTTAGCTGAAAGGGGGAAGCACAAAGAAAGAGGTAAAGAAAGCAAAGTGGGCCGGTGATAGAGATTCACGGAGAGCCTAAGATTTCTGTGAGCTCAAGAATGTCTTTCCCCTATATTTTAGGATTCATCCATGCATTTATTTATCTATTTATTCAACAAACATATGTTAAATGCCTATTGGCGCCCATTGCTCGTGTGGGGGAACCAGCAACCCAATATGGCAGCTGATCCTCCCACCTGGCCTCCTTCTCTAGGTCTCTACTCCTCCTTTCCCTCACCCCCTCCCAGCCCTTTTGAGAGGGGAAGAGGCACCAGCTTCTAGTGCACTTAGGTGACCTGATGAGGGCATGATAAGTGCTGACGTTGTTGGCACTAGAGTGGGTACGTCTCACCTGACAGCAGTCCCTCTTGAAAGAGACTTGGGCCTGAGCCCCAAACATGATCTCAACCGCTGGGAAGGACTTTGAAGGTCAGGAACCAGCAGGGATGCAGAAGTTCAACCTAACCCCTCCCAGACAGAAGGGGCAGGCCGGGCCTTCTTTGGACATTAAGGGTAGAGCTGGGCCCCTAGTCAGGCCTTTAGCATTATATGTGGGCCAAGCATTGGTTGGATTTGCCAAGAGCATCTGAGGACTTGGTTCTCTGTGACTTAAGCAAGTTGTCATAAATTAGGCAGGAGGTGTGCTGGGATCTCAGCCACCTAGGCTGTTGAGGAAGGGGTGGAGTTGGGAATGCTGGTTCTTGGGTGGTCTTTTGGGTGTGGAAGGCTTAGCATGGCCCAGACAGGCTTGTGTGTTTGTGTGTGTGTGTGTGTGTGTAATATAGGAAGGAGTCCCTAGGAGAAAAAGCCTGGCAAAAACCAGACAGGAAGTGTAACCCTATCCAAGTAGGCTTGGGATTTAGGACTGGACTCATAAGTGGCAGGTTGCACAAGGGCCCAGTGACTACAGTGAAGGAGCAATGCCAGGGCCTGCTCACCCCGCTGGGGGCAGAAATGGGAAGGGGGCTGAGCAGATGGGTGAGCTTCATGACTTCAGCTGAGGGGGCTGAGTGGGACTACCAGGAGCTACCACCACCCTACTTAAAAACAAATCCTCATAGCAATATCTGTCTACACTGCACTCTGGGCATTTGGGCTTGAGCTGGGCTTATCTGAGGGGTTATTTCAGAGCCTGGGAGAGAGATGGGGAATAGACTGTATGATTTTGTGAGGCTATGACCGTGACAGTCTGCAAATTTATCCTTGTCCACCCTGCAAACCCCACTGTGGCTGCGCCTGCCTCCCCATGAGGGGCTATCACTGAGCTAGACCTCCTGTTCCTGCAGGTAGGCTCTCTGCTCTCCCACGTGCTATGCCCACTTCCTGGATCGGGGCTCTAACCTGCAAGCTCCTGTCATTCCCTCCCACAATAAAGCACTTGCCCCAAGCAGGTTGTTCCACTGGGTTGAGGGGAGAGGGTCAGGGAGTTGGAGGCGGGGATTGTGTCAGGAAGGCTAAATGCCAGGCAGCATCCTAAAGATAAAATAGGGAGCTGGGCCTTCCCATCTAGGGCAAGTTCATGGAAGAAGCTCAGTAAATGTTTCCTCTCCCTCGTGAGGATGCATTTTGGAGAAGCACTTAGTTTCCTCTCCGGTTTCTCTACAAATCTGATTGTCTGAAGGGAGCAGGTTTTGTGTACTATTTTTTTTAAGTGGAGAAAAATCACCCTTTAAATGTAAAGCTGAGTAATTCCAGTAAAAAGATCCAAGCAAATGAGGCTTCTGCCCAAGTATGGGAAAATATCCATCCATCTCTCCGCTTAATTAGAAAAATGATCCGCCGAGTAGTGAGTCATGCTGCCCGTCAGCAAACAGCACCATCCCTAGCCACACAGCCAGAAATAATGTAGGTGAGAGATGACAACAGCCGTGATGAAGAAAAGACGTGAAAGGACTCAGATTCCTGATGCCAGCAGCTGTTTGGATGACCTTTGGCCCCTCCTGCGCAATAGGTAATGCATTGAACTGGGCTGCGTCATCTGTGACGCAGATCCACACGGCTGAGGTGTGTAGTATATCTTGATAAGTGGGGTCTCTGCAGGGGGCACTCAGGATCAATCCATAGCTCTTTGCATAGTCTTGGAGTTCTTTTTTATTGAGGAAAACATATATACAGTAAATTGTATAAAGTGCACTAGTTATAAACGTACACCTCACTGAATTTTTACGTATGTATACATCTGTGTGTAACCACCACCCAGAACAAGATGTAGGACATTTGCAGCACCCCAGAAGTCTCATTTTTGCCCCTTCCACTTGGGGGTTGTTTATTTACATGCACCAAAGTGCTGCAACCAAATGTTTGTGATCAGTGGTGTGCTGGTAAACGTTTAACAACCAGTTATGGTGTGTGTAGGGGGGTGCCCTGCTTTGTAGCGTTATGCCAATTTTTGTGGCGTAAATATTGTTGCCATGGCTGATTTCAAGCTACAGACAGTTTAACAACTGGCTTGCAAAATTCTGAAAATTTACCAGTCGGCTCTGATGAGGCTCTGGCCAGGGCAAACTGGCTCCAGTACACCAGTGGTTGTGATGTGGGATCAAAGAGAGCCAGGTGGGTCCACCCGTCTACCCAGCCCCGCCTAGTCCAGCCCGCTTAGTGAGGAGAGAATGGTTCACACAATTTAAAGTGATCCTAACTCCTTTCATCCATGCACCAGACATCAATTGTGCCCCTATGTTGTGGCAAGCTCTGGGGTCACAAACATGAGTAAATCATGGCTCTGTCTCTCAAGGAGCTTCCATAATTCAACACTTGGACGGAGAGGCAGACATGTGGAGGTGTACGTGCAATAAAGGGTTCTAGGGGCTGGGGTCGGAGACTACATGGATCATATTGAGGGCACCAAGGAGGGCTCATTTCGGCCTTGGAATCTGAAATGCATTTCTTACCTCACTTTATGAGTATTAAACGAGATAATTCATGTATAGGACTTAGCACACACATAAGCACTCACTAATTATTAGCTCCAATTAGGGATTACTAGCTACTAACTTGGGCAAGCCCTGGGCCTAGGTCTCATTTTCTTCATCTGTGAAGTGAGAATAAAATGCCAACCTTGTCCGAGTTGTCTTGAAAATTAAATAAGATCATATATGTGAATTGTCTGGTGCAGAGCAGGTTCCCAGAAAATGCTGATTTTCCTCCCTTCCCTGCTTTCCGATATAGTGACTTACGACCTCTCCTGAAAAAGCCAAGCTCTTACCTCTTAGGAAATAAATGCCATCAAGTAAATATACCAATTCCCCCTTTCTTAAAAACTTTTTATTTTGAAATAATTATAAATTCACAGGAAGTTGCAAAAAAATGTACGCGGGGTCCTGTGACCCTTTACCCAGATTTCCTGGGACATTGATATTGGTACAATCCACAGAGCTTATTCAGATTTCACCAGTTTTACATGCACTCTGTATGTGAGTGCGTGTATGTATTGTGTGTGTATGAAATTTGATCACATGTGGAGATTTGTGTAACCATCCCCACAATAAAGATGCGGAACTATTTGATCACCGCCAAGATCTCCTTGGTGCTACCTCTTGGATTCACATCCACACACTACCCACTCCCTCCATTGCTAACCCCTGGCAGGCAAGACTCTATTCTACATCTATATGGTTTTGTTATGTCAAGAATGTTATATAAATGAATTTGTGTAATATGTAACATTTCAATACTGATTTCGTTCAGCATCGATTTCGTTCAGCATCGTTTTCTTGAGATCCTTGCAAGTTGTTGCATCTATCAATAGTTTTCTCCTTTTTATTGCTGAGTAGTATTTCACGGTATGAATGTACCAGTTTGTTTAGCCATTCACCTCTTGAAGGACATCTGGGTTGTTTCCAGTTTGGAGCTGTTATGAATAAAACTGCTATGAACATTCATGTAACAGGTTTTTCTGTGAACATAAGCTTTTATTTCTCTGGGATAAATGCCCAAGCGTGCGATTGCTGAGTTTTATGATATTTGCCTGCTTAATTTTTAAAGAAATTGCCAAACTTTTTTTGGAATGCCTGTACCATTTCACATTCCCACCAGCAACATATGAGTGATCCAGTTTCTTGGCATCCTCACTGGCCCTTGGTGTGGTCACTATTTTTTTTAAACTTTAGCCATTCTGATAGGTGTGGTGATATTGCACTATGGTCTTAACTTACATCTTCCTGATGGCTAATGACATTGAACATCTTTTCATGTGCTTATTTGCTATCTGTATATCCTCTTTAGTGAATGTCTGTTCATGGCTTTTGCCCATTTTCTAATTGGATTGTTCAGTTTTTATTGTTGAGTTTTGAGAGTGCTTTACTTATTGTAGATACTAGTCCTTTGTTGGTTATGTGGTTTGCAGATACTTTCCCCTACTCTGCAGCTTGTTTGTTCATCCTCGTCACATGAGCTTTTACAGAGCAAAAAATTTTAATTCTGATGAGATTCAGTTTATCAATTTTTCCTTTTATGGCTTGTCCTTTTGGTGCTAAGTCCAAGGACTCTTTGCCTAACCTTAGATACCAAAGATTTTCCCTTTTTTTCTAACAGTTTTATAGGTTTATGTTTACATTTAACTCATCATCCATTTTGAGTTAATTCTTTTGTGAGGTGTGAAGTTTAGATTAAAGTTCCTTTTTTTTTTTTTTTTTGGCCTGTGGATGTCAGTTCCTTCAGTACCATTTGTTGAAAAGGCTATCCTTCCCCCATTGGATTGCTTTTGCACCTTGTCAAAAATCAGTTACGTGTATTTTGTGGGTCTATTTCTGGGTTCTCTATTCTGTTCCATTGATCTGTACATCTATCCCTCCACCAATCCCACACACTATTGATTAATGTAGCTGTATAGTAGACCGTACCACTGAGTAGAGTGATTGCTCCCACTTCACTCTTCTTTTTCAAGATATTTTTAG